>NC_079226.1:24905016-25225016 GCF_029633865.1 Lampris incognitus
CAGCAATGTCATAAGAACCAAGAGCATCCACTGATTATGTCTAAAGAGTAATACATCTCCACACTCATATTAAAGCACATTCACCAACAATTGGGTCACAGCGGGGGGAAAATCATACACTGTCAAATCTATGCAAGAAGTTTTGGATCACAAATGCCAATTCAGCTGTATCCACAGTGCTGCTTCTGCAGGCACTATAGTGGGAAGGAAGGTGAACAAAAAAATGGCAGACTTGCCAAAGGAAATCATTCTGCCTGATCTCCCTCCCTCCACAAACGTGAAGGGAAGGGTGATGACAAGTAGGTCAGCACGTGTAAGCAAGTTTCAGTGTGGTGTGCCTTTCACATGATGGGACAAGCCCATAAGGTGGAGCCAGACGGCGGGAACCTATGTAATGTAGAACAGCTTGATTAATGAAAAATTGCATGTTTTGGTCGACCTTATCGTTACATAAAATATCTGTTAGTTTTGTTGCACTTAAAGAGCAACATGTTGGTTCTCTATCATAGTTCTGAAATCACTGAAGTATTTCACTTGGAATCAGAATTACCTGTGACTGTCATAAACATTGTCTCAAACAGAAACTTTAAAAAAAATGGCCTGCAGGTTGTATGTGTTACATAAGAGAATATATAGTAATGTACAGTGGCTTGTAAAAGTATTCATACCCCTTGAACTTTTCCACATTTTGTCACGTTTCGACCACAAACATAAATATATTTTATTGGAATTTTATGTGAAAGACCAACACAAAGTGGCACACAATTGTGAGGTACAAAGAAAATTATACATGATTTTAAATTTTTTTACAAATAAAAAACTGAAAAGTGCGGCGTGCAAAAGTATTCAGCTCCCCTGAGTCAATACTTTGTGGAGCCGCCTTTTGCTGCAATCACAGCTGCAAGTCTTTTGGGGTATGTCTTTACCAGCTTTGCACATCTAGAGACTGAAATCTTTGCCCATTCTTCTTTGCAAAACAGCTCAAGCTCAGTCAGATTAGATGGAGAGCATTTGTGAACGGCAGTTTTCAGATCTTGCCACAGATTCTCCATTGGATTTAGGTCTGGACTTTGACTGGGCCATTCTAACACATGAATATGTTTTGTTTTAAACCATTCCATTGTAGCCCTGGCTTTATGTTTAGGGTCATTGTCCTGCTGGAAGGTGAACCTCCACCCCAGTCTCAAGTCTTTTGCAGACTCCAACAGGTTTTCTTCCAAGATTGCCCTGTATTTGGCTCCATCCATCTTCCCATCAACTCTGACCACCTTCCCTGTCCCTGCTGAAGAGAAGCACCTCCAGAGCATGATGCTGCCACCACCATGTTTGACAGTGGGGATGATAGTGTGTTCAGAGTGATGTGCAGTGTTAGTTTTCCGCCACACATAGCGTTTTGCATTTAGGCCAAAAAGTTGAATTTTGGTCTCATCTGACCAGAGCACTTTCTTCCACATGTTTGCTGTGTCCCCCACATGGCTTCTGGCAAACTGCAAACAGGACTTCTTATGGTTTTCTTTTAACAATGGCTTTCTTCTTGCCACTCTTCCATAAAGGCCAGATTTGTGCAGTGCACGACCAATAGTTGTCCTGTGGACAGATTCCCCCACCTGAGCTGTGGATGTCTGCAGTTCATCCAGAGTCACCATGGGCCTCTTGGCTGCATCTCTGATCAGTGCTCTCCTTGTTCGGGCCTGTAAGTTTAGGTGGACGGCCGTGTCTTGGTAGGTTTGCAGTTGTGCCATACTCTTTCCATTTCCGGATGATGGATTGAACAGTGCTCCGTGAGATGTTCAAAGCTTGGGAAATCTTTTTATAACCTAACCCTGCTTTAAACTTCTCCACAACTTTATCCCTGACCTGTCTGGTGTGTTCCTTGGACTTCATGATGCTGTTTGCTCCCCAATATTCTCTTAACAAACCTCTGAGGCCATCACAGAACAGCTGTATTTGTACTGAGATTAGATTACACACAGGTTGACTCTATTTAGTCATTAGGTCAACATTCGATCATTCAGCAATCATCAGGCAACTTCTGAAGGCAATTGGTTGCACTCAGAGAAAAGGGGGCTAAATACTTCTGCACACCGCACTTTTCAGTTTTTTATTTGTAAGAAATTTTTTTAAATCATGTATAATTTTCTTTGTACTTCACAATTGTGTGCCACTTTGTGTTGGTCTGTCACATAAAATTCCAATAAAATGTATTTATGTTTGTGGTCGTAACGTGACAAAATGTGGAAAAGTTCAAGGGGTATGAATACTTTTGCAAGCCACTGTAAGTGTATCAGACATGATCCAATCCAGTTAGAGAGGATGGGGTGGTGGGCAGCATACATGAGTAGTGCAGTGTGACAGTATTTATCCATTTCAGATCTAATGTGATAGTTAGAGGCTTGTACTAGCTTGGAGAGAACATGATGAAATAAATGACAACAAGAACAATGAGTACATCCTTCAACCTGCCCAATGTATTTAACAGTTTAGATTTTCATCCCAAAGAAAATAAGTGTCAAAGGCAAGATTTCATCTCAGCACCGAGTATGCAGTTAATTGCTTTGTGGTTACCCAGGGCAGGATCAATGCTGAGGGTGCTATTGATGTCCCATTGCCACAACCCGCATGTGGTCTCTTTGCACACATTGAGTCAGACAAGATGGAGAGCCCCTAAGGGCTCAGTTCTGCTTGGTCCTGCTGCATTACTCTCTCCTCTCTTCTTTTCTCTTCTCTCTCTACTCTTCTCTCCTCCTCTCAAAAGTTACCACCACGCTGCCTGAACTTATCTTCCAAGACATCTACAGGTTGCATACTTAAGTGTTAAATTCTCAGTGTTTCACTGTGTATGGAAATCCTTTTTATTAAAATGGATTAAAGTTATTATTAAAATGGATTGAAATTAAAATGAGAACATCTCTGCAACGGTTTAATGTAGATGCAGCATCTGTTGCCTCCAGGAAAGATAAAAACGAACCTCCCCAGCAGATGTAACATTGTCCATTCACCTGACAATTAAAGATGCAACTCTCAACCATCAGTAACATCGTTCAAAAGGCAACATTGTCTTGCAGTATTTCAATGAACTGCATTTTTTTGTGCCATTAACACACCCACTCCCTAGTGTTTAGTCATCTAGAGCAGTGTTTCTCAACCGGGGGTCCGCGGACCCCTAGTGGTCTGTGGTGTAATTGCAAGGGGTCCGTGAAAATAAAATATCTTTAAAAAAAAGATCCTATGACATTTATAGAAATAGGATTATTTTACTCAAATGTGACTGAGACCTTTATCTACCTAAACTATAAAGGGTAACAGGACTTTTTTCTCTAATTACATCTGTTTCACAAGTGTAATTTATTGTATTTTAATAAGAGATCTCGCTCCCGTTTGCATTGTTAAAAGTTACTGCATAAAAATCCTGTTGTTACATATATCTGAAAGTTACTGAATACATATTCTGTTTTGTTACATATATCTGAAAGTTACTGCATAAGAATTCTATTTTGTTAACTATATCTAAGTTACAACTGAAAGCTCTTATTTTTGCCCCAAAGAGTGAATAAATGCTATAATGCAATTTAAAATGCAGTTTCTACTATTTCTATCAAATTGCAACCCCCCAAGATCAGGTGGAGGGGTCCTCAGGGTAGATCAAAAATACGCAGGGGGTCCAGGACCCCAAAAAGGTTAAGAACCACGGATCTAGAGTAATGATTTCTCTTTAATAAACAAGAGAGCTAATTTCTACCATGCTTTAAAGCCAATTAATATCAAAGAGGTCTCTGAATTTGTTTTAATTTTCTTGATATTAATCAATGTAAGAACAGGTTCAATTCTTTTTAAATTAATTGTTTTAGAACAAACATATATATGTCTCTAAATTACCTTTGTACCTACATATTTTCTTGGCTGGCACAGTAAAAAATGTGTGATATTTTGTACTTTAATTGCTACACTTGAAATCAATGTGTTTTTGAATAATGTATTTTACACAGTGATACAGTGGAAATCTATTTTCTACTGTAGTGTAATGTGTCCAAGGTTCACACATCTCAAATGTAATAGTTGCAAACACTTTTAGCTGTTGGAAAATACTGAAACCCTGATACATTTAAACACCAAATTGCACCAGTGGGAATTTCATGCAAAAAGCACAATCTCAACTACTTTTAGAAACACTTTTTAGATGTTTTGTAGAGAAATAAGGTTAGTCTTTAGTGTTTGTGTCAGTGTCCCACAGCAAGACAAATGCCACTAAAATTACAATGAGTGAGCAATTGATTTGGGGCCACTCTGCTTTCCTGTTGTCCACAAAGCAGATTTCACGTGGTATCTGTTGTCAATACCTCTGACCTAGATATCCAGTTGCTGTTGTTCAGCATTCCTATCAATACACATTTTCATCACAGATAACACCCACAGATAATGCAGTGGTGATGCACAACAATCTATAATACAATTTTAAAGAGGAAAAAATACAATTGACTATGTCACTGCATGAATGTCAGTGAAAGTAGGTTGGCTGACTTCTAAATAACTATCAGATTGTAATCTCTCTGGCACCTCATTTTGTAGTGAGCTGGAGCATTGAAACTGTGTCAGCTAAACCCATTGCAGAAACCAGGGGACAGTGATTGTCCCAAACAACTAGGGCAAACAACTGAGATAGGACAAAGCCAGGGGACAGGAAACCATTTTAAATCTATTCCACCCAGTTTGCCATGGTTCACTTATGTGTGTCCATTTCTGACAATGGTCCTCGGCTGGAGTCTATGCGGAAAGGATCATCGAAGCTAATGCCAAGTCGGGGAAAAAAAGCTAATAACATGGCAACTCCACGATGCCAGTCGAGATCCAGGACAGCTTCATCTCGCCAGGACCGTGGCTCCTGTTCTTCCACTGCCTCCTGTCCCGTCTTCTCTGGTTCTTACAGTGACGAAGAAGACGACCCTCTTCTGCGCCGCAAGTCCTCCCCTATATTGCAAGGTTCACTTTCAAGTCTCAACTCTACAAACTCCAGTCCAAAGAGTTCCCTTCCCAGCCTCCAAGGATCTGTCTCCAGCCTTCAGGGTTCTCTACCAAGCTTCCAGAGATCTCTACCGAGCCTCCAAGGATCTATTCATAGCCTCCAAGGATCCCTGCCAAGTCTTCAAGGATCTTTACCTTGCCTCAAAGGCTCCCTCCCTAGCCTAAAAGGATTCATCTCTGGTTTGAAGCGGCAGTCTCTGGGAAGCCTGGACAACACCAGCCCCGATGTCAGTGAGGGAGGCTCCAGCCCCAGTCCACAAAGTGCCAGTGTCAGCTCAAGTGAGGATGATAGCAGCTGGGACACTAACAGCTGGAGCTCAGGGGCCACCTGCCTCCTACGGGCAACCATTAAACAGCCCAACAACAAGGTATTACCTGCTGACTCTGATTTAGATGGAAAAACCAACACCGTTGATCAGATACCCACTATTGTCGTGGCAGAGCCAGAGGTAATATACCAGAATCTTGTTTTCTCTCAGCCTGTTGCTAAAGGTGAGCGCAATGGCGATGTCAGTCCACAGAGTAACTCCATACAAGCAAGGAAAGAGAGGGGGGTCAGGAGTGTGTCCTCATCTACCCCGGGCATAAATACCGTAACTGCCTCTTCTCATCAACGGGACCAGAAGATAGAGAATAGGCTCAAGTTTTCCCAGTTCTTGAATGAGGTAAGCAACAGGGTGTTGAAGTCCAAAAAATCTCCTCCACGGCTCTCCACCCTCCGACACTGGCACCCAAACCAACCACGACCTCCATTAACTCCACCACCACCACCACCACCCCCAACTTTGCCACCTTCAGCATCTACTCCATCCAATATGTGGTGCAGCCCACCCAGCTCAAACCTCAAGAACACAAAGATGCACAAATCACGGGACTTCACCTACCCCATCCACCAGTGGAGCAAAACTTTGCCCAGCTGTAAGATATTGGAGCCTGGCGATGTGTTGAGGAAGGTGAAAGGAGTAAGCCATTCTTACACAGAGAGAGACCTGGAACTGTGTACAAAGATCCAGGCACAGCCCTCCACCGGAAGACTCTACCTGGAGACCGACATTGACAGAGTGAGACAGCTGGATGAATTGGTAGCTAATGACACTCTGGGGAAACAAAGAAAAGAGAGAGGGATGGAGAAAGGTTTGGAGAGAGGGAAAGAGAAAGAAAACAAACGAGAGATTCCATGTGAGAGAGAGAGGGGAACAGGGGTGGAGAGGTGTAAGGAGAAGGAGAAAAGAAAAGAGAGCCACCAGGACAGAAAGAGAGTAATGGGAAGAGGGAAGGAACATGACAAAGAGAGAGGCAAACCCTGGGAGAGAGACAGGAGGATGGAAAGAGCTGTGGAGAAGGAGAGGAATGTGGTGCTCATCAGCCATGAGCCTCTCCTTGCACTTCAAGGAAATTCCAACGGGAGCAGTTGTCAATGTCCTGGTTTCAGCTGGACAGAGGGATTTCCCCGGATGTCCTACAGGTCTGCCTCACTGCTCAGACCTGCTGTCAGTTCTGTGAGAACACAGGTAATTTTTCAAAGAATTGGTAGTATCTAATGCCTAAGAATCCCACATATCAAAATAACAAGAGAGGATTTCTCTTTTAATGACTGTAAGTACTAAACACAATTTTCTGGCTTATACCCTCTTACTTTTGCACACCAAGCATATTGATTTTTGTTTATCAGGTTTATCAGGTGATATAGTACATATATATCCCTCTATTCTCCCTTTCCTCTGTGCAAAGTACAGTGAACATTGACTGCAGTGATGGAAAGCCAAACTGACACATTTGCTTAAATGAGAGTGAAGCGATATCAAGTGTTAGTCACCTACGTTTCATACTGTGATACTTCCTATCACTATGTGCTCCTATGTGCTACTTCTTATCACTGTGATTACCAGAATAAACCCTACCAAAGAGAAACACATGTCTGCAGAAATCCACTTCAAAGCACTACTATCAGCCTTTTCCTCCATGTTTCCTAATCAAGTAGATGCGCAAGTAGATTCAAATTACTGGAAACCAGAGACAGAGAAAAAAAAAAGATTACACAAGTCTCCGAAAATCCCATTTGATCCCTTTTCAAAGATTTGAAATGTGCCATCACATGCCTCTTTGTTATATGAGTGTTAGAATCCTAAGCCTTTATTTCTGGTCTATTGTTTAATGGCATCTGACCCGACTGCTGACTAACAGTACAATGCAAAAAAACTACATGTAATTATAACACACATGATTGTTTGTAAAATTAATGTGCATGGAGAAGTTTGTAGACATTATTTTGAATACATATTCATCTCTCTCTCTCGTTCACTCACTCACTCACACTCTCACCCGATCACTCACATGCTCTCGCTCTATCGATCTCTCTCACTCACTCACTCACTCACTCACTCACTCACTCACTCACTCACTCTCACTCACTCACACGCTCTCTCTCTCTCGCTCTCTCTCTCACTCGCTCTCTCTTACTCACTCACTCACATGGTCTGTCTCTCTCACTCACTCACTCACTCACTCACTCACTCACTCACTCACTCATTCACACGCTCTCTCTCTCTCTCACTCACTCGCTCTCTCTCTTACTCACTCACTCACTCACACGCTCTCTCTCTCTCGCTCTCTCTCACTCACTCGCTCTCCCTGTTGTTACTCACTCACTCTCTCTCACACACACACGCACAGCATGACACCTCTTTCATAGTACATATGTTATTTGATTTTTATCAAGATGTATCCGTTGTTCCAGCGGCTATTCAAATATTGTTAAAGGAATGCTACACCGTAAATCTATATTACCTGTCACTGAAATGAATTTGCTGCTCTTTCCTGCTTTATATGCAAAACAGAGGCAGAAAAGTGTAAGAGTTAGTCCCTCTTGGCATATAACATAAAAAATACATCCCGCCCTTTCTAACTACTTATTTGCTCAGTGTCCAGAGCGCAAGAGACAAAGATAGCCTGGCTTTACACATTTCACAGGCTTGCTGGGCTGCCTGTGAAAAAAAAGTAGCTTATACATTAATAATTTAAATATACTCTTTCTCTCCCGAGAATAACGCATAGAAGTGTCATTCAGTACTATGGCCTACCACGCCTTATTTTATACTATGCCATCGGCATGAGTGGACTGTGGTGGACCTTGACCAATATTAAACAGTAAGAAAACACTGCAATCATGGGATGGAGCTTCCTGATTAGAATTCATTCAGCGGCTGGCAGCTCCTTAGCAACTGCTCAGTCTGTGAGTGGGTGTACGCATTGAAAGAGTACATTTGGTATCAAGGGGAAAATGCTGCACAGCTTTTTTTTCACACATTTGAAAGACATGATAGCGGATGTGTGAACTGACTCAATGGGCTTGTTGCAGAAATGATGATGGAAGGAAGGATGGACGGAAGGAACAAGCAAACAAACAAACACAAACAAAATAAAACACAAATGAAGGAAGGAAGGAACCTTGGAGACATGAAACTATGGAGGCAAGGAAGGAAGGAATGCATCCATATGGACGTCACAGTGCTCAGTTTGTGGGCAGACATGCGTGAACGGAAGAAGAGCTGTAGCACATGCTTCCTCCATAACACAGCCATGGTTAGAATGGAGTATTTCAGTTGTACAGGAATGCTGACTGGTAAGCCGTGAATTGTTTAGTCACCCGCGATGTCTAAATTGAGGGTTAATTAGGGATAATACATTAAAATAAAACAATAAGGCCCACATGTTGTGTTCTACCTTTTGTTCAGAATGAGTCTTCATGTTTGTTAAACCAAGCTGTAGATCAGGCTGTATTAGCGATCAGGCGGTATCGTTCTCTTGTGCCTTCAAGGAATGCCCTCCGACTCCCACTTCCTATCCCTAGGCTTTCCCTCCATGCACAGAGGATGGAAGGATAGAGAGATAGCGAGAGAGGGGATTAGCAAGCGTGGTCTCATTCAGTAACTGGTATGAGTCATCCTGCTGTATCACCCACTGTTTGTAAAACACATTACGCCAGGCCTGGTGCACGTGCACGCACACGTACACACACACACACACACACACACACACGTGCATGCACACACTCGTGCTGCTGCACTTTCAGAAAGTCATATAATGTTAAATAGATTCCATAACTATGGCACCAATCATAAATCCGTGAATCCTTTATTATAAACCCAGGAGCTGGGTGTACCTCAATGTAACTTTTTGGCTTGGTCTTGTTCTTTATTATCCCCCTTCAGCACGCCCCACTCTCAAACTGCCTCCTTCAAGGGGGCTTTTCCTTGTGAGGACTGGTAGTATGAACATGTCTGCGAGAGCTTGACAGCGCTGTAGCTTCAGTAACTCTTGAGAGGCAATATCATTATGACACAAGACGGGAGGTGAGCAGTGTTTTTCTTGTCCACCTCCGGATGCTACAACACATATATAAAGGTAATTTCCCCCCGTCCCTGTTTCCCATATAGAATCTGATCCAGGGGATCCATTGAGTAATTGGTTCTGCACCAAGGGCTCAGCCCGAGTGAAAATGTAAATGGTACTCTTGTGTAAACCAAGTCATGCATAATGCATGTATAAGACAGACATGAAAGCAAGGGCCCATGCTCACGTTCATCCCCATTTAAGCTTTGACACATGAAGACACATGCCATACAAGAGATATGAGTCGCAGTGTAAAGTCAACGTAATATGACAGTTTAGATGTTACGTCTCTCTCTTTGACGTTGAGTTTCCAGGACTCATTGTTCCTTTTTCCTTTTAAAACTTTTAGATTTTTTTTTGTTTTATTCCTTCTCTCTCTTTTCCATTTTTCTCTTCTTCCCTTCTGTCTTTTTTGGCTTCTCTTTCTACAACTAAGTCTATCTCTGACCCTCGGGCACTTTCTCCCCATTTCTGCAGCACACAGCTTTTTTCTTTCATGCTGTTAATCTGTCATTCCTCTCTCCTGCTCCATCTGTACATCTCTCGCTCTCTCTCTCCCTCTTCCTCCTCTCAGTCTCATTCTCAAAACTGATCTAGGATGTGTGGTGAGAATCAGAGACAAAGGATGCATTTGTTTGCAGAGCCATAGCCACTCGCGGAGCTTTGTTAAGCGCAGATAAGAGGCACTCGGCAGCATGCAGTGGCGGCAGCAGCAGCGGATAAATCTGCTTCATACATAAATCTAATCATTCGATCATTTCATTCTCCTTTCTCTCCTTACCAGGAATCTGATGGGGAGATGCAGCATGACACAAGGTTTGCCACTTTCACTTTTTTACCTTCTTTTCTTGCCGGCGCTAACACCTCCCTCTCCTACTCTCTCAATCCCCTTACACACTCTCTCTTTCTACACCCTCCCTGTTCCTCTTCCCACATATCTCCTCCTGTTTCATTCAGCTCTCTGCTCGCCCCCCCTCTCCCCCCCGCCCTCCCTTTGCCTACTAGCCTGTCTCCAGTCAGAATTGGAGGAGGGTTTTTTTTCTCAATGCATGCAGTTCTGAGGGGATGCACAGGCACATGAATGCTGTGATCATATCTGCTGAAAATGAGGGGGAAAGAACATAAACGGTAAGGCAAGAGAAAATGGACAAAGCATAGTGCATGTCTGGCTTTTAACTAGGTGTTCACACACAAGTGTGTATACTAGATGCCTTGCCATACTTAAGAATATGAAAATTGCATATAAGTGCTCTTACGTGGCTTTAGCTGTTGTGCCATTCTGTTCACGCGTTGCATAGTGCAAAGTGTTTTGACTTGAAATGGCCAAATAGCTACAGGTTAAAAGTATGGACCGATTACTGTGCATTCTATGGCATGTCTGGAGCACATGTTATTATGCATAAACATACGTTATGCAGCGCGTGCCCATCATAGGATGTGTTTGTACTGATGTGTAAACTGTAGCTTTTTGTCACCGTCATCTCTAAATCATGGGGGGTTTGTGTACGACACGTGTAGATGTGACGGCATGCATGATTATCCAGGATATATATTGCAGATCGGCACATTTTCACATTCAGTTCAGCTGTCATTTGGATTTTATTGACTTGGCAATAATGAGGCACCAAATGTTTTCACAGCCCTCAATCAACTCTCACATTCATTTGCTGGGCGATTTTATACCACAAAGAGGCAATTATGGCTAAACAAGTGCATCGTGAGAGAGAAAGTTGTTCTCGTTAAACCACTCGCCGCTTTGTACAGACAGAGGAAGAGAATGAGAGAAGAGGAGGGGGTCCATAATGATTATACATTACTTATTCACTGAGGAGAAAGATGTGATTTTTTTTTATCCATCAGAGAGAACATCATGAGGAATTTTCCCATACATTATTCCTGTGACTTAAGATGGCTTTATATCATACCCACCAGTATGACATTACTATCACATCCAGGGATTCATTTCCTTCCAGTTCAAATACTGAAACTTCAAATGCTGAGGAGGAATAGACTTTTAATGCCCTCATTTGAAGCTGTCCAGGAAGAAACTTCAGGTCTTTGAGGTGGGCTCTAAACTTCCTGGGGCGGCGATGAGGTATTAAATCAGTTTAGAAACAAAGAGAAAAGGGGAAATCTGCACTACCACTGTTGGTAACACACTGGCATGTTCATATTGTATCGCTTTTAGCCTATAATTATCTTGCCATTAGTAAAATTTGCCATAATCCCAAATATCTTATTTTGCGTCTGTATGGCATATAAAGATTATTGTGAAATATGCAGAGGCAAAGATGTCGTTTTGGCAGACCTACAGTAAGTATACAACAAAAATATATTAAGATTCAAAATATAAAAAAAAAAGATTTAAAATATTTAGATAAATATATTAGATTTATTAATGTATTTATTTATTTCTATTTAGATATAAATAGTGCTTTACCTGTGCCCCCGTCCATAGGGTTAGTGGTTGTGTCAGGAAGGGCATCCAACATAACATTTTGCCAAATCAGTATGCAGATTGACAAGACCATACCGGATCAGTCAAGGCCCGGGTTAACAACGGCTGCCATTGGTGCTGTGCCCTCACAGGGTACAAATGGAAACTATAAAATCTACTCTGGCGACCCCTGAGAAACGGAATAAACTAAAAGAAGAAGATTTATATTTAGATATAATTAGATTTAGATTTATAATTAGATTTATATTTGTGGCACCGGTGCTGCGACACGTTAATTGAGGTGCTTAGTTTTGGCGGCAAATGTTGAATTCACTTTACCTTCAACTTCTGAAAACTACAGCAACTGTTGGCTATTTCAGTGTTCAAAAGTTCCTCAAAAGAACCAAAGGTTGGATTATAGATCTACTAACTAAAGACGGGATCATGAGTCGGACATATCCTAGAGGCCCTCCACATGAACCAATCCTGAACATGTGGTTTTCCCCTCTCTGCCACCAGCCATACTAACCCTCATGTTAGCGAGCTTATCAGACAAAAGTTGAGAAGTCAAAGGATTTTGACAAAGGCTGTTACTTATTGTAAAGATCCTTTGTGATACGTTTAATATCAGCTCATTTGAGGTCAAAACTTGCAGACACACATATAACAATCTAATTTTTACATGATATTTTAAGCAATATGAATTTTAAGTTACATGAGAACAACAGGTGAACGAGAGTTTTAAGTTTACCGGAATTTTTTTTTTCTGAGTAAATAAGTACATGCTTCTGCTAGAGCTGGATGAAATGGAAAATATTATTATCATGATATACACAGGGGATTTTACACGATAGACAAATATCACGATATCAAGTTCATTTGCAAAAATTCCATGTCTAACTAAAAGTACGTCACATTGAACTGTTTGCTAATTTAAAGTATAATATCAAACTAGAACTAGTTTTTAGATAATACTCCCTCAAATATTTCAGACCTAATTCTGTGAGAAATGTTAGAAAATTTATTTTAATTGTTATTGATTTTGTCAACAAAATTTTGTATCATGATATGAAAATATCAAAATTTCATCCTCATACAATGCCTTTGAAAGATTAACAATGATATTAAAGTATTGCCCAGCCATAACATTAATACACTCAGTGCCAGTTGTGTAAAAATAGCAATTATGTGTTGATATAATTTTTTACAGCGTTCTTTGGCACGTTAAAGCTATAAAACATGATCCTCTTTATGAGCTCATTTGCTTAGTCGGCACAAATCGAACCCTACATTGTGTTGCATTGTATTGTATTGTATTGTATTGTATTGTATTGTAATGTGTTGCATTGTATAGTATTGTATTGTATTGTATTGCACACTATTGAATGTTTCCTGGTCAATAAGTTGAAATGACAAGTCAGTAAGTGAAGGTATTCCAGAGCATCAGACTACGACGTGAAATTAAATTTCAGTAATATTAAAGGAAAAGCACAAAAACCAGACAGTTTTTATGGACAACAGTTGACTTTGTTGTTGAAGAAATCAGAGAATGACAACAGAGATTAGATTAGTATAAAAAGCCACCAAAATAATCTTCTTAGGGGCTGCAGTTAAAAGCGTGGAGAAAAGATGTTGGACCGGCCCCAAGTCAGCAGCTGTGACTCATAATAAGGTTACTACAAATACTGTAGTTCAGTTTACCTTCATCTACAGTACCTGCCCGTGATCCACTTTGCCTCCAGGAGTTAACACCACTTCAGTCTTCTTCACTCAAACTTTTAGGACTATGCCTGAGGAGGCAGGGCTTGTTCGTCTCTCATCTTTTCCCCATGTAACGCACGTAGCATGCAAAAAGCAAATACTATAGGCATAATCCCTTCAGGTTAGCCTGTAGCATTTTATCACCTCCGCACTCCCTTATTCTTCTGTCTAATTATTTACAAGACAGTGAAGTCTGGGACTTATGAAAAAGCCGTTTGAAAGGGTGGATTTCTGCAAGTTCTGCAAATCCTTGATGAGCTATTAGTCTTGGGGTTGGCTCAATGTATGTATGCATGCATGCATGTATATGTGTGTGCACGCACGTGTGCTTGTCTGTGCATGTGTGTGTGTGTGTGTGTGTGTGTGCACATCCATGTGCATGAATGGATTTTTGCGTGTGGGTGTGTTAGTATGTGTGAATATAGTAGCTCTCATTTTGTGCATTAGTATGCATGTGTGTGTGTGTGTGCTGTTCTCTAGCTTTGACCACCGAGATTTACCTGCCTTAGTCTCAAGACTTTTCTCCCTCTTACCCCCCCCCCCCTCCTGGCCCTCATTAACCCATCATGTCATGGTCAGTCACTGGGCTAATAGAAACATGTTTATTTGCCACAGGGCATTATATAACATGCCGTCAGAGCCAGCAAAGCAGGGGCAGCTGAGCAATATAAGACCCCACAGCAATTCTTATATACCAAGGTGGCAGCGTGGTCTTGGTCTTGGTGGTGGTCATACATTGTATGTCCACTGAACTTTGGGTGGAATTTAAATGTACAATTACAGGGGAGGAAGTTCTAGAATAGACTATACAAGCTCTATCTTTTTCATGTGATAAAAACCTGAAATTTAGTCCTGGTTAATGCATTAATAAAACATTTTCACCGTCCCCTAAGACTCTGCTCTTGCAGCATATTTAAGGCATTCGCTTTGGTTTTGCTCTTAATTGTTAATGGTAATTAATCACTACAGCGATGTGATTCAGGGAGAACATTACTCCCAAACGATAGTTTGTTGCCACAGGCTCAACTGTGAGCAACGGCCTGCTTGAATCTAGCAACAGTTTTCACATACACATGTATAAAAGCACATACACAATCACAATCACAACACACAAACATGCACATGCAGGTAAAAAGGCACACACTGCACACTCGCAAGCAGTATGTTGAGTGGACCATATGCCCGCAGCGCTCATTCCACCCAGCTGAATACGTCTATACACCCTGAGGGAAACAGAGGCAACATCTGCTGCTGTACATTCAGCCTGGCTTCACACACAGTCCCACCAACCCCATGCAATCCTTAGCAACCATCCTCCAGCAAACCACATGCAAGGTGGACACCCAGACCTTGATCTGGACTGTGAAGATCTAAGAAGAAGCTTAGAAGAGGTTCTTCAGAGGCTGAAATTAATTGGTATGCTCCTTTTTTGCCTCTCTGTGCAACCCTGTGCTTCGGTGTGCAAGGAAGATCTGCTGCTAGTTTTGAGGTTGAGAACATGACTTTACCTTGGAGCTATGTTACTAAATTCAAAACTGCATTCGGTTAATTGGTTAGCAGAGGCGAAACTACCATATATGCAGGTAATGTAGTTGCACTGGGGCCGCAACAGTTTAGGGCCCACACGTATGAGCTCCTCTTTATCTCACTGCTATCTTATCAAAGATCTCGAGCACTGGGCATCCAAGTAGCGTAGCGGTCTATTCCGAGGCCTACCAACACAGGGATCGCTGGGTCGAATCTCCGTGTTACCTCTGGCTTGGTAAGGCATCCCTACAGACACAATTGGTCATGTCTGCGGGTGGGAAGCCGGATGTGGGTATGTGTCCCAACCGACCAGAGGAGGCGCTAGTGCAGTGACCAGGAAACATACTCACATCTGGCTTCCCTCCAACAGACACAGCCAATTGTGTCTGTAGGGACACCCGGCTAAGCCGGTGATAACACGGGGATTTGAACTGCCGTCCTCATGTTGGTAGGCAACGGAATAGACCACCCGGATGCCCTTTATTATTTGTTTGACTAATAATAAACCTACACACTTGTTTTGTGTGTATAAGGCCAATGCACAGACATGAATAATCGTGTCAATGCGCGGGTGTGCCGTTATCGATTGTGTTTTCATCTGTTATGGTTGTCGGCAGCCATAACAACATGTACCCTGGCTCTGCCAAATGTCGGAGGCTAAGCAGGTGTGGGCTTGGGAGACCTCCCAAGGGGAGACCTCCCGGGAAAACGGAGTTACTGCCGGAAGTGGTGTTGGTTGGCCAGTAGGGGACAGTCTTCCTTCTGGTCCTAAAGAAAAAACAAATCCCATCTCCCCAGTGCAGCGATGGGGACACTGTGCTGTAGGAGATGCCGTCCTTCAGATGAGACGTTAAACCGAGGTCCTGACTCACTGTGGTCATTACAGATCCCATGGCACTTATCACAAAGAGTAGGGGGTCAGCGGTGTCCTGGCAAAATTCCCAACCTGGCTCTCGCCATCTGGCCACCTAATCATCCCCCCTTGTAATTGGCTCAATGACTCCTCCCTCTCCACCCCAAGCTGATGTGTGGCGAGCGTTCTGGTGCAAAATGGCTGCCGTGCATCACCCAGGTGGGTGCTACACATTGGTGGTGGTTGAAGTGACTTACCCCCTTCAATGTGAAGTGCTTTGGGTGTCTAGAAGAGCGCTCTATAAATGTTATGGTTATTATTAATTATTATTATTATTATGATGGTGCTCCGACACCTGATTTTGTTGAGTAGGCTAGTCTTGGCCTTGCTGTTATGACTGCTCTTCTATAGCACGGCGGTCTCCCAGTAATCATTTCATTTAGCCATCAACTGTGCAGTGCATTTCGCTGTTGCTGGTCATTTTAAACCTGCATGCTTTCACTTCTTTCATTCACTACTGACATGACGTTATGTTCCACCCGACTGTGATGGGCAGGCCGGGGCCCGCTTTGACCATGTTGCACTGGGGCCCGGCGCTGACTCGTTTCACCTGTGTTGGTTAGCACTGCTCACCAGCAGGAATGCAATTAGCAATTTATTTGGCAATAATAATCTTGGGAGATATTTATCTGTTGTTATTGTTGTTTAAATCAGTACATAAACAAACTCAGCAGTGTGGCTATCCCATTTCAATGGCATGACCATAATGAAAGTACACGTTTGGCCTTTAACGGTAAACACTGTGTGCTCAGTCCTTGTGCGTGTCGAATCTACGTATATGGTAGAGTCGGGAGGTACAAGTGAGGGCCACAATAGTTTTTCTTTGTTCTGTGAAGGTTTGACTGCAGGTATGTCACGATTTCTGTTGTCTTGGCAACCTTAGCGAGGACCAGGCTTGTTCTTTATCAGAGATTTTCCAACAGTGGAGGACATGAAGAAATGTTAACACAGACTGACATCGAACTCATTCAAATGGTAGCACATCAAATTGTATGTATGATTCGCCCTTACTGCCTCAATCTCTTTTTCCATTCTTTTACTCTCTGTCTTTCTCACTGACTCTCTCTTTCTGTCTGCCTCCATCTCTGTCACTGCAAGGAGGATGCTTTATCGTGCTCTGTACACTTAATATTGTCCACTTTGTGTGGTGTGTTGGTAAATGTGTGTGTATGTGTGCGTGCATTTTGTGTGTGTGTGTGTGTGTCTGTGTGTGTGTGTGTGTCAATATGACAGTGAGGGAGACGGAGCGAGACAGAGACAAAGGGGATTTTGATAGTTAAGGCACTAAGATGTGCTTCCTGCAATAATTACCTGTTCAGGTATGATTGAGAAATCAAATGCTAATTGAACACATATAATACTACTGCAATAACCACTCAACGTTATGATGATTACTTTTTTTTTTGGGCTGTTGAATTAATGTAGAAAACGAAATACCTCTTACAATAGTGTTTGTAACTGATGAGGCGTTGAATTGCTTCTTGACATATTTGATATAATACACCCGACAAGCTAGTATATTTCTCTACCATCTTATTAATACTTGCACAAAGATCCATTGTTAAAATCACTGTTACCCTGGACATTGTTCCGACAATCAAGTTTTCAAATATTCATTCGGTCAAAGCCTTCCGTGAAGCTTTAAAAACTTGACCCATATAAACTAAATCCATTTTTTATATCCATTCATCCTTCATCCATAAAACAACATACAAGGTACAGCAGGAAGCTGGAGGGCTGGAAGAGCTGCTAAAGAACATTGTGCCACAACCTGAAAGACTTAGTTAAAGGTACTTATAGAGAAGTATGGATGACATTTCTAAGGGTTGTTGGGTTGAGGGTGGATTTAACAGATAATCCTCTTCACGGGGGGACTTCACATCTGCACAAACAGTGTTATTATTATTTTATCCATTGATACCAAAACCACCTCAGTTTTTGAGCAAACGTTTCCTGATATTTGAGGTAAAAGTCAGTGAAAAGCTGCAGGTTCATGTTCCACGTGCAGAGACAACTGACCACAGGGCCGAAACGGAAACAACATAATTGAGTCAGTTTAATCTGCTTGTTTTAATTAGTGAAATTGATCTGATAAATATGTCTTAAAAATGAAATCGGGTAAATGTTCAAGTTTTGCTGTCACTAATATCTTTAGGTTGCCTTTTATTGCCGCGTCACCCATTTCCCAGTAATGACCCCCTGCTAACGGTTTATAAAGAATTCTAAATGTATCCGTAATTAACATTAGAAATTAAATAACATCCATACTGCTATACTAAATAGGCCAATATAGAATATATATATATATATATATATATATATATATATATATATATATATATATATACTACCGTTCAAAAGTTTGGGATCACCCAAACAATTTTGTGTTTTCCATGAAAAGTCACACTTATTCACCACCATATGTTGTGAAATGAATAGAAAATAGAGTCAAGACATTGACAAGGTTAGAAATAATGATTTGTACTTGAAATAAGATTTTTTTTACATCAAACTTTGCTTTCGTCAAAGAATCCTCCATTTGCAGCAATTACAGCATTGCAGACCTTTGGCATTCTAGCTGTTAATTTGTTGAGGTAATCTGGAGAAATTGCACCCCACGCTTCCAGAAGCAGCTCCCACAAGTTGGATTGGTTGGACTGGCACATCTTGCGTACCATACGGTCAAGCTGCTCCCACAACAGCTCAATGGGGTTCAGATCTGGTGACTGCGCTGGCCACTCCATTACCGATAGAATACCAGCTGCCTGCTTCTGCTCTAAATAGTTCTTGCACAATTTGGAGGTGTGTTTAGGGTCATTGTCCTGTTGTAGGATGAAATTGGCTCCAATCAAGCGCTGTCCACTGGGTATGGCATGGCGTTGCAAAATGGAGTGATAGCCTTCCTTATTCAGAATCCCTTTTACCCTGTACAAATCTCCCACCTTACCAGCACCAAAGCAACCCCAGACCATCACATTACCTCCACCATGCTTAACAGATGGCGTCAGGCATTCTTCCAGCATCTTTTCATTTGTTCTGCGTCTCACAAACGTTCTTCTTTGTGATCCAAACACCTCAAACTTGGATTCATCCGTCCACAACACTTTTTTCCAGTCTTCCTCTGTCCAATGTCTGTGTTCTTTTGCCCATCTTAATCTTTTTCTTTTATTGGTCAGTCTCAGATATGGCTTTTTCTTTGCCACTCTGCCCTGAAGCCCAGAATCCCGCAGCCGCCTCTTCACTGTAGATGTTGACACTGGTGTTTTGCGGGTACTATTTAATGAAGATGCCAGTTGGGGACCTGTGAGGCGTCTGTTTCTCAAACTAGAGACTCTAATGTACTTATCTTCTTGCTCAGTTGTGCAACGCGGCCTCCCACTTCTTTTTCTACTCTGGTTAGAGCCCGTTTGTGCTGTCCTCTGAAGGGAGTAGTACACACCGGTGTAGGAAATCTTCAATTTCTTAGCAATTTCTCGCATGGAATAGCCTTCATTTCTAAGAACAAGAATAGACTGTCGAGTTTCAGATGAAAGTTCTCTTTTTCTGGTCATTTTGAGCGTTTAATTGACCCCACAAATGTGATGCTCCAGAAACTCAATCTGCTCAAAGAAGTGCCCATCCAACCAATCCAACTTGTGGGAGCTGCTTCTGGAAGCGTGGGGTGCAATTTCTCCAGATTACCTCAACAAATTAACAGCTAGAATGCCAAAGGTCTGCAATGCTGTAATTGCTGCAAATGGAGGATTCTTTGACGAAAGCAAAGTTTGATGTAAAAAAAATCTTATTTCAAATACAAATCCTTATTTCTAACCTTGTCAATGTCTTGACTCTATTTTCTATTCATTTCACAACATATGGTGGTGAATAAGTGTGACTTTTCATGGAAAACACAAAATTGTTTGGGTGATCCCAAACTTTTGAACGGTAGTGTATATACACACACACACACACACACACACACACACACACACACACACACGTATATATATATATGTATATAAACAAATATAGAATATGTTATGATTCTTTAAAAACATCAGAAATTCAACATGAAAATGGGTAAAATAAGTGATGGGCTAAGAGAATAACGACATTAGATTAGATTAGATTAAATATAAATACATACCTATTATGATTATAATACAAATTTCCTTTAACTTCATGCCATAATACAACATAATAAGCGGGCAGGCCCATTCCTTGGGCCGAGGGTTAGAATGAGGTAGAAGTCTATGTGATGGATAGTGCCTTTCTTAGGATATGAGATGTTCCAAGTAGTGCAATCCTCTGTAGTTCTTGTATTCTGATGTTACCCGGGATCCATTTGGTATATTTCTCCATCCCTTTTTTTTTACAAGTCCCAGGGCTCCTATCACTACTGGTATTGTTGTGGTTTTCATTCCCCACATTCGTTCAATCTCTCTTTCAAGGTCTTTATATTTCGACAGTTTTTCAGTTACTTTTACTGAGGTGCTCCTTTCAGTCGGGATGGAAATGTCGATGAGTAGGCAGCTTTTTTCTTTTTTGTTCTTGATGATGATGTCTGGTCTGTTGGCCTTCATCTCCCGATTTGTCTGTACTGGCATGTCCCATAAGGTTGTGACGTCGTCTTTTTCTGGTGTGTGGTGTGCGAGGAGAGGACTATTGGGGGAATTCAGAGTCCTGATAGATAGGGGACAAAAAGTGTTTGTGAAGCGTTTAGTCTCAGTGGACAGTGACCTGTAGCGCCTCCCTGAGGGAAGGAGCTGGAAGAGGTGATGAGCAGGATGTGAGGGGTTGGAGATGATCTTCTTTGTGCTCATAAATCTCCTTTCCAATTAAGTTGTAGGTGCATCCATTACCATCCTGCAGCTGGCAAAACACTCCTCAGAAGCAAATGCATGTGGCTGTCATGTTCTTGTATCCACTGTTTCCCACACAACAGCAAATATTTCCATGAAAAAAGTCCCATGTAATTTCCAATCGATACGTGTTACTGGATCTCCTTAAACCATATTCCCTGTATTCCGCTGGTTCTTGCTCGCTTCATAAAGCTGTTTCATAATGCAGCATTTTGCTATCCAGAATGTTCTACTGTGACTAAAACGAGCACGAGCTAGACCAGGTCGACTTACTTAGTGAATATAGAAAACGACCGCCATGCCATGTTCTGTTGGGGACATGTCGGTTGAGGCAGTTAGGCCGCCGCAGCTGCCGGCTTATCAAGCTGTCAGATGTCCGTCACGAGTCTGGGAAGTGTCCGTGGATGACACCAGATGAAAGGAAAACTTAGCCAGATACTTATCTCCCCTCAGATTGATTATGATAGTCTTACAGAAAATGTCTGTAATTTTCATACTTTACCCAAATAGAGTAAATGGCTTCAAAAGTGAGTTGTCACCTCAATTATAAGTTTAGCAACTTGTCTGGCTTCTCTCATGTTTGACCAATCAGATCTAGCGGCTTATCCCATTCTGTGACAGTTGCTGATCCATCCAGTGCAAGGATATATTGCTCGCTGCACACCAAAGTATTTTAAATTGGTCTGTCAGGATCCCTGAGCCGCCAAAACCACACTTTACTGCCTGCGCATTGGCAGAAACGAATCAAAAATAGGTTCATCATTTAGACCACAATTAAAAGTCTAGCGCATTTGACCAAAACCTGGTATCCTCTGCTGCCTACCTCACCACACAAGCGGCCATGTGAAGACGGCCCATCAAGTCAGGTGGTAATAATGGTAAAGACGGTATCCCAGCATGGGGCTATGTGACTGTACTGACAAGCTTACTGGGGGCCAACCACTAAAAAATCTAGCAAACCTATCATTGACCATACAGACTTTTATTATGACGAGACGAGTCACCGTTTATTTTTTAAAGGCAACATTTATCCAATTATCCAATCCCACCCCCACACGTGCGTGCGCGCACACACACACACACACACACCTATTCTACCTTAATAAGTCATTATTTTACCCATGTGGATCATTGAGTTAGGTTACATAATACTAACCTGCAGCCTTACCATGGTTGGAGACACTCTCCAGTCTCCTTATGATATTGAATTTTTTTGGTTGAGTCGCACCAACTGGTGCAGCGGCAAACACAAGTATTGGAAAAAAACGTGGCGATGCTACTGTTAGACAAACACTTAATATTACTGGGGAACAGTGTTAGGATATATTTTGATGAAGTCCCCCCCCCCTTTTTTTTCTCGCTAATTGTATCCGGCCAACTACCCCACTCTTCCGAGCTGTTCCAGTCGCTGCTCCACCCCCTCTGCCGATCCCGGGAGGGCTGCAGAATACCACGTGCCTCCTCCGGTACATGTGGAGTCGCCAGCCGCTTCTTTTCACCTGATAGTGAGGAGTTTCGCCAGGGGGATGTACTGCTTGGGAGGATCACGCTATTCCCCTCAGTTCCCCCTCCCCCCCGAACAGGTGCCCCAACCAACCAGAGGAGGCGCTAGTGCAGCGATCAGGACACATACTCACGTCTGGCTTCCCACCCGCAGACATGGCCAATTGTGTCTATAGGGGCGCACAACCAAGCCGGAGGCAAAATGGGGATTCTAACCGGCGATTCCCGTGTTGGCATGCAACAGAATAGACCGCTACACTACCTGGACGCCCCCTATTTTGATGAAGTTTGACTGCCTACGTTAGCTTTGGTCCGAGGATGCCATTTTAACATCGGTGCAGACTATTTCCTTGTGAGTTGACGGGTGACAATGGCTACTCCACCTCGTCTGTCCATCCATCTATCCATTATCTGAACCGCTTATCCTGCTCTCAGGGTCGCGGGGATGCTGGAGCCTATGCCAGCAGACATTGGGCGGCAGGCAGGGAGACACCCTGGACAGGCCACCACTGGGCCAACACACACACACACACACACACACACACACACACACACACACACACACACACACACACACAGAGGACGACCCGGGACGACCCACCAAGGTTCGAGTACCCCGGGGCTCGAACCCAGGACCTTCTTGCTGTGAGGCGACCGTGCTAACCACTGCGCCACCATGCCACCCCACCTAGTTTGTAGTCTGAGTAAATCAGTTGCAACAGGTCTGTTTCTCTCTGCCTCCTACATCGAACTATAACGGAACATTGTTCTACTGTAATGTTGATCGTCTGTAAAGCAGAGTTAATTGCCACATCGTCATAATGTCTCAAATGGTTAAAATAGTGAGAAACATGTTGGATCGAAGCTTTAACCCTAATCCTAAATCCTATCCCTTAAAGAGCCCCTCGAAGAAATGAGGACCAGCTGAAATGTCCTCACTTGGCAAAAATGTCAACTCTGTTATGACTAAAAAAATCAAATTGCCACTCATAAATATTGCTGGGTGAGAACACACACACACACACACACACACCCCAATATAATGTGTAAAGGACTTCCTGTGGTTACTCCAGCTGTGGCTCCCAATGTGATCTGATAAGCTGCTGTGGCTTTGGCAGTGTTGATTGGCTTCATACTACTCCAGAGAGCAATTGCACACATGGCATGTGTGTGGGCACACAAACACACACAAAACATACGGTTGTGCTCACATAGACGAAGTCTGTGTTTTTGTGAGTGACAAGATGTTTTAATAGCCAAGGACATATGAAGGAGATGGATGGAGTTTGGTGAGTCGAAGCAAAGCAGGGAGGGACTATTCATTATCAGTTAATTTATCCCCAACAGCCTTTTTTTAGTGCAATGATGACAAAGAGCACTGAGGCTACATACATCTACAGTAAATTCAAAGATATGCTGGCTGCCAGTGAACTGCATCTGACCCTCACTTGAGGCGACGAGGTCAGCTTTCCTCATAGATTGTGATTGGTGGTGCCTGAGATGCTGGACCACAGTGAATATAGGTCTGTAATCATACCAAGCTCTAACAAACTCACGATCTTATGAGCTCATATAGCAGTTTCGGGACAATTCAATCTAACCTATGAAATTGACGTCAGATTAATACAACACTCATTCAATTCTTGATTTAAAAAACTGTCTGGTGGCGTTTGGGTAGCGTAGTGGTCTATTCTGTTGCCTACCAACACGGGGATCGCCGGTTCAAATCCCTGTGTTACCTCCGGCTTGGTCGGGCGTCCCTACAGACACAATTGGCCGTGTCTGCGGGTGGGACGCCGGATGTGGGTATGTGTCCTGGTCGCTGCACTAGCGCCTCCTCTGGTCGGTTGGTCGGGGCCCCTGTTCGGGGGGGGGAGACTGGGGGGAATAGCATGATTCTCCCACGTGCTATATCGCCCTGGTGAAACTCCCCATTGGCAGGTGAAAAGAAGCGGCTGGCAACTCCACATGTATCGGAGGAGACGTGGTAGTCTGCAGCCCTCCCCAGATCGGCAGAAGGGGCAGAGC
Source organism: Lampris incognitus (assembly GCF_029633865.1). Classification (NCBI taxonomy): domain Eukaryota; kingdom Metazoa; phylum Chordata; class Actinopteri; order Lampriformes; family Lampridae; genus Lampris; species Lampris incognitus. Next base: position 24,929,438 of record NC_079226.1, read on the forward strand.
AACGACCGGGGTGGCTTGGAAGAGTGGGGTAATTGGCCAAGTACAACTGGGGAGAAAAAGGGAAATCCCCCCCCCCCCCCGCAAAAAAAACAAACCTCCCTGATCACGTTTTCCAAAACTCAGGGCGTCAGAGTTTTGCATTTTACTCACATGAGGTTGGTGTGTTTCTCTTAAACTAAAAGACAGAGCTTTAGGGAGGTGTAAACAGTAGGATGATCTTTCCTTCGTTCCTGTCCTTGTCACCAGGCAAAATGTTGTGTTGAGTAGCCGCCATTACTCTCGAGACTAAATCCACAGAGCTGCTTTTTTTTGGCCGCTGGTGGAGCAGCATGCACAAGGGACCGTCATATTTCTGGAGTCTTACATCAGAGGCAATATAACTCCCCGGCCTCTCAAAGTCAAGTTTTAACCACCCCTTCCGTGAGGGAAAAAAAAAATGTTTGAAATTCAAAAATATCCCTGGGATAAAATGAAACCACTCCATGCTGTTGGATGTGTATCGCCTCATCTTCAGCAAACGTTCAAACAGCGTTCGCTAATTGCCATTTCCTCTGCTTATATGCGGGTGCCGTCATTTGCCGCAAGTGTTTTAATCCTGTCCTTTCGATTAGCCTTACTGAGTTACGATGAAGTTGAGATATCCTACCCTGAGTGTACAAAATACAAGGAGCACCTCCTCCTTCCTTTCAACAGACTGCCTGAACGAATCCATGTGAAGGCCAAGATCCCTTGTTGATTTCACCTGCTAAATCCACTTCAGACCCTGTAGATGAAGGGAGGGAGGCCGGAGGATTTTCAAGGCATGCTGGCTGGGGTCTGTCAGTAACGTCAACTCTGCTGGGTTGCTCACACCCGACAGTGTCCCGTGAGCATCTGATATGGTCCACTACCCAAAGGATATCCAGCAGACTGGTAGTAAGCTCACTGACCTGAAAGAACATCAACAAAAATTGTGTGAAAGCAACAGGCGGTCTACAGCTGAAGCTTGTCAAATGACAGTCCAGTGCAATATTGACGCCGACAGATCCGTGAAAGAATTTACAACTTGCCAAACCCTTACACAAATTGGCTCCAGAAGCCAGTTCTACTTCTTTGTGCAAGAAAAAAGAAGACGAAGAAGAAGAAGAAGAAGAAGAAGGAGAAGAAGAAGAAGAAGCTGTGGTTGAAGTGTAGCCACGATATGAAAACACTGGACACTGAATGACTAAAAAAAAACCTCGACTCATCTGATTAATTCCGGTTCCTGATGTTTCATGCGGATCGGATGACTGGAGTATGGAGACAACCACGATAGTTCATCCATTCATGTCACGTGTCAACATTGCAAGATGGTGATAGTGTGATGGCGGGGGATCTTTTTCCAAGGTAGACATTGGGCCCCTTGTTAAACGTGGACTAATAATAATAATAAGTGCGTCCAGGTAGCGTGGCAGTCTATTCCATTGCCTGCCAACACGGGGATCGCTGATTCGAATCCCTGTGTTACCTCCGGCTTGGTCGGCCGTCTCTGCAGGTGGGAAGCCAGATGTGGGTATGTTTCTTGGTCGCTGCACTAACACTTCCTCTGGTCGGTAGGGGCACCTGTCCGGGGGGGAGGGAGAACTGAGGAGAATAGCGTGATCCTCCCATGTGCTACGTCCCCCTGGCGTAACTCCTCACTGTCAGGTAAAAAGAAGCGGCTGGTGACTCCACATGTATCGGAGGAGGCGTGTGGTAGTCTGCAGCCCTCCCCGGATCGGCAGAGGGGGTGGAGCAGCAACTGGGATGGCTCAGAAGAGTGGGGTAATCGGCCAAGTACAGTTGGGGAGAAAAAGGGAGACCCCCCCCCCCAAAAAAAAGTGGAATAATATCTGAACATCACTGCCAATCAGGTGCATCCATTCATGGCAGATGTGCATCCTTCTGCAAAAAGAGTTTCCTCAGCAGACTGATAGCCCTGTGCCACCTCTGGGATGAGATACAATGAGCTATTCAGAGTTAAAATTCCTACACCAGCCAATTCAACAGAAATATCAGGAGCCACATTAGGGTCACCATGAACCTAGAAAGTCCTTGAGGAATGCTTTCAATGCCTTAAGTCCATGCCCTTAAGAATGTGGCTGTTTCAAAAGATAAAATTGGTGCAGCGTAGCAGTATGAAGGCACCTCCAAGGCTTTGTACATTTGGTGAAGTTCAAGAGCCCATGAATGAGATGCAAGTTCTTTAGAGCAACGCAGTTAATAGCAGCTCAAGAGGGATGACATTACGGCCATTAAAGTTTCATGTCCTCCTTTAGTCATTGAGAATAGTATATCTGCCAGACAGCAGCTAATTCACCTCCTGTGGCTCATTGCCACTAAATCAAACTGTGATGCCATAAGGACTCCTATCCAAGATGGATGCCGCCTGGCAGTGACCTTTAATATGGGTTGAGATGCATTAACGGCCATTTATCTTGAATTAAACCATGGTGACTTGCTATGAGAGCCATGCTGAAGAAGAGGTAGTCCGACTGGGTAGTGGTGGTTCCCTACTTGGGGTCGCATGTAGACCACAAAGTGTTCAAATTTGTGTGTAAAAACTGCACAAGCAAAGAACTTCGGGTAAACACAAGAGTTTACTCTTGTTTTTTTTGTGCACCACTACTGGAGATACTAAATAATAATGAGGGGAAGCTGTGGAGAGGAACTTACTTGTGTTTTACGTTTACTTGGCTGCTTTTCAGAGCCCTGAGTCTCCCTGCCAGCGTGGAGACAGCAGTGAGGCTGTCACACAGTTCTCTAAGGACTGTGAATAGCTTTTCCAGTGGATGTTGTTTACCATGGCAAACAACACCTGCGGCATCAAGCCATGCTGTTTATCCCCCTGTGAGAGGTATTATGATACAGGAAGTGTACACTAATTCATATACACAGCAAGGAGGGGCCCCTGTGTGTGTGTGTGTGTGTGTGTGTGTGTAGGGAGAGTCAACACAGCCACATTCCCTTACAATTTAGCAACTGTTTCTGACTTTTCTCTCTCTCTCCCTCTGCAGCTTGCAGATAAGAGAATAGCTATAGCAACCATTTTAACAGTGTTTCCAGAAACTCCCATTGTTTCCTTTGCCAGTGTTGAAGGGAGATTAAAAAAATAATAAGTACTGGTGCCATTAGAAATGGAGGCAGGCAACAAAACATTCATTACAGTTTGCTGTTAAACTGCTACTCTCCCACTCTGCAGGGGCCGATAAAAGTCATACTGCTGCCAACCCTTGTTTGTATTTATGCACCGACTTGGTTCTTTAGGAAAGGAGATAGCACTTTTCATGGGGTTTATGTATGGGCATGCTGAAATGTTTATGCCTGGATTAATAGTTGCCTATGGTTACTTGCAGTCTTTTGTTGTAGTCAATTTTGTGCAAAAAAATTGCATAATAGTCGTGACTGGGCACGTTGCATTGATATCTGCAAGAATGATCTCAAACACCATGGTGTCGAGCATGGCCTGTGCATCCCCAAGAGCTCGGCGAGGTGATTTGTTAGGACTTAAAGCAGCAAGCTATTATGGTCTTATGGTGGCATTGGGGACTCTATATCAGGCCCCCATCACAGAATGCAGTCACAATGGACCAACACACACACACATACACACACGCATGCACGTACTTCATCATAACACTGATTTATTGAGGAATAACCTCAGTGGTGAGCTGGTCAATAATTCAATGCTCCACAGAGTCCAGCAGCTTGTGGTCGCAGTTGTTTATAAAAGTGGGGAGGGGTAGATGTTTATCTTTCTGCATGATGCGTTTCGTGGTTTTATGATGCATAAACTTTAATCGTTATCGGCTGCATTTATAGTTTAAGAGGCTATAGTTTAAGGCGCCAGTTTATTTTCGCTTTGAATTTGAGTACGAGAAGCAAAATAAAACAGATCAGAAAACCCTCAACGTGCCGCTCATTAAGCTGGAAGTGCCTTCACCAGCTTGTTTGTAAAATAGATTTAATTGATCCCCCAGCTCGGCTCCATCATACCAAAAACGGCTCATTTTCCGAGTGCAACACAAAAATAAAAACTCTTTTTTTTTTCTTCCTTTGGGGTCAACAGATCTAAATGTGGGACTTCAAAGCTGTTTCTCTCTGCTCTCTTGCCAGGGTCATCACAGATAGCCAACTCCTATCTGCCTCCCCAGGCAAGACTTAGAGGTTCAGTGTTGGTTTTTGGTTAGAATTCAAACGTGGCTTCATCGCTCTCTCCACCAGCAGCATCAGCAGCCGAGTCAACAACAGCAGCTATACACACATGAGAGACGTGGCAGAGAGAAAAATATGAAAAAGATATACATTGGCAAAACTGCCCTCAAAACCCAAAGAAATGGTTGCAAGCATCCGAAAAGAAGGTAAGAAAGAGGAGGCGGCGTCATCCCCATGTGTCTGTCATACAAGCAGTTTGGTTCACTCAGTTCTCTCACTTGAAATAGATTCTCATAATGGGTCTCGACCACGGGTCATTATAAACAATGACACGGCATCCATTCAGCTGTATGGCCCATTTTCAGGCTTCCATGAATCAGACTACAGACATGAGTGCTGGAAAAAGGTCTTATCCACCATTCTTATTTCATTTTGTGTGGCATTTCTTTGCAGCTATTTTTTTTTTAAACCAGCCTTATTGTCGTGTATCTGGACGACGCTGAAAAACCTAAACCCACGCCCCACCAAAAAAAAAAGAAAAAAAAATGGATGCCTATGTGCTCGGACTTCATTAAATAGGCATTACTTGGTAATAAGAGCCCACAGCCATATTCATACTCATGCTTAATTGTCTGGTTGTCTGGCATGGTGTCACCTAATTTATCTTTTAGCAGCTGTTACACAGTAGCGCTAGTCTCTTACCAGGGAGGTAGAACGAACTTTGAACAAATCTCATCTTGTGTCGACCAAATGATGCTTATTTATCTATTTATTTTTGGGGCGACATTTCCCCCTCCTTTTTCTTCCAAATTGTACTTAGCCTATTTTGCGAGCCGTCCTGGTCGCTGCTCCACCCCTCTGCCGATCCGGGGTGGGCTGCAGGCTACCACATGCTTCCTCTGATCCATGTGGAGTCGCCAGCCGCTTCTTTTCCCCTGACGGTAAGGACTTTCACCAGGGGGACTTGGCGCATGGGAGGATCACGCTATTCCCCCCGGTTAACCTCCCCCCGACCCCACCCCGAATAGGTGCCTCGACCGACCAGAAGAGGTGCTAGTACAGCGACCAGGACACATACATCTGGCTTCCCACCCGCACACACGGCCGACGCCCAACCAAGCCGGCGGTAACACGGGGATTCATACCGGCGATCCCCGTGTTGGTAGGCAACGGAATAGACAGCCACGCTACCTGGACGCCCCAAATGATGTTTATTTTTTATCCAGGTATCTGTTCATATAGTGAGCCAGTACACCTTTTGCAAGTATAAGTAGCCTTACCAAATGAAGGAGGGAAAAGATTGGATGTGAACATACGTATATAACTGCCCTGGAATAGATCCAGATCCAGGCAGGCTCACATGGAGATCAGAGAGCATGTGGGATATACTGTACCAACACAAGGGTCCGTATTCTCAAAATGGACTTCGACTGTGTTGTGAACCAGCCTGCGGGTAAAAACCCAACAGACAGCTCATTAATTTGGCCCGCTCTCTTAAGACTTAGAAACCAGCTGCAGAGATGGACTAGGCGGTCACAAGAAGTCAAGCAATCACACAAACAAGGTTTTTTTTTTGTGCGGATCATTTTCCCCTCTTCTTCCTGGTTCCTAATTGAGGCTCCGGGCCGAGGTGAACTTAGAGGTGCTTGGCAGTACTGAAGCATTGACCCTCTCCAGGAGCCAAGTATCCATCAGTCTGGCAAAATGCTAAATCCCTGTGAGCGCACACTGCCCCCGCTCCCCGTCGCCAGCCTCTCATTGCCCCTCCCCTCAGTCACTCCCATCAGCAGTGCTGTCACCCCCACCCTCTAACCTGTGCCGAAAGCATGACCGAAACATGGCTCTCTGTCTAGTGTTGCTGATATTGTTGCTGAAATGGGGCTATTTTGGGCTCTCTCTCTGTCTCTGTCTCTGTCTGTCTCTCTCCTCTTGTTCACACTGTCTCACTTAATGATATGGTGTCCACATACACCCACTCACAAATGCACACGCAGACACACACCTGGCAAAAATACACACACAAATACGCACACATGCGCACAAACACGTGCACAAGAAGCTGCGTTTCCCTGTATTATATTGCCAGCATTACAGTTGTGTATTTTCCATGGAGCTGTGTAGGGCTACTGCACTATAGCAGAGAGGTGTTTAATACAAATCACCCTTAGGGTGACAGGGAGCTGCTCTCCCAGCTCTGATTCCTGCTCCTTGTCAATGGGAAACTATTAGTATTCCTTCTTCATCCATCTCATCTTGCCCATCGGCTTGCCTGCCTTTCCCCTTGCCTGGGACAAGACCTCACTCACCTCATGCTGAATTATACCCCAGCTCCACTTCATCCTCTCACCCCCATAGAACAACCACCAACCTGTACACACACGCACACACACACATGCACACACACATTGCTACACCTAAACAAAATCATCACATGCACACACACGCACACACACGCACACACACGCGCAGTGCTACACCTAAACAAAATCACCACATGCACATGCACACACACACACACACACACACACACACACACACACACACACACACACACACACACACACACGCACAGTGCTACACCTAAACAAAAGCGCCACACAGACAGACACAAAAAGATACCCATTCCAACACACACACACACTCTAACACTGGGACTTTCTTCCGCACCCTCTCCCTTCTCTCTCTCCCCTCTCCCAGTCCACTTGGATGGAACTGAGAACCTTTTTTAAGCCACAGAAGTATGTCTTCATCATGTCTTCTTTTAAATTCTCTCCCTCTCTATCTCTCCCTCTCTCTCGGCTCAGCTCTTTCCACGACCACAAGGAAGACCTCCGTAAGCGTCTGTCATACACCACCCACAAACTAGAGATGGTGGAGACAGAGTTCGACTCCACTCGCCAGTACCTGGAGACGGAGCTGCGACGGGCCCAGGAAGAACTGGAGAAGTTCACAGATAAACTACGCAGGTGTGTGTGGGCATGCACCTCTTTGTATTTATGTATATGTATGTATGGGTCTACATGCCTTGGTATAATGTAACATAAATCTGATGGAGCTCCACGCTGCTACTACTTTTATTATTATTTCAAGCACCCTGCACCTGGCCCATATCTCTCTTGAGTCTTTATTTTACGATTGGTCTTTGCTTTATGTCTCCACTGCCTACTTTCCATATCTGTCTGCTTAATAGGGCTATGAATGCCAGAGTTTATCCACAACCTCTGAGGCCTGAGAGGAGTGATATCGTCCCACCTTGCTGAGAGGAAAAATGGAAAACCCCTAATAATTCAATAAATGCAGGCTTGCAGCGCAAGACACATCTCATACCATTAAGCACACTATCCATCCATCCATCCATTATCCAAGCCGCTTATCCTGCTCTCAGGGTCGCGGGGATGCTGGAGCCTATCCCAGCAGTCATTGGCCCCCCCCACACTACTGCATTGGAAACCTACGAGAGAGAGAGAGAGAGAGAGAGAGAGAGAGAGAGAGAGAGAGAGAGAGAGAGAGAGAGAGCGAGAGCGAGAAAGAGAGAGAGAGAATTTGAATTTTTAAAACGTCTTTATTTAACAAAAAAATTGCCAAAAAAACAGATTTGATATCTTTTTAAACAATATTAACAACGCTTGTCAAATTGCAAATAAACACTTAACATGCATCTTTTAACAATCTCAAGAAGAATCATTCAACAACTCAAAACATTAAAAAACAAACAAGTAAGACCCCTTTTATCCGAGCTCTGCAGCAAAATCAGCTCACCCTCCGTGGCTGAACACAGCACCCCTACACTGGCCTTGACCATCCTGGTAAACAACAGTTCAACATCACATTGTACACACTCTTTGATTATTTTTTTCCCCCGCTCACCTAAATAGCAATTTTTGCCTGGCCTGCCATGACGTTCAAGAGTTGGCGTTTATATTTTACACATTGGCTAAATTTGAAATCAAAAATAAAATACCATTTGCAAAAACTTCCCCCAGTTGATCTAAATAAAATGTCTAATAGCAGAAACAGGGGTGTGAGCCTCACATATTAAAAAAAACAATGGAAAATGAGAAAGAGAAAGACAGAGACAGAGACAGAGAGGGAGGGGGGAATGGGGAAGGGAGGAAAGGGAATAAAAGAGATATAGAGAGTGAGACGGAGAGAAGCGGAGACACTGCTTTCATTGAAAATGTAAAGACACACAAACTCATATTGGAATTTAGTTGACTTCCAGTTAACCTTTTTGGTTTTGATCGCTTCCATTTTACAGTTTATTCTTATCTAAAATTGTCACTTCTAACTTTGCACAGCAAAATAATCCTGTCAGTGATCTGCAAATATCATTCGGTACTTAAGATATCCCCCAAATTTCCTCAGGGCGCCTTAATGACAAGATAATCGAGCAGTAATTTTATTGTTTGTTGTGTATCTATCTGTCTGTCTGCCGGTTTGTTTGTGCTTATCCATTTAACTAAATAGTTTGCAAGATTACTTGCACTCATTCATGTCGTTGTCCAGTATAACTCTCTGAGTCATTATTTTAAAAGCTTCAGTTATTTACACAGAGCATCGTTTATCTTCTGCTCTTGTAGGATTCAGAGCAGCTATGCAGCTCTTCAAAGGATCAACCAGGATCTGGAGGACAAGATGCACAGGACGGTAAGAGACACCGGCTTGACAGTTTTCACATTCGATCCTAGATCATTCTCTGCAAAACAATCAGACCTGAGTCATACAGATCAGCCGTCTGCAACACAAACTGATTCTAAATCATCTTATTTGCAGGTAAAATAAATAAATAAATAAAATAAAATGATGAATAACGAATAAATAAAATCAGCAGCTTTATCGAGAGGGAGTAAAATGAAGGATTGGAGTCATATGTTTTTTTATGACAGTCAAAAGTGATGCAGCTGCACATTAACGTCTGCAAAGTGTTTAGGCTGCAAAGACCGACCTAATTAAGAACATATCAAGTCCCGGATGACTTCCTCCATATCGACAAATAAATGAGCAATTGTCATTTTCATTTCTCAACAAAATGAATCTGATGTTCTGTAACTACTCTCTGTCAAGTGAGCACTTCGGCTCAGTCATGATCCATTATCCTTGATTCCACCTCATTGGGGACACAGCATGGATATTGTTTTCTTTAAAATGTTTCTTATTGTTGTCTATTGAGCAAGCGTGCACACACACACACACACACACACACACACACACACACACACACACACACACACACACACACACACACACACACACACACACACACACACACACACTAATTTCTTGCAAAGTCCTGCTTTAAATTCACACAGTTCCTTGCATCTGCACATGGGAGCAGCCTGGTACAACCACAGTCCTCCACTGTTGGTCACTCAGCCGCTCCTCTGGAGCAAAAGGTGGCTGAAGTGCGTTTTTCAGCCCCACCTTGACAGTATATCTTGAAGGGTGTGTCGCTTGCCGACTTTCCCTATCCACATTTTCACGGCTGAGCAAGAGCCGCCAACAATCCAATTACAGTCCGATGGCTTCCTTAGCTTCTTAAATACCCCCCACCATCCCACCCACACCCCCAACACATTGTCTGCAGCCATGAACACTTTACATTTCATTGTATGTCTGACTCCAGTTACACAATGTTGCATCACATAACCACAGTCCAATGGGATATCACGCCCCACCGCTATCGTCCCACACTCAGTCTTTCCAATGTGCTCTCTCTCTCTCGCTTTCCTATATCTTCCTCTTACCTGCCCTGTGTCTGTAACTTCCACCTCTTACCTAATCTCTACAATTCCTGGTGCCTCCACCCCTGACCACTGAGTCAAGGTGGGCTCGCATTGCTCCTGTAGTCTTGTGAGAGTATCGACATTTGCAGGAATCGCAATGGTGTCTGTTACCACCACCGTGTTCTCACCAGGGCGCTCATGAAAGATATATGAGGGTTTCTGAGCAGACACGGACATGAACACATGCATGGACATGCATAGGCACACACTTGCATGCTTGTTGGCGCACATATGAGTGCACACATATCTACACAACTGCACACACACACACACAAATATATATGGATGCAAACCATTACACCTCATCTGATATCATGTATTGGAAAGTATTAAGATTGTTACTTAAATTTCAGAGAAAGCGCTGGACAGAATTCATGCTTGCTCCTTGTAATGCCCTCTCTTCAGAGTCATCTCTCCTCTCTTGGATTACTCCAACTGATGTAGCACAGCCAAATGACCATACAATTTCTCTTTTCCTTTTTACCATTACACTTTACCAGGAAAAATTACTGACTCTTCTTGTTTTCTCTCCTTTCTACAATGTGTTACAGACATTTGCACATGATGTGAAACGTCTATCTCCGTTGGGTAATTCTGAAGGAGAAAAATGTAATAATTTTTTTTCATAAATTACTGATAGTGAAAAGAATTACAAAGTACTTGGAAAATAGTACTTAACATCTCACGCAGGCACAGGGACACATAAGCACCGATGCAATCACACACACACACACACACACATACACACACACAAGTACAAATAAATATGCTCAAACATGCGCCACTGATCTTATTAAGATTTTGGAACCATGCTGACTCTTGAACCATATTGAAAGCTGATGGAATAGAAATCGTGACGGGTCTGAAGCTCAGGGGAAGGATTAGAGACAACATTTTGAGCTTCACATGCCTAAGTACAGCAAAATGAAGAGTAAACACTATAATGATTCTCATTGGCCTTATAATAACAACATATTGTACAATATTAATCATAATCTCTGTACATCTCTCTTTGTCTCTGTCTGTCTCTCTCGCTCCCTCTCTCTTCTCTCTTACCATGAGATATCTAGCATAATCGATTTGAGCGTGCCCACCTAGTGACAGCGCTACTCTCGATTCTCTCCATGCAATTACATGATCAAAGATAGGGAGCACAATCAATGTCCAAAGTGATTGGTCTTACCTACCATGCAACCTTGTTAGAAAACTATTATAGCCAACTGCTGTGTTAGCCACCTCCGCAGCAGCCATCCAATCACATCAGGTTGAGAGGTCCCCAACCACACTACCCCTCAAACCACATGTTTTAGATGTTATCATCCAGCCCCACCACAGAAGAAGAGCCAGCTGTGTGGGTAGGTCCGATGTTGGGCTTTATCTTGATTAAACTGGACTCTAATCTCATCACAAGTTTGAGCCATGTGGCTTGCCACACTTGCAGGTGTGCCAATGGAGGAAAGTGGTGTGAATTTATAACTGAGCCACGAATTGCGTTACTAGATTATTGAGGCAAAGTGTCACAGATTATTGACACAATTAAAATTATCTCGGGAACTCTTTGCAGTTTAGACAAATTCCATGTTCATACAGTCTCATGCTCTCCTTTACATTTCTCTCCCTTTCTACCACTGTATACAGTTTCCAAAAAAAAAGGCAAGTTTATTTATATAGCACATTTAAAACAACCACAGTTGAACCAAAGTGCTGCACATGCTTAAAATATAATATAAAATGAGTGACACATATGAATATAACAATATAGTATGTAAAGAAGACATAATAAAATAAAGGATATAAAATGTAAAAAATAAAACATAAGAGTAAAAGTTTATTTGCACAATAAAACAACGGTGTCAAGCTCAATTGAATTGAATGCCAGCAAGAAAAGGTAGATCTTTGACAACGGTTTAAAAGTCTCTCGGGTCTGAGCAGATCGTATGTGTACTGGTAAGTTGTTCCAGAGACCAGGGGCAGCAACTGCAAAGGCTCTGTCGCCCCTATTCTTAAGCCTGGATCTGGGAACATGTAAGAGCATCTGGTTTGTTGACCTGAGTGCTCTGACTGGTGTATGATGATGTATTAGCTCAGATAAAAAAGATCTAACTCAGATCATTGTTTTATGTTTCCATCCAAATGTTGCACAAACTTAAAGTTTTCCAAAAAGTCGGCAAAAGAAACTGCAGACCAGTGTTTGTTTCTATCAGCTACTGTCGTGCAAATATTCCAAAGAAGGTGCAACACAATTACATCATCAAAAGAGCGTCAGCCAAACAAAATGGAGAGATGACAGGTAGAATTATTTGCACTTGTAAGAGTGGTCATAACAACTCTTATCACTCTATCACATGCAGCCCAGAGATGGGAAAGAAGACATACCATGGTTTCTTTAACAAGGGATGAAATTACTATTGCGCCACAGCAAAGTCTACAATACATTAACACATATAATTTATTCAAAAAAATCTGTTTCCATCACCCTTTATCGCGTTCTCTCTTCATTGACATGCCAACTTTTCCGCTTCAGCCAAGCATGAAAACCTTTTCGTGAGACTAAGACGTTTTTAGAATTTCTGCCATTTCTATTTAGCTTCAAAATATGCATAAAAAACAGATGGATGCAAACCTACTTATTTAGCGTCATGTTAAGCGATGCCATCTGCGTAGCTTGCAGTGGGGGGGGGGGGGATTGTGACCCCTTTAAAAGTATTTGTGAGTGACTGCATCAAAAATATATGTGGTTTTAAGAAATCACATATTTTGTGTTTTTAATCAACATTATAATTCTTACTGGTACAGAAAATTGGCTGAACACATATTTTTGGCACCCCCTGCACTGTTCTGTCTTAACCTCTCTCTCGTAAGCTACCACTTGGTATTGCCCATGCGGTTTCATTCAAGGTAGGATTTCACAGACACACCATCAACAAGTGCACCATCAACAAGACGTGTTAAATCAACGCTAACCCTCAAACAAATCAATCTTTTGATAACTTTTTTTTGGATCCCCCCCCCCTTTTCTCCCCAATTGTATCCGGCCAATTACCCCACTCTTCCAAGCCACCCCGATCTCTGCTCCACCCCCTCTGCCAATCTGGGGAGGGCTGAAGACTACCACATCTCCTCCAATACACATGGAGTCGCCAGCCGCTTCTTTTCACCTGACAGTAAAGAGTTTCACCAGGGGGACGTAGCGTGTGGGAGGATCACGCCTTTCCACCCCTCTCCCCCAAACAGCTGCCCCGACCGACCAGAGGAGGCGCGAGTACAGCAATCAGGACACATACCCACATTCGGCTTCAAACCCGCAGACACAGCCAATTGTGTCTGTAGGGATGCTCGACCAAGCCGGAGGTAACAGTGCCCAATCCGGATATTAAGTAAATAATTTGCAATGCTATCCACTCATTGTATAAAATGTGCAGTCAATACTAGGCCTACTTTCAAATTTAAGTTGTGCTTTGCATCTATGACAATATGTCCTGGTTAAAACAACTGACGTACATAGCAATTGACAAAGTTGTACTGACATGATCTCTGGTAGATTTGCGCCTATGGAAGTTTATCGGATGATTTCTGGATGTAGATTCATGCTTGCTGGTAGCTAAATTAGGCTTGACAAGTGGAATAATTCAATAGACACATTAAGAGGAGTGACAATCATACCGGCACTTGTCTTATAGTGCTTATAACTTATTATATGTGATACCGTAATATAATCCATCTTGCTTTGTCGTGCCACAGAGAAAGCGAAAACAGCAAAAATCTTCCCTCCATTTTTACACACAGACACATGCAGACACACATGCAAACATACGGAGACGCACACAGATGTGTCAATAACGTATTCTAGTCATGGGAAATGGTTTGAAAAAACTATTGGCTTTTCAAAGGAATTGTCTGTCTAGCAAAGAGCCCTTGGTGTAGCAAATCGGTCTTCATGGCATGAGACACTATGGGATTTCTTTAGAGGCATGCCTCATTGGGATTGCCATTTCTTTTGATGTCATGTCAGGCAATGGCATTTCAAGGGGGAAATATGCTCCTTTGTAGTAGACAGCCTAGGCAGGCAGGCGGTAACAAAGGCAGCGCCAATCAAATCACACACATAATTAAAAGTTCTGAGAGGCCTGAACTGGCAAGGTCAACTGAAAAACAGAGAGGAATGAAAGTATGTCAAACGCAGCAAAGTGGGAGATTAACACCTGGCAGAATTACAGGCTGTACGGTAGACTGACATTGGAGCAGTTGCATTCAGTGCAGCCAATGAGGGGAGGTTGACTCTGTGTTGAACTGCAGGTAGAGTTACAGTGCTGGAAGACAAAATGTTGGGATTTGCACCATCACATAAATGCCTGCCATTCCCTAACCGGTCAAGTTTGAATAAATATAATTTGTGGGGGCGTCCGGGTAACGTAGCGGTCGATTCCGTTGCCTACCAACATAGGGATCGCCAATTCGAATCCCCGTATTACCTCCGGCTTGGTCTGGCGTCCCTACAGACACAACTGGCCGTGTCTGCGGGTGGGAAGTCGGATGTGGGTATGTGTCCTGGTCGGGGCACCTGTTCGGGGGGGAGGGGGAACTGGGGGGGGGGGAACAGCGTGATCCTCCCACGAGCTACATCCCCCCTGGTGAAACTCCTCATTGTCAGGTGAAAAGAAGCAGCTGGTGACTCCACATGTATCGGAGGAGGCATGTGGTAGTCTGCAGCCCTCCCCGGATCGGCGGAGCGGGTGGAGCAGCGACCGGGACGGCTTGGAAGAGCGGGGTAATTGGCCAGGTAAGATTAGGGGGAAAATCCATGAAAAAAAATTTCGATAATTTTATATATATTTCCCCTAATTTTATATATATATACACTACCGTTCAAAAGTTTGGGATCACCCAAACAATTTCGTGTTTTCCATGAAAAGTCACACTTATTCACCACCATATGTTGTGAAATGAATAGAAAATAGAGTCAAGACATTGACAAGGTTAGAAATAATGATTTGTATTTGAAATAAGAATTTTTTTACATCAAACTTTGCTTTCGTCAAAGAATCCTCCATTTGCAGCAATTACAGCATTGCAGACCTTTGGCATTCTAGCTGTTAATTTGTTGAGGTAATCTGGAGAAATTGCACCCCACGCTTCCAGAAGCAGCTCCCACAAGTTGGATTGGTTGGATGGGCACTTCTTTGAGCAGATTGAGTTTCTGGAGCATCACATTTGTGGGGTCAATTAAACGCTCAAAATGGCCAGAAAAAGAGAACTTTCATCTGAAACTCGACAGTCTATTCTTGTTCTTAGAAATGAAGGCTATTCCATGCGAGAAATTGCTAAGAAATTGAAGATTTCCTACACCGGTGTGTACTACTCCCTTCAGAGGACAGCACAAACAGGCTCTAACAGGTACTATTTAATGAAGATGCCAGTTGGGGACCTGTGAGGCGTCTGTTTCTCAAACTAGAGACTCTAATGTACTTATCTTCTTGCTCAGTTGTGCAACGCGGCCTCCCACTTCTTTTTCTACTCTGGTTAGAGCCTGTTTGTGCTGTCCTCTGAAGGGAGTAGTACACACCGGTGTAGGAAATCTTCAATTTCTTAGCAATTTCTCGCATGGAATAGCCTTCATTTCTAAGAACAAGAATAGACTGTCGAGTTTCAGATGAAAGTTCTCTTTTTCTGGCCATTTTGAGCGTTTAATTGACCCCACAAATGTGATGCTCCAGAAACTCAATCTGCTCAAAGAAGTGCCCATCCAACCAATCCAACTTGTGGGAGCTGCTTCTGGAAGCGTGGGGTGCAATTTCTCCAGATTACCTCAACAAATTAACAGCTAGAATGCCAAAGGTCTGCAATGCTGTAATTGCTGCAAATGGAGGATTCTTTGACGAAAGCAAAGTTTGATGTAAAAAAATCTTATTTCAAATACAAATCATTATTTCTAACCTTGTCAATGTCTTGACTCTATTTTCTATTCATTTCACAACATATGGTGGTGAATAAGTGTGACTTTTCATGGAAAACACAAAATTGTTTGGGTGATCCCAAACTTTTGAACGGTAGTGTATATATATATATACCTTCGTTTTTTTTCCTGCATCTGTATTGATATTCCGCTCCTCATTAGTTGAGCAGTTATAACAACACCATTGACGGTTTCGGGGAAAAAAGCTATATATATATATATAT
Organism: Lampris incognitus; assembly: GCF_029633865.1. Classification (NCBI taxonomy): domain Eukaryota; kingdom Metazoa; phylum Chordata; class Actinopteri; order Lampriformes; family Lampridae; genus Lampris; species Lampris incognitus. The sequence goes on from NC_079226.1 coordinate 24,945,550, forward strand.
ATATATAAAATACAGCGTGTCAAGTAAATTCTTTATGAGACAGTACAAGCCTGTTTCATGCCATAAGCAATCATCAGCTGCCCTACCGTTGAGTGTTTCTTTCAACAAAGTTATATCAGAAATCAGAATCAGAAATAATTTATTGTCATCTCAGTCATGTACTTTCATACACCAAAGAGAGGAAATTTCGTTTCTCCCAGCTCACAGCAGTGCAACACAAAAGACAAAAAACACATATCGAAGAAAATGACACCACCAAAAACATACAAACACGGAGAACAAACACACACACAAACACACACACACACACACACACACACACACACACACACACACACACACACACACACACACACACAGTCAACAACACAGTCCATTCATAAATTTGCAACACAGTCCAAAAATGTCACTGTCCAGAGAACGAATGCCAACCAGGAAGACAGTTGGAACCGCCGGTCTGCATGGGCTAGCAGTTTCTAGTCTGCCCCACTTCCACCCTCGGTGTTTCCTCTTCGGGCGCAGCTCCAGGTGAGGGCCGTGGTCCCTGGGCCCACCAGACGTTGTAGACCAGGCTCCCTCAGCTGATCCAACGCCTGCTCTCCAGTCAGACACCTCCCCCGTACTCCACATGACGACACAAATGCAGATGCAGACAAAAACACTGCACAGTTGACGCCAGGCGAAGCTGCCGCCACCAGACCGCCCTCGGTGTTATCGGAACCGCCGCTCTGCATGGGCTAGCAGCTAGCTTAGCCTGCCCTGCATCCGTATCCTGTCAGACCGCCCTCGGTGTTTCCTCTTCAGGCTCAGCTTCAGACAGGGCCGTGGTCCCTCGGCCCACAGGATGCAGCAGACCAAGCTCTCCCGTTCGATCCAACGCCAGCTCTCCCGGCCATCAAATGAATTCGAAAATCAAAGACATAATTCTTCACATGACAAAACAAACTGAAGCGCAGATGTAGACATGGATAAAGACACTGCATATGTGGGAACTGGGGGAGGCAGCCACAAACGTGAGTTCGCGCCGCTATTTTCCATTTTATATATGTATATGTGTATACATATATAAAATGGAAAATAGCATATACATATACACTACCGTTCAAAAGTTTGGGATCACCCAAACAATTTTGTGTTTTCCATGAAAAGTCACACTTATTCACCACCATATGTTGTGAAATGAATAGAAAATAGAGTCAAGACATTGACAAGGTTAGAAATAAGGATTTGTATTTGAAATAAGATTTTTTTTACATCAAACTTTGCTTTCGTCAAAGAATCCTCCATTTGCAGCAATTACAGCATTGCAGACCTTTGGCATTCTAGCTGTTAATTTGTTGAGGTAATCTGGAGAAATTGCACCCCACGCTTCCAGAAGCAGCTCCCACAAGTTGGATTGGTTGGATGGGCACTTCTTGCGTACCATACGGTCAAGCTGCTCCCACAACAGCTCAATGGGGTTCAGATCTGGTGACTGCGCTGGCCACTCCATTACCGATAGAATACCAGCTGCCTGCTTCTGCTCTAAATAGTTCTTGCACAATTTGGAGGTGTGTTTAGGGTCATTGTCCTGTTGTAGGATGAAATTGGCTCCAATCAAGCGCTGTCCACTGGGTATGGCATGGCGTTGCAAAATGGAGTGATAGCCTTCCTTATTCAGAATCCCTTTTACCCTGTACAAATCTCCCACCTTACCAGCACCAAAGCAACCCCAGACCATCACATTACCTCCACCATGCTTAACAGATGGCGTCAGGCATTCTTCCAGCATCTTTTCATTTGTTCTGCGTCTCACAAACATTCTTCTTTGTGATCCAAACACCTCAAACTTGGATTCATCCGTCCACAACACTTTTTTCCAGTCTTCCTCTGTCCAATGTCTGTGTTCTTTTGCCCATCTTAATCTTTTTCTTTTATTGGTCAGTCTCAGATATGGCTTTTTCTTTGCCACTCTGCCCTGAAGCCCAGAATCCCGCAGCCGCCTCTTCACTGTAGATGTTGACACTGGTGTTTTGCGGGTACTATTTAATGAAGATGCCAGTTGGGGACCTGTGAGGCGTCTGTTTCTCAAACTAGAGACTCTAATGTACTTATCTTCTTGCTCAGTTGTGCAACGCGGCCTCCCACTTCTTTTTCTACTCTGGTTAGAGCCCGTTTGTGCTGTCCTCTGAAGGGAGTAGTACACACCGGTGTAGGAAATCTTCAATTTCTTAGCAATTTCTCGCATGGAATAGCCTTCATTTCTAAGAACAAGAATAGACTGTCGAGTTTCAGATGAAAGTTCTCTTTTTCTGGCCATTTTGAGCGTTTAATTGACCCCACAAATGTGATGCTCCAGAAACTCAATCTGCTCAAAGGAAGGTCAGTTTTGTAGCTTCTGTAACGAGCTAAACTGTTTTCAGATGTGTGAACATGATTGCACAAGGGTTTTCTAATCATCAATTAGCCTTCTGAGCCAATGAGCAAACACATTGTACCATTAGAACACTGGAGTGATAGTTGCTTGAAATGGGCCTCTATACACCTATGTAGATATTGCACCAAAAACCAGACATTTGCAGCTAGAATAGTCATTTACCACATTAGCAATGTATAGAGTGTATTTCTTTAAAGTTAAGACTAGTTTAAAGTTATCTTCATTGAAAAGTACAGTGCTTTTCCTTCAAAAATATGGACATTTCAATGTGATCCCAAACTTTTGAACGGTAGTGTACATACATATAACATTTGTGGAGACCCAGCTTCTGACTAGTCACAGCTCAGTGCCAATGGGAGTATTCAAATAAGGGCTCAAATTATCTCATAGAATCTTCAGAGGAAGCCAGAAAAAAAAATGCATACAACTGTTTACCATGCTGATTTATTTTTATCTGTGCTGTGCTGTATTGATAGATAAAGGACCTCCCCACGGTATTACAAATCACTGAGCAAGTACCTGGAAGTGATTGGAATCAGTACAAGGCATGCACAAGAAATCTGACTTGTTTACTTGGTACTAACATGTTTCAGGGGTGTTACGCACTAAAAGATTGACAAATCAAGTGTGGGACAAAATTAAACAGAAGCTCATACATAGGCAAAACCGTCCAAGGTGTATGACAGTATGGTAGATCAAATGTAGACATGCAGACATGTTTATATTAAAAGCTGTAATGTATTTGCAGTGGTGTAAATGTTTCTCTAGGCACAATTGGACAGGTCAACACAATTGCCAAAGGATGCATATCGAGGTGGGAATGCTGGCAGTGTACACTCACCTCTTGCTCTGCACCATTTTGCAAATATCCACTGGTTGTTGTTTGGTTATCCACATGCTATATATACGATAGGGTGTGGATTACTGTCCTCCATTGTTTACATTTTCATGTACACCAGACGCATTAATATTAAACATGTAAGAACCACAAAAATCCTTTACAGTTCTGAGACGCAGAAACTCAACCTGGTCCCAGGGGTCTGGGGTTAGATCAGTCTAACCTCCTGGCTGTACACCTATTGTACATATTGACACTATTGATAATGTCTGACTCCGAGTCAAAGCCCTTGACCTGCATAGCTTATCATGCATGACTTGGGACTATATCAGATCAATAAATCGAGAGGGAAAAATCAAAAAGTTGTCTAACATTTTAAATTAGCTTGTTCCATTTAAATTTCTGAATAGAATAGAATAGAATAGGTGTTAGCTCAAAAATTGCCTTGGCAATGTGAGGAGAGTATGATTGGCTTCCCTCCTGTTGACACCAGAGAACAGATTAATTATAAAGACCTGAGGTCCTGCAGCTTTTGCTATTGTTGTTTTGAAATCACAGACTCCCATAAGGACTAAGCTTATGGCCAAATAGCAGATAATGAGATCTTCATGTATAACTGCAAGATGAAAGGTGTTAGACAGACAAAAGCGTTGGTGAGTGAGGGACGTGCTTTATGTGGCGTTAGTGATACATTATCATATGCAGGTGCGTGTGTGTGTGTGTGTGTGTGTGTGTGTGTGTGTGTGTGTGTCTCACTCTTTCAGTTTGTAATGAACAGCATCAATGCCTGCCTGCTGTACACTAATTACTACCCATTTGCAGTGTACTCATTAGTCAAAGCTCTTCAATGAAATGTGCAAATTACACTTGGGAGTGAAGCATCATTGCAAAATTCAACAGATGTGATGCATGCCATTGTTCATTCCTGTGTCTTTATTGGACCAGTGCTTGCATGCAATTGCCACAACTTCGAGTGATGAACATCCGCTATACTATGAGGAATGACTTAATCACTTGTTGAAATGTTCACTCTTGGGTGTTCAAGCTAAAGCTGCTGGATTTTTCTCAGCGGAGTTTATGTAAGCCAGGCATAAATTCAGGCCCTCTTTGCTGCTCGCCATATCATCAGCATACACATAGGGATTTAATCTCAAACATTTGATGGGACCAGTGTTTAAATTTGAGGAAGCACAGTTTAAGGGGAACGGAGTTAGCGGCTGTGATTCAACAGGAAGACTACAAAAGGTTTTAGTTCAGTTCTCACAGTCAGACACCTCTGAAGACTGGGAGACATTTCACAAGGTTTAGAATTTATATTGGCAGTTGGCAATCTCTGGTGTTTTGGGTTGAAAAATCTTCTTTCTGAGGTTAGACATCTACACTCTTTTCCCACCAGAAATCTGTCTAATCTAGAGGGGTGGGTTCTGCTCTTCTCTGCATGTGAACCACAGTCCTCAGTAATTGCATCTCATAGGATTTAGGCTTCATTTGTTGTCAAGTGAGGCTGCATCTCCTACAGACTAAATGAGTTGGTATTTCTTGGAAATCCTTTCACATATTTTTCACATTTTGCAAACTACTCACGCAACTCTCCTAAATCAATAAGTGAAACAAGCCCACCAAGTAAGTTTTTTTTTCTTCCATTGCACCTCTGCAGTATATAATGAGAGCATTGATCAGGTCATCATTGAGCGAGTCAGGATACAAATGCCTGATCTTTGGTCTTACCTATGCTGCCAAGTCATTAACGGAAATGGGAATTGTCTTGCAGACTTTATAGATGATATATGAATGGAGAAACAGATAGGCAGGTAGCCATAAAGGACTCCAGATATTTAAACATGAAGACACACTTTGAACTATTTTTAGTGCTCTACGTTCAAAATAAAGATCTTTAGATTTTCTACCCAAAGTGCTCTTTTTCATAGGGCTGAATCTTACATACACTCAGCTCTTTCCCTGGCAAGTCATTTCGGAATATTTTAAATCATATCATTCGCTCTTCATCTTTTAATTACAGTGAAATAATGTGAATGCATTTCCTTTTTCAGATGTTAAATTTCTCTTACTGTCATTTTGGACTCTTTCTTGCTGGGTGTAGTGTATTCATCTTCAGAGTGGTGGAGTACACCTGTCGTGCCTATGGTCATGCCATTTATATGTAAACATGCAGAGCCACCTTTTTGCAGCCACTGCAGATGCTTGGGTGCGTTATCATGAAAAACAATATCCCTCTTTCCCCACCAGATTCATTTGCCTGTGATATGATGATAAAAGCTCTGCATATTCATACTTCTTGCTTCTGTTTCATGAAGCGTGTGTCCCCAACTGATAACAATGTCTGGGTGACAGCTCGTGCATCCAACACAGTATGAGTAGAGAAGATAGCAAAGATCCGCTTTGTCGTGCAATGAATCATCATCCCCTGGCCATAACGCCGTAATCACAACAAGGATTCCACAACACTGAACATCAACATGTTCATCGTGCTAATCCTATCAAGACTGCCCTCTGGGCATATTTTTGACACTATTGGACAGTGTTTTCCAATTTGGCCTCGGATTTCATCATGGCAAGACATCAACACAATGGAAGACCCTGAGAGATTACCGGATATATGAAAGTTATCAGAATCAGCTGCCACGTTAGGAAAAGATATGAAGTCCATGTCCATACAAAGTTACAACAAAGTTTGACAGTGCACAACACTACACTTATATAGGGTTTATGCATGGTTTATAATTAATTTATTAATTGGGCCGTGAACACTTTCTGAATCATTAATAAGCTGTTATAAAACATTAGATAAAAAGGCAACAGTGACCCGTTGCTTGCCAAATAGTGAGCCCACATTCATCTGTAGTTACCCTCAGATCTCATTAGTTACTTAGCTAGCAACTAGCAAGATCTGAGATGTAACAGGATAGATAGATAGATAGATAGATCGATAGATAGATAGATAGATAGATAGATAGATAGATAGATAGATGGATAGATAGATAGACAGACAAAAAGTGCAGCAGTAACTTGAGCTTGCCAAATAATAAGCCTATATATAAAAACTTTGTTATAACTTGTTTATAATTGTTTATTAATTATTTATAAAGTGTTTACATCCTAATTAACAACCTAATTAAAAACCATTCATAAATCCTTTATAAGTGTAGTCTTATTGTAAAGTGGTACCATGCTTTTAAACTGCATTCACATTTGGTTTCGCTAGTGACTTCATGCTGGTAGCATGACATACCTCACTGCAGTCATGAAACACATCTCATAGAAAGGGAAGAACACAGGTAAACTATCCATTATCCATCCATCCATTATGCAAACTGCTTATCCTGCTCTCAGGGTCGCAGGGATGCTGGAGCCTATCCCAGCAGTCATAGGGCGGCAAGCGGGGAGACACCCTGGACAGGCTGCCAGGCCATCACACAGCCCCCCCACACACACACACACATTGATACCAAGGGGCAATTTAGTATGGCCAATTCACCTGACCTAAACTACACATTAATCCTTGTTAAATATTAAAATGAACCATGATTTGGGTAAGAGCCTGGGCAGTGCAAAGGAAGGATACAGACCCAGGTTAGAGTAAGGCGTGTGTGTGTGTGTGTGGGGGGGGTGCTGCAGTTACATTTGAACCATGGCTCATGTAGAGGACATTAACCACAAGATTAGAAGTTACGGTAAAAGAATAAATAGACCTCCTAACGTGTATAAGCTGCAGTAAATGACCCTTGTCTGCTCTCGATATGAATTCATGTGATATCACTTGACTTGGTTAAACAACTGGGCAAAATGAAGAACCACAACAGCTCATTGCTCTTAACTGCAAAGAGAGGATATGAACAGAAATCTTCTTGGCTTGTCTGATAAATAATTTCAGGATGATGTTTTAACAACTGGCACACGTACATATTACAATTACAGACTGGGGCTTAATCACGCCACAATGTGGTCATACACACCTGTAGCACTGCAAAAATGAAAGGAGGTTTCAGTGTAATGAAGCAGTGAAAGGGTGCCAGGAAGCTGCATGCCTCAACAGCTTACTAATGAGACCCTGACAGAATTGGATTTGAATATCAATACCGACCTATTGCTTAAACTGGCATTAATGGCCACCTATTAGATTGGCTCTGAACCCCCTGTATTTCAAAACAATCACCGCCATTGACAGATTAGCGGGAAGAGAGGTGGGAGGCCGAGCAAGGGCTCCGCGCTGTATCATCGTTAGCTGATGCTGTGCGGCTGAGGATTTGACAATTTCTGGTGTGTGTGTGTATGTGTGTGCGCGCGCACATGTGTAAGAAAAAGAATAATATGGAAAAAAGACTTCTGAACAAAATTCAATGTTTGACACTAATTATGATGAAAACAGAATGTTTCTGAGTCAAACGTAAGCATCATTCCCACTCTTTTTTTTTTTTTCATTTCTTTGATAGCGATCACTTACAATTAAAAAAAAATACTCCCCACCCTCTCTCTCGCTCTCATTCTATCCTAAAGTAATTGATTTGATATGAGCTCTGGTAATGTAATTTTCTTTTAATTAAGACCTGCTGCTGGCACACTCCTCAGACTGATAGTGACTTACAACACTCTTCCCCTCATTTCTTTTCCACTCTTCTATCATGTTATTTTCCCCCACTCCTCCAACTTTTTCTCTCTGAGCTCTCACTTTTATATATCTCACCAATCTTCTGCTTTCTCTCCCCCAAACCTCCTACCCTTGTTTTATACAATTTACTCTCTCCCTCACTTTTCTCTTTTTTCAATTTCCCTCCAATTTCTCATCCTCCACTCCACCTCCTGCGCTGAAGTCTCAGCACCATGAAGAGGAAAAGAGAGCCCTCAGCCGAGAGATCATCGTCCTCAACAATCATCTCATGGAGGCCAAGATCACGATCGATAAACTTAGAGGGGACAACGTGAGTACAACTCATTTTTCAGACACAAAACGTATGTAATGTAATTATTGTAAGTCGCTTTAGATAAAAGCATCGGCTAAATGATTGTAATGTAATGTAAAACTGTTGTCTGTCCTCCATTTAAGGTGGTTTAAACTTCCTTCCATCTCAGTTTTTTTTTTAATGCCACAAACCCGAATTCTTATGTGCAACCTCAAGAAAAATCACCTAATAGAAAAAGCAGCTCTGCATTGTGCAGAAATGACGACCCTCCTTTACGTTTCTGGAATGGCTGACGGTGTAGAAGAGATAGTGCTACCCTGCGGCATTTGAGGTTTTCTTTCTAACCAGTCGCTATGTTACTGATTTCACTCATTATCATACCTTCAACCAAAAAGGACAAACAAATTATTGAAATCAGCTGGTGTAGTGATTGGTCAGGAACTGCATACTCAGATCACTCCATGACAAAAGGTTACCTATGTCAGGTGTAGAAAGTCTCCTTTTAAAAAGAAGCAATCATAATTTTCAACATTATCTCTCTATATAAGTTGTAGGGGTAATATATAATACTGTCATACTGAGCAGTATGACAGTATTGTGTGCTGAAATTGTACAAAAAAGTGTTCGCCTGTGTCATTGATGGACAATCTGTGAATCGCCATTTGTATATGACATTTGGTGGCATTTGCTACAACAGCTGTTTTAGCTTTGTTATTCACATTTTATTAGACAACATACAGTCTGCCTATTTCCAGTGGTGGGCTGTCAGGGTCATCAGGGCCTTCTCTGCTGGCCCTGTCAAAATCAAAATCATAACTTGATTTTCATAGTTAAGTTGAAGTGTGTCTGAAATGTGTCTGAATTCAACTACTTGTTTTCTTGTGGGGCTGAGCAGGGATTTCCTATGTCATCTAAACGCGTCACAGCTCCTTGGACCAGCATTAGTGGTATTGCTAGCCTTTCCTTGAAGCCCAAAGCTGCAAACTGATAACAACTTTGAGCGGCTGTATCATCGGCCAATCATATTTTGATATGTAGTGACAGAACGCCCCAGGGCCCTGTGATCTATCAGTGCTAGCCCTGGTGTCATCATCAACTTTGAGCTTGAGCCTTTGGCGGGCTGTGAATGAACCAAGCGCAATGGCCACTGCAGTTCACAGCTACTGATGATCTTGTTGCCGATCTACTTCATGTTTTTTTGCGACTCTGGTAGGATTGTCTGTATTTTTTTTACACATTCTCCCAAACGGACTAAATTACTGCATGAATTTTGCAAGCGAAGGCTGCCATTAGTATCTCAAGTGAGGTGGAACTTCAACTCCAGGTTGGTGTGCACATTTTTCTTATTGAATTGAAGGCAGTGCACTGATAATATTGTGGCTATACTTTACTGAATTTGTTGAAGTTGCATGAGTGACTGGTGACCACTTCATCAACTGTGTAAACTTGTTTGTTATATCCACCAGGTGGTATGCATTTGGTCACGTGTGTGTGTGTCTGTCCACAGCTAATCTCACAAACTACTGACCTGTCAGCCTAAATTTTTTTTTGTGCACAATTATGACAGTATGATCAAGAACCTCTCATGGTTGCGATTAAAAACCTTCAGCAAACGTTTGTTCTTACTATCGCCACTCCCTCTCTTCATTCACTCTCTAGCTTGCTCAACCAATGCTGCTCTGTATTGCTGCACACATGCACACAGTTGACTTAACTCAGGCAGCAACAGCCACCATTATGTATTCAGGTATGAGTGTAAAAAGTAAACGAGATGCCGATAGTATTTCGCAAATCAGCAAATAATTCACTGCTGATCTCAGTACAGAATTGGAGGAACACTGGATGAACCAGAAAATAATTTGCTTTATTCATCTCGCCACCATGTTTGTTTAACTGACGTCATGAGGGGGATTAGACGTGGAAGTGCCATAGACTCCAATGTTAAAACTCCGCCTAAAAATACAATTTCAAGAGTAGGATTAATCAGTCACAGCTGGAAATCACCTCAGTAGCTACAATAACACATCTCCCTTTAGAATGAAAGTCATTCGCCTACATTCATTTTATATCATGAAAACCGGGTTTTTTAAACTCATCTGAAGTCCTTTAATAAGGCCCCTTCTCCTGGTAGACAAAAAAAAAAAAAATTGGTTGGTTTGTCACCAAGTTGCATCGGAGAAGGGGAGCTATCTATGCCTGGTGGAGATCTAGACTCTACTGAGTGCACTCTTCTAGTTTTTTTTTTTTGTGCCATTTGGTGTGCATGTGCAATCTGGTTGCTGAGTGACATAACGGAAGATCTGGTGGTGTTGCTGCAGTAGCTGCTATAGTGCACAGTGATATGCGTTATGGCTGTTGAAGATCAGCTGTCTTGTTGGTGTTGATGCAGTAGTGCATATAGTGCATTATGTATGTGGCTGTGTTGGTTGTATTGGCACCCATATGAGAAATTTGTGTGTGTGGGGAGGGGGGGGGGTACAGTTCGTTACTGAAGGCCCTGACTGAAACCCCATGGTACGCTACTGTCTATTTTGATGTTACCCATTGAAAGGAGCAGCAAACCAGAAGTAAGGGTTGCAGTTTCCACATCTATGGATTGTCTGCCAGTGTGTGGGTTGCATAAACACCAGTGTTCAGATCTTACCCAGATTATAGTAATAGTGAAATTAATGAAATGGTCATGTGAACCACTTTATCCATCCATCCATTATCCAAGCCGCTTATCTGAATTCGGGTCGCAGAGATGCTGGAGCCTATCCCAGCAGTCATTGCGCGGCAGGCGGGGGAGACACCCTGGACAGTGTATTCATAACTGGATTATGACCCCTGGATTTTTGCCCAATCTTTGTCACATGTGAAATTAAAGGAATCAAAAATCAAAGAAATCAAAGTGGTTCTGAAACGTCGCAGATCCCGGGTGACAGTAAACATGGCTGTCATGGCCCACACCAGCCATACAGTGGCTTACAAAAGTATTCCTACCCCTTGAACTTTTCCACATTTTGTCACGTTTCGACCACAAACATAAATATATTTTATTGGAATTTTATGTGAAAGACCAAACACAAAGTGGCACACAATTGTGAAGTACAAAGAAAATTATACATGATTTTAAATTTTTTTACAAATAAAAAACTGAAAAGTGCGGTGTGCAAAAGTATTCAGCCCCCCTGAGGCAATACTTTGTGGAACCACCTTTTGCTGCAACTACAGCTGCAAGTCTTTTGGGGTATGTCTCTACCAGCTTTGCACATCTAGAGACTGAAATTTTTGCCCATTCTTCTTTTCAAAATAGCTCAAGCTCAGCCAGATTAGATGGAGAGCATTTGTGAACGGCAGTTTTCAGATCTTGCCACAGATTCTCAATTGGATTTAGGTCTGGACTTTGACAGGGCCATTCTAACACATGAATATGTTTTGTTTTAAACCATTCCATTGTAGCCCGGGCTTTATGTTTAGGGTCGTTGTCCTGCTGGAAGGTGAACCTCCGCCCCAGTCTCAAGTCTTTTGCAGACTCCAACAGGTTTTCTTCCAAGATTGCCCTGTATTTGGCTCCATCCATCTTCCCATCAACTCTGACCACCTTCCCTGTCCCTGCTGAAGAGAAGCACCCCCAGAGCATGATGCTGCCACCACCATGTTTGACAGTGGGGATGATGGTGTGTTCAGAGTGATGTGCAGTGTTAGTTTTCCCGCCACACATAGCGTTTTGCATTTAGGCCAAAAAGTTAAATTTTGGTCTCATCTGACCAGAGCACTTTCTTCCACATGTTTGCTGTGTCCCTGACATGGCTTCTGGCAAACTGCAAACAGGACTTCTTATGGTTTTCTTTTAACAATGGCTTTCTTCTTGCCACTCTTCCATAAAGGCCAGATTTGTGCAGTGCACGACCAATAGTTGTGCTGTGGACAGATTCCCCCACCTGAGCTGTGGATCTCTGCAGTTCGTCCAGAGTCACCATAGGCCTCTTGGCTGCATCTCTGATCAGTGCTCTCCTTGTTCGGCCTGTAAGTTTAGGTGGACGGCCGTATCTTGGTAGGTTTGCAGTTGTGCCATACTCTTTCCATTTCTGGATGATGGATTGAACAGTGCTGTGAGATGTTAAAAGCTTGGGAAATCTTTTTATAGCCTAACCCTGCTTTAAACTTCTCCACAACTTTATTCCTGACCTGTCTGGTGTGTTCCTTGGACTTCATGATGCTGTTTGCTCTCCAATATTCTCTTAACAAACCTCTGAGGCCATCACAGAACAGCTGTATTTGTACTTAGATTAGATTACACACAAGTTGACTCTATTTAGTCATTAGGTCAACATTCGATCATTCAGCAATCATCAGGCAACTTCTGAAGGCAATTGGTTGCACTCAGAGAAAAGGGGGCTGAATACTTTTGCACACCGCACTTTTCATTTTTTTATTTGTAATTTTTTTTTTTAAATCATGTGTAATTTTCTTTGTACTTCACAGTTGTGTGCCACTTTGTGTTGGTCTTTCACATAACATTCCAATAAAATATATTTATGTTTGTGGTCGTAACGTGACAAAATGTGAAAAAGTTCAAGGGGTATGAATACTTTTGCAAGCCACTTTATGTGCTAGGTGAGCAGCTCTCAATGTATGGGCCACCATTTTCAGCCCGTCATCCAGAGGTTTTAGACAGCCATGGCTGCTGGCACAGAAACAAGCTGATGATGATGTCGTCCACATTCGGTTATTATGTTGTCAGATAATTTTGTAATAACACCAAAAATAAAACTGCGTATAGGTTAGAGTAACAGAAATCCATTATTCCACAGGCTAAAAGACAGCAAGATGGAGGGAAGCAGTAAAGATGTTATTTCCATGGAGCATGCAGCGGTTATGCAAAGAATCGTGGACGCAGCTGTTAGATGTTTAATTGTATAGCTAATATCCATGCATACACAATGACTGAAATATTGATTCCTCGTTTGCATGTAAACATAATCAGTGAAATCAGTGGTGAACACTTTTTTGCACAATTTTAGTGGCATTTCAGAGACACAGAAGACTTTAGTAGTATGACTGTTAATGGAGTGTCATCTCTATAAAATATTTAGAGAGATGATGTTGAAAATAATGATTGTTTCCCCCTAATCCTCCTACAAAGAAATGTTTTTCATTAATGTTTTTTTGGAAGCCATACTTGTGTGACACACTGGTTTTGCACCGTTACTTTGTAAGCTGATGTAGCCCCGCAGCCTTTCGCAGTGTTATCAACATTTCTGCCAGTTGTAAAATCTATACAAGAGGGTTGATGTAAAAAGTCATATCGCATAGTGTGACATGTAATAATTGTTAGAGACACAATCTGTTGCACAATGTGACTGCAACTTTTGTTTAAAAAAAATATTGTATGACTGTAACATATTTTGCTGCAATTCACACAACCTTCTCCACTGAGCTAAAAAAAAAATTCTGATTCTGCAATATCTGGGATTTTTGTGCTTCAAGGTGCTACTGCAGATAGGGGAATTACCTCTCATCCAGTGGTTGTTTTACAGTAATTGTGTTGAAATCAGTGGGTATCCCCGGGGGCACCAGAAGCTTGAGATGGGGTCATGTGGAGACGAGCTCAGGAGCATGTGGCAATCTTGTGCTTCACTTTCTCTGAAGTGATTTTACTGGTATGTCTACCCAAGGCTCCCTGCAGGTTAGGCTTTCTCTCTTTGGGTTATGGTAGTATGAACACTTCTGAGCCTCGGTGTATTCTGACAGCCCCTCCTGACGGAGCAAGGCTGATTGAGGTCAAGGTTCATCTCAAGAGAGAGGGGAATTTGCCCCGTAAGAGCTGGCATCAAGGCAGCCATTTCCTCCAACGAGACCGCTTTAAATTCAAAGTTCCCCTCCAGGAACGTTTAAAAGTTTAAAAATAAGCTGAGATGATTAATGTATTGTTTACCATGGTTTTCCCACATAAAATGTAAAAAAAAAACTGAAAAGGGGCTGGAAGCACATATACTCTTTCTCCCTCATTGAGAATTTCAGGATATATGAATATGCAAATATCACAGCTACTTGGTTGACTGGTGTGCATCAAGACGGCTAGCATTACAGCTAACGTCGTAGAGATTCAGCCATACATGTTTGAGCCTCAGTAAGACCCAGACTCAGACTTTTGTACACCACAATTGGCGACTAGCAGACATATCAGAATGGTAAGTGTAGTTAGCTTCTTTTATTTGTCTATTTTGTTTGTTAGCTTTTAATAGGTAATGGCTGACACAGCAGTGGCTGTGAACCATACAATAATATCTGCTACGATATTAGTATGTTCACATTGTCATTAAGTAATTTTAAACCAAAGGTCTACTCAAAGTTTGCAGAAAGATATATTCCATCTGGCTGAGAGTTTTATATTACATGTAATATCTGTTTATCTTGATAGCCAACCAAGTTTGCCTGGCTCATTGGCAGTAGTCTAAAATCCAAAACCTCTGGGACGTCAGCGCGAGAAGACCCGCAGCGCACTTCAGTTTATGGTTCCAAGAGTTTTGTTTGGAACCAAACCTAAAAAGCACCGGACCCCCCCGCAGCTGCCGCCACTCCATCAGCCCTTGGAGCGCGCGGGGGGGGGGCACGCGAACCCGGTCGGGATCGAAGTCCAGACTGGAAAAGAGGTTTACATTGCACACCGCGCCGACGCACCACTAGCTAAATACATAGTTTACAGTTTTACTATTCCCAAACAACTAGCAGCAGCTAGCAAAAAGCTAACGTAGTTAATGCTATTTACAAGTCACAAAGGAGATATATTACCTGCAGAAAGCTTTCATTTGACTGTTGGTTAAGTAAAAGAAATACATAATTTACATACCGACTCCTGGTCGCTGTCGTAGTCCCAGAATAAATCATCGGCACAGCATCAGACTTCATGTGAAAACTCGGTGACTTTTGCATTAGGTTATGGAAACTTTGTAGGCATGCGGAACCCGATGTCTAAATAAATTCCAACCATTTCAGCAATATAGTGGGAATTTTTTTTTTTTTTGGTTGATAGTGGACGGAAGCTCCAGGGTCCGGTTTACATCCAAAAACTGCACACCCTACCATGTTTGCTGTCGAAACGTTCACTATGCTAATGCAAACTCGCCCTCTGCTAAATCCGCACTGCTCAGGGCGTTTCCGGTTTATTTGTTTATTTGCTCATTTGCATATTAGACAGCGATTGGCTTTTGGGGTTGTGACGTAACAAATTTCGTTTGCCCGGCTACGTTTGAATCTCAGATTTTAAGGAAGCCAGAAAAACGCACGGGAAGCTCTTCGTCCAGTAGCGGAATGTGAAAACGCCACTCTAGCGACAAACTACACAGATACAAGTCAGTATACGTGAGATCATAATGTTTGTAACCAAAGAGCGTCAAGCTACTTCCGGGTGGATTCTAGTAGCTGGGTAGTGCCTAGTAGCTAACGTACATAACGGTTAGATAGCACTAGTTGAACAGACAAATTAATTTTCAAAATGCCGAAATCGTGCTGTGTGTGGGGCTGTAATGCCAAATGTACCCCGGCAAACAGGTTTTTAGGCTTTTTCCGTTTTCCATCAGATAAATCTAAATCTACCCAGCGAAGTCTGTGAGTACAGAGGGTAAAACGGACGAAGAGCACTGCTAACGTTACAAAGTTAGTGAAATTTCCAGGAGGACTTGCTTGTGCTTAACTGGGAGGAGGATGGAAACCATCCACTCATGACCGGATTTGTGGGAGACATTTTATTACAGGTAAAAATTAACATTGTTGCCGTTGTGTAGTGGGAGATTGTGTATCCGTTTCACCCGCTAGCTAGCCTTAACTACATTTTACATCAGTCAAAGTAACGTAAATCCCCGATCGCGTCATTACACATGAAAACAACATATAATATTGTTCATGAAACACCCAGCTTTCTATAGCTAGGCCTACTACTTTATTTTTGTTTCAACAGAATTATTAATTAATTAGTCGCGAACACTTCCTTACCTTCTCATTCAGCTAGGCGATCCAAAAATGTCCCAAATGTCCGTTAGGAGCAAAACGTCCAGAGGTGGACAAATGTCTCGAGAGATATATCTCGAGACGGGACACAGGCATATTATGCCTCGAGACCGGTTTGAGCTGAATGCCCCACTGTTGGGCTAGGCTCCAACACAAATAACGTTAGCTAGGCTAGAGAGCAAAATCCAACAAACTTTGGTATTGATGTTTACACACGTTATTCACAGCAGGTTGAAGATAAAATGGACACAAAAACAATAGTTTAATTTAATCTGCACTCAAAATTACTTTATTATGCTCTTTATTTCATACACACATGGGACAAACCTTACAGACCCCTTGCTACAGATGCGTTTCGACTCTGCCTTCTGTGTTGTGTAAACATTGCACTCCGCGAAGCTAGCCACCCGGAAGAAGGTTGTTTGTTGTTGTGACGTCACGCTCATCTCTCGTATAGTCAAGGCCAGACATTTTAGGGGACACAAACATAAGACAAAATTTGTGAGTGGAACGGTACTGTTAGGGCCTGTGATGTTCAGTATTAGGGGAATACACCTTTAAGGACACAGGGAATTATGGGATGGTAAACAGAGCAGCCACGGGAGCGGGAAGGTAGACGACAGTCAGTCGGATTATGTGCACGTTATGCATGGAGCGAAATTAACATGTCGAAGTTCCACGGCTAATTCAGAAACGGTGTTATCTGTGAGAGTGAAAAGTAGGTCATTACAGGGCCATTTCTGTAAAGTCATTTGATATGCGTATTTGTTATTTTGTGTTATACCTTGGATATAATTTTATATTTAGTGAACATGTTTAAATGGGAGAAGTGAACTCTTTATACGTAAGCTCACATATGAAAAGATTTAGTGTGATGCATTTTGATCGGCTGCTGAAGTTATTATAAATAGGTGAGCCCGGTTAGCGTGGTAGCCTCACAGCAAGAAGGTTGTCCTATACTAGACTTTATCACATTAGTATAGCTGTAAAATAATAACGAGGCAAGAGACGAGCACCGTACGTTTTCAACTCCTTTCTTTTTTTATCTCACTTCTTCATCACCCTCAGCACCGTACTACTCAGCAACAATCATTAGGCTACTGCGCCCTCTGGTGGCGTGGTGGTATTGCAATGCATGAACAATGAATGAACCGACTACACAACATATTCCCCCTCTCTTAAGAAGCTTACCCGTACATGAAAATACTATGTCCCATGTCACAGACATCAGTAGTACAATAACTCAAGTGCTATCAGCATCAACACAACTTCCCACGATAGAAATGTTATAATAACCATCAACCACAATAACCATGAACCACAGTTCCACTGTAATATTACTGTAAATAAAATATAGCAGGAAATCTTGAACCTGTAATCACAAAAATGTTAGTCAGTGTAACATAGCCACTTTCAATTACAAGGCACTAAAATCACAGTAACCTGGTATCAATCAAAATCAGTGCAAAACAAACATTTTTTTTTAGTCACAGCATTGTTTTTTTTTCACATTTTAGTATCAACAGTATTTTTTTTCACATCCACTTATTCTCTCCTCATTTCTCACCGTCCATTGGACTAACTAGTGTTCATAGTCCTTCAGCCAAGCAGGCTCCTTTCTTACTCTCACAGGTCTGTCCACGACCCCAGTGCCAACTGGTTGTTGGGGCGGCTCAGGTTGTCGGGCCGACTCCGGCACTGGAGCAGGGTTGGCAACTGGCTCTGGATCAGATTCCCTGTTTGTTCCATTTTCAGGGACCAGAGAGAGGTGGGCAGCGTTCCATGTACGCCCATCCTCTAGCACATAAGCACTCGAACCAGCTTTGCGTATCACTCGGGTAGGTCTCTGAAACTTAGACAGTCCCTTTTTCACATGGAAAGGTTTCCTCACTCTGACTAAGCTTCCCTCTTTGATCTTAGGCACACGTGCTCCCCTTTTCTTGTCAGTGTAGGTTTTCGATGCCTCCTGTTTGGCAGCAACCTGACTGCATAGCTGTTCCTCCGACAGTGGGTCAGGTTTTCGTGCAGGGCCAATGTTCACTTAGGTGCGCATCAGTCGGTTGTACATGAGTTCATACGGTGACACCCCGGTGGTGCCATGTGGGGTAGCACGGTAGGTGGATAAGAAATCCTGTACGTATGGCTTCCATGGCCTTCTCTCCTGCTCGGCAGAGAGTAGTGTTTCTTTGAGAACGCGGTTCCAGCGCTCCACGGCTCCATTCGCTTGTGGATAGTAAAGAGACACTCTACTGTGTTTAATGTCTCTCGCTGCAAGGTAGTCTGCAAACTCGGTAGAGGTGAATTGTGTTCCATTGTCACTCACCAGTTCGATAGGATTTCCAAACCGGGAGAACACAGCAGACAGGAAGGTAGTGATTGCAGCGGTAGTGATAGTTGAAGTGAAAGCGACCTCTGGCCACTTTGTGTAGTAGTCAGTCAGCGTCACAACAAAGCGACAGTCCCAAGTAGCTGACTCGAACGGTCCCACTATGTCTATCCCCACTTTCTGCCATGGGGCCTCCGGGAGTGGGATGGGCTGGAGAGGAGCAGAATGCGTCTTGGCACTTTTATCATTCATCTGGCACGATCCACATGAGCGGATAGTCTCCTGCACACACGTGTCCATACCGGGCCACCAGTGTAAGTCCCGCAGCCTCTGTTTGGTGCGGACCACCCCTTGGTGTGTCTCGTGTGCCAAGTCCACCAGCTGCTTTCGTAGGGCAACTAGCACAAGTCGTCGGTGAGGCCCCCTGTAAATAATCACATCCTGTATTGACAGTTCATTTCTCGTGGCGAAATATGGTTTGAGCTCGTCTGGTAGGGACTTAGCTGTCTTAGGCCAGCCCCTGTTTATCTGTGCTCTAAGAGCTGTGAGCTCAGGGCACGCCTCACACGCCTCCGTAGAGTCTTTTACTGAAAGAGCTTTCAGTTCTGTGTCCAACAGAGCAACAAGCTCCGGCTCGGTCACTGGCTCTGTATCCTCGTCTGCAGGGAGGGGCAACCGGGAAAAGCAGTCGGCCGGCTGGTTTTGTGAGCCAGGACGGTACTCCACGTCGTATGTAAAGCACATTAGTCTCGCAGACCAACGCGCAATACGCATCCCTGCACGGCCCAGGCCTTTTGTTGCAAGTAGTGTGGTCAAAGCCTGGTGGTCCGTGCGTAGTGTAAACCTAGTACCCCATAAGAAGGTCCTCCATTTTTCAGCGGCCCACACACAGGCCAACGCCTCCTTTTCAACAATGGAGTACTTGCGTTCAGCGGGGTTAAGTGTGCATGAGGCACATGCAACTGTACGTTCTGTCCCATCCGGGTGTAGTTGTGTCAGTACGGCCCCCAAGCCATAATCGGATGCGTCCGTAGACACGTAGGTGGGGAGGCTGGGGTCGAAGACGGACAGCGCTGGGTTGTTTACAATACGGTCCTTCACCACCTCAAAGCTCTCCTGAGCTGCTGAAGTCCACTGAAATGTGTCCTCACGCAGACATGCTCGCATATGCTCCACGAGCGACGCGTAGTTGTTTACGAACTTCTGGTACCATGCCGTGAGCCCTAGAAATGAGCGAAGTGTTGTAGCATCACTTGGCACTGGAGCCTCTGACGTGCTCGGTGAGTGGCTGCAGGCCCTGGGCAGAGATCATGTGCCCAAGGAACTGCAGGCTGGACCGGTTAAACTGGCATTTTTCCTCGTTTAGTTGGAGGCCGGCGCCCCTGATAGCGGCGAGCCCCTCCTGCAGGTTGCAGTCGTGGTCCTCCTTGACCTTGCCATACACTAGGACATCGTCCAAGTAGTACTGGACCCCCCTGAGGCCTTTAAGTACGAGCGACATCATCTTGGAGAACGCACTTGGGGCGGAGCACAGCCCATATGGGACCCGTTTGAACCTGAAAAGTCCGTCGTGCGTTATGAATGCGGTTAAGTTGTTATGCTCGCGCACCAGAACCTGACCCGTGTGGCGAAACCCAAGACAGACAGACACGAGATAACTTCCAAAGGGAGGTTTTATTGTGGGAGGGAAATGTATGGTGAAAAAAGGCGTTCTGTTAGTGGGATGTGTGAGTAAACTATGTGTGGTGTCCCGTGGTTTGCGTGAATAACTATGTGTGAGTGTTTTTAGCCAATGTGTGGTGCGGTATGTAAATGACCAGGAGGTGTTGAAAAAATGTGCGTGCACCTGGCGAGAAAGTCCAGTCCGTGATCCAAGGGGGGTTGTCCGAGAAAGTCCAGGTCCGAGATCCGGGAAGTCGAGTCCGAAAGGAGGGGTCCAGATAGAGGGACAAGGGGGGAGATCGCAGGAGAGGTCCGGGGAGAAACGTGAAGGTCGCTGGGGACGAGGGAGACGCGGGGAGCCGTGGAAATCGCGGAGGGAGAGTCTTGGGAGGAAACAGAGACACGAAGATAAGACACTGGGGAATAAACAGAATGCAAGGAACGCTGGAGGGCTTGTCAGAACTTTACCGCAGAGTTCAGTACGTCGAAGCACGGAGTGGTGTTCTGGGAGGCTTCTTGTAGAAGGCTGCCTGATTGCCACAGGTGTGCCTGATGGATGATGGCAAACACCTGGTGCAGTGCAGCGCTCGTCTCCTCAGAGCGCGAGCCGAGCGCTCGGATGTTTCCGGCACGTCCGAGCTGGGGGAGTGGCTTGAACGTGCCGGGGAGGCAGCTCGGGGCGGTGTAACCACAACATAAGTCCTGGCTTTCTGGCGCTAAAAGGACTTGATGATATGCGTTTGCGAGATCTATGGAAGAATATACATTAGCACCGTTCATCTCGGAGAACAAGTCATCCATGTGCGGAAGTGGGTAACTGTCCATCACTATAGCCTTGTTAGGCTCACGTAAGTCCACGCACAGTCTCACCGCACCGTTCTTCCGTCGCGTGACCACGATGGGTGAAACCCATGGAGATGCATCAATCCTCTCTATCATGTCCATTTCTAACAGTCTCTCAAGTTCTGTGGAGACAGCTTGTCTCACGGAGAAGGGAAGTCTCCTCAGCTTCTGTTGGACGGGCTGTACTGCTTCATTGCCCTCCTTCACTTTAACACGGTGGACAAAACCCTTAGCTAAGCCCAGTTTCACTGGTCCAGTTTTAACCTCTGTCACTGGAGCCGCAGTTGAGAGCACAGTATTATTTACTATAGAAAGTCTCAGTGCCCTGAAAAAGTCCATCCCCAAGACAGCGGTACCTGTCTTTTTCACAATGTATAGTGTAGCCGGAACTGTAGTATCTTCGTGCTGCACTGTAGCTGATAAACAGCCTATTACTGGGATGTCTGACTTTGTATATGATACTAACTTAACCTCTGGTTCTGTCAGGGGCACCTCGCTGAAATGCTCTCTGTAGACGGGTTCAGGAATGATGTACACAGCGGCGCCCGTATCCACCACTAGCTCTACTGGGCAAGAAGTTGACTTGGCATTAATAGTCACTTCACATGATATTTTCTGAGCTGGTTGGGTTGCATTAATTCCCAGCACTTGCACAACAGCTTCACCTACTTTTTTGGTAGACTTTTCACCTGACCTTTCAGAAGATTTACAAACTTTGGCAAAATGACCTACTTTATTGCATTTCCGACAAGTCATCTTCAGGGCAGGGCAGTCTGGAGCATTTGCAAGATGAGTAGACGACCCACACCTAAAACAGCATCTGTCCTGTCTTGGAGTGGCGTTTGCAGGCTCTGCAGAGCGGTTGTATTTCCCTTTATTTTTGAATGGACGTTTAGGCTTCGCCGTTACAGCTTGCACGGGAACCTGGGACTCTGAACCTAGCGTGCGCGCATACCCGATGGCAGCTTCCCCCTGGCATGCAATCTGGAGTGTTTTTTCAAGTGTAAAATTTGCATCTGCTTGTCCTAGCAGTCTCTCGCGTATCTTTGCACAATGGATATGCTCGATGATCTGGTCACGTATCATTTCGTCTCTACTGTTGTCAAACCCACATGTTGTGGCAAGCTCGCGCAGCGCGGCAACGTACTCTGTAATGGACTCCTGCGGTCTCTGTGTTCTCTGTCTGAACTTATGACGTTCCACCACAGCATTTATGGCTGGGTTGAAGTGTGCACGCAGTGCCATCATCGCTTCTTTGTAAGTCCTACCTGGATTTGCAAGTGTATAAAACACACGCTGGCCCTCTGTACCCAGACAATGTAAAAGAAGTGCACGTAACCTCGTGTCTGGCCAGTCATCACCATCCGCATCAATGGCTAGCAGATAGTTCTCGAACATCCTAGCCCACATGTCGAACGGAATTGTAGGTTGTCCGGCACACGGCAGAAATAAAGCAGGTAAGGGCACAGCTGCAGTCGCCATTTCTCGTCGCCAATTTGTCCTATACTAGACTTTATCACATTAGTATAGCTGTAAAATAATAACGAGGCATGAGACGACGAGCACCGTACGTTTTCAACTCCTTTCTTTTTTATCTCACCTCTTCATCACCCTCAGCACCGTACTACTCAGCAACAATCATTAGGCTACTGCGCCCTCTGGTGGCGTGGTGGTATTGCAATGCATGAACAATGAATGAACCGACTACACAACAAAGGTCCTGGGTTCGAGCCCTGGGGTAGTCCAACCTTTGTCCTCTGTGTGGAGTTTGCATGCTCTCCCCGTGTCTGCGTTGGTTTCCTCATGGGGCTCCGGTTTCCTCCCATAGTCCAAAGACATATCGGTCAGGTGAATCGGCCATACTAAATTGTCCCTAGGTAAGAATGTGTGTTGGTGCATGTGTGTATGTTGGCGCTGTGTGATGTACCTGGCGGCCTGTCCATGGTGTCTCCCCACCTGCCGCCCAACGACTGCTGGGATAGGCTCCAGCATCCTTGCGACCCTGAGAGCAGGATGAGCGGTTCAGATAATGAATGAATGAATGAACAAAAAAGGATGAAACTTCGGATTCAAGACTTTTATTTTCTGATTTGTGTCGAGTGTGAAATTGGCTTGAGGTCCTGAGCTAGTGAGTCAGCATGGCGGCACTCATATCTAAGTCAAAAAGACTGAGCTAGTCGAAGGACGATGGAGCTAAGCTAGTTATGCTAGCTGGAAAAAGACGACGAAACAGACCGAAAATCACACCGAAGCCGAAGAGTATTTGAAGGTTTACAGAGGTACCTTGAGTATTACGCCGTCGGAACGAAGCTGTCCCTGATCAGGTCTGATACGCTCTCATTATTTTACTAGCCCACAGACGACGCTAACTTTAGCCAAGGAGAAAGGTGAAAATAAATTTCAGGAACAGGAAAACTTTGTCATTTCACCTCATGTACTTGCGCACATGAAATTAAACAAAATACAGTTTGCTCCAGCCCATAACAGTGCAACATACAGACAAAAACACATTCAAGAACTACAAGAACACACATATTCGAACTAACACATATTCAAACTAAATAATAAATAAATAAAAAATCACTGTCCAAGGGAACAAACGCCAGCCAGGATGACTGTCGGAACCGCCGGTCTTCATTGGCTAGCAGTTAGCCTAGCCTGCCCCGATTACGCATCCTGTCAGACCACCCTCCGTGTTTCCTCCTCGGGCGCAGCTCCAGGCAGGGGCCGTAGTCCCTGTGGCAACCGGACGAAGCAGACCAGCCCTCCCAGCCGAGCCAGCGCCAGCTCTCCCAGCCAGACACCCTTGACACACCTCCCCGCACGCCACACGACATAAAAAAAAACCCACAGTCAACGCCAGGTGAGGCTGCTGCCAGACCACACTCGGTGTTATCGGAACTGCCGGTATGCATGGGCTAGCAGTTAGCATAGCCTGCCCCGCTTCCGCATCCTATCAGACTGCCCTCGGTGTTACCTCCACGGGTACAACTCCGGGCAAGTCTGCAGCACTGTGGCAGACCAAGCTCTCGCAGCTGATCCAGCACCAGCTCTCCCAGCCAACAAACAAAGACAAAAACTTAGACGCAGATGTGGACAAAGACACTGCATCGACGGTACTAGGTGAGGCCACCCCAAATGTGAATTTGCGCCGCCATCTTCCCACACCGGTAGTGGGTGAGGCCACTGCGAACGTGAATTCGCGCCACCATCATTTCCATATGGTATTCCCGTTCAGAAAGTCATTGAGTTATTAGCAAGGAATCCTACACATCATGTGACTCCTTTCACAAGTGTTTGTGAATGAAAGAAGAGTAAGAAGCCGTAGAAAATTCATAGAATTGTAGCAGTTAATGTGTGAAGATTCACAAGTGAAACGATATGGCAGATGAAAGTGTGGATACACCTGTTAGCCAAAGGAGAATGCCAAAGCCCATGGAAAAGGCTGTTTAAGAGAAAGTAAGGCGATTGAAAGGCGGACGAAAGGGAAAGTAAGCGCAGTTAACCAAGGAAAAGAATGAGATTGAAAAATTGAAGCAAGACGAATTTAATGTTGATATCATCAAAGAGGAAGGTCTGCTGCTGTTTACAAAGCTCATTAGAGAGTATGAACAGCTTAATGAACAATTGTGTGAGCTGTTAGCCGAAGACGAAAGGAAAGATGATCAGGATATGTATGAAAACAGACATGCTGAATTGAAACTTTATATACAAGAGATGAATAGATGGTTCACACGGGTTAAAAAGGGCTCTTCTCAAGATATACAGGTAGATGATGTTAGGCCATGTGATAGTGTCTGAAGCTAGTTCTGTTACGGGTCGTTCATCACTGGTATCTACCACTACTAGTTCAGCTCAGTTGAAACGTAAGGCAGAACGTGACGCACTGGCAGTAAAACCAGCGGCTCTGCAAAAGAAGGAGGCAATTGAGCAAGAAAACGTCCATAGAACACAAATAAGGAGCAACTGGAGATTGAACCTGCAATTTCTGCTTCAGATGCAAGGTTAAAGGTGTATGAAGAATTTGAAGAGGCTCAGGATTCTATGGATGATTACTTCAAGTCAAACCCAAGACCCAAAGCCAGGTCTACAAATTTACCATGTAGAAAAGAAAAACATGACATTGATGGTGATTATTTACATCGAGGAGATAGTAAGCCCTTTCCAGTTTTCAATCCAAAGCCAGATGTTCAAATTGATGCTTCAGCCAGAAGAAGATCTCCATCAAGGCTTACTGCAGACAATGCCCAGCCTACTGACTTTTCCACTGAAGGCCTGTACAACGTGTTGCAGTGCCAAAATGAGGTCACTGAGATGCTCATCAAGCAACAAAGTTTAACTCAACTCCCTCACAGAGACATTCCAGTGTTTACAGGAGATCCTCTTACTTACAGGTCTTTCATAAGGGCTTTTGAGCATGCCATCGATAGTAAAACTGACAGCCAACAAGATCAGTTGTATTATTTAGAGCAGTTTATGGGTGGAGAGCCATTTGATCTCATTCGTAGCTGTGAGCACATGAGGCCAGACAGAGCTTAGAGAGAAGCTAAGATACTGCTTGATTGTTCCTATGGAGATGAGCTGAAAATTGCCACAGTTTATATGAAGAAGGCAATGGAATGGCCTCAGAGAAGCTAAGATACTGCTTGATTGTTCCTGTGGAGATGAGCTGACAATTGCTACAGTTTATATGAAGAAGGCAATGGAAAGGGATTGGAAATGGAAAGCCAGAAGACGGAAAGGGATTGAATACATTTGCATTGTTCTTGATTGGATATTGTAATACAGTGAGTGATGTGGATTACATAGATGAGATGAACAACCCCACCAACATGAAGTACATCTTATCTAAACTTCCATTCAAACTGAAAGAAAGATGGCGAAGCCATGCTTATGACATTCAAGAAAGAACTAGAATAAGAGCCAGGTTTCCTGATCTGGTAGAATTTGTTTACCATTAAGCTAAAGTCGCCAATGGCCCACTGTTTGGAGATATCATGGATGTCACCTCAGGTAGACAGGGAAGTACAAAGAAGAGACCCAATGCTGGAAAAAGTGAGCCCAAAGGGAGCAAGTTTGCTGTAAATGTGTCTCCTACTGAAAAGGATGCCAGTAAAGATCAACCTGAGAAGAAATCTACTTCAGCTGAGTCAGCTAGTGTTTTCCAAAGTCTCTGTCTTTACTGTAAAAAGAATAACTCACTGAACATTTGCTAAAAGATCAGCCTTTGAAAGAGAGAATTCAGTTCTTGAAGTCCAATGGTCTTTGTTTTGGGTGTCTTACAGCAGGTCATCAGTACAAAGGCTGCAAGAAAAAGGCATCATGCCCAGATTGTTCTGTTAAGCACCCTGCTATCCTGCATGTGGTGAAGGAAGATACGACTTCAGAAAAGAGCAGTGTGGATAACGGCTCACAAGGCACAGGTGAAGTTACAAGTGCTCTCATGCTTGCAGGGTGTAGAAGAGGTGAACACACTGGGGCCGGGAACAGCAAATGTATACTCCCCATAGTACCTGTGCAGATAAAACATAAGAAAAGCACAATAATGATCAAGACCTATGCATTGCTGGATCAAGGAAGCGTGGCGACTTTCTGCATCGAAGACTTAGCAAATAAGTTGAACTTCCGAGGCAGAAAGACAGAGTTACCTTCTTTGCACTAAGGCACAAGAACAGAAAGTGAAGAGTTATGTTCTTACAGATTTGGAGGTTTGCGGCCTAGACGAACAAAACTATATTAAGCTGCCAAATGTGTATACTCAACCAGACATACCTGCAAAGAAAGTTAATTAGTTTATGTCAGTTCTATTGAAAAGCCTAGAATTCATCATTTTAATTTGTATTGAAGTTTAATTTCAGAGTAAAAACAAAAAAGAAAGAAACTTTGGATTCAAGACTTTTATTTTCTGATTCGTGTTGAGTGTGAAAGAGGCTTGAGGTCCTAAGCTAGTGAGTCAGCACGGCGGCACTCATATGTACTTTAATGGCTACAGCGTGTGATGAAGCAAAAAATAAGCTGTTAAATTTGTGGAAACATTGGTCTCAAAGGAAGAATGTGTATGGCCAAAATGAATATGTTGTTCATAAAAAGCAGTTTGACATGCATTAGATGTGCTGAACTACACGGGATATTTTCAACAGTAAACAATAGGATTCATTCATTTAGTTAGATTTCACATTCAGCACAATTTCACACAGGACCACAAGGAGCTGTTTCTGCACAACTCAAATATTCACTTGTGAGAGAGAATAGCCATGTTTCATTACTTGACATTTTGCCCTCACTTCAAATGATTGACTAGATATGTCAAGACCTTGTTGACTCAGGCAAAGATTGTCTCTCAACCAAATGAAACCAATGGCATTCCCAGAAGACACACATGCTGCAAGACCAACAGTGACAAAGACATTGTTGAGGTCCCAGTGTTCTTTGTGTGTCATTCTCAAAATCCACATGGGTCCCAGCTATCGCCTGGTAAAAAAATAAGAATAAATGAAGCGATTTGAAAAGCAGTCGCTTTAAACTAGTTGGGGGATCGAACCTGTCAAAGGGAATAAGACTCATGTCTGGGGGGTGGTGTCATGGACCGATATTGAAAGGAAAGAAAGAAAGAAAACAACAAAGAAAATGGACAAGTGAGTGTAGATAGGCAGAAGGCCTATTTCACAACTTTAATGAAATTAGCATAGATTGTGGAAGGCGGATAGGAGATGTATTGCAAGTGAAACATTTCTGTGGCGTTAATAAGGTACTGCAGACCTTTAATGTTTCCTCCAGTGACCCCAGGGGTGGAAAAAAATTAGTTTTCTAAGAAATGGATTTATACCGACTTCAGCAGATGAGTTTGTTCCTTTGAAACACCAGATTAGGCTGTTTTTAAGTGGTCTTGGCCTAAAGTGACACACTAAACAAACAAACAAATGCTTTCACACTGACCTACACACTCGTGCATACACATTCACATACACAGAGACACACACAAACAAACACACACATACATACTCAAGAGGAAAGATTAAAAATAAAATTAGCTTGAGGATACAGCTAGCTTTTGGAGAACCTCCTTGTTTTTTTTTCCCTTATCAACCATTGGCAGTTGGGTATAATATGGGCAAAGCAACATGGCGATTAATCAGTCTCACCTTCTAGAGACTTTTACAGTGTGCTTTTCCACACTCTTACTCATTATTACTTAATTGTAATCTCTGTTTGGAATTACATTTGCATCTTTTAATGAGGTGCTGTGTTGAATAGTACATCATACTCCATATGGGGTAGATTTCCTGAGAAGGTATGGTATTCTCCAGCAAAACCATACTTGACATTCAGTTGTAGACGTTCATACCTAGAGGCTGTCCAGAACTCCCATAATCTTGCCAATGGCAAGCCGGGCACAACCGAGGCACCTTGAACTTTGGCTTTTCTTGAAGAAACCTTGAAGGCTCTTGGGTAAAAGGAAAATGTGTGTCATACACTTTCCATGGCTACATTATTTTTCTAACTAAGATTTGATTTTATGAACCACTGGTCAAAAACTTGTTTTTCAGCGTATTGGCACACTACACCAACACCCTTCTACTCTTTGACAAACAAGTTAAAGTGTGGACTTAGTGATGGATGATCTTTCTTCATCCTCTAGGACATGTACAGGAAGGACTGCAACCTGGCAGCCCAGCTACTGCAGTGCTCCAAGTCTCATATCAGAGCCCACAAGATATCTGAGGTGAGTTCTCCAGCACTGATGCAACAAATGCATGAATATAACACGCATTTGCAATATAATATGCAATGACACACAATAGCAGGGGTTTTAATACATGAATAGTGAATAGCATTGGTTTCTTTTCAAGTTTCTACTTCCCCCAAAGCTGTTCTCTTTCAAAGTAATAGTGGCACGAGTTTAAAAAAAAAATCAATGGCTTGCAAAGCCTGTTAAATATTTGATTTAGCATTCATTCTGGTAATGCATGGTAAGTACAACTGACATGCTAATTTGAATTAAGAATAGAATAAAATTTTCGCTGTTCCCTGGTGGTTTTTCATTCACTCAGTAGCAGAATGGTAAAGATAGCTCACATTCAGTTATTCAGTGAATGAAAATATCATCCTCATCATGGTGCTGCTCTACTGCTCTGTACTGTTACCCTTTCAGTACTACTATCAATATACTGTAAAAAAATGTTTTTTGTATTGCAGAGAGACTGCCCTTGCTGTATTGATACACCTAAAATGTCCTTATTGAGGTCTTAGAAAATAGCTTGTACCATATGAGAGGTCATTCATAGCAGTCTCTTCACTCAGCCTAATGGAAGTCTTCTGTCTCAAGTACCGTCTGTCAGGATTGTGATCTTGTCTGTGGATGTTGGCTGGATGGAAGGATGGGCTAATAAGTCTAAAAGAGCACCTAGTTCACAAAAGAAGGAAAGACTTAAAGGACCACCCTCTAACATTGTCAATACTTGACTGAGATAGACATGATTAATTACACTGATGGTTAAATATGCCATTCATTTGATGAACTCCATTATAAAAGGAAAATAGCAGCTTATAAACATTTTAAAACATTAAATTCTACTTTTTCTATTCATATAATGTTTGAATGAACAAAGTAAGAGATATGCCAAAATTGCAAAGAAAATTGGTTATAACAACCTATAAACTGAGAGCTGCCAGAATGACTCAAAAAATGGTAACCAGTATCAATGAATGGGAAGTCATTCATAACAGCCAAGCATCAGTTCCAGTAATGAACAATGGGAGCTGTAAATCTGCATTGTAAAGCATGAGCTTATACAATTGGTCTGTGCGCTATAGTATGACTGTTAATTAAGATTCAGCTCAGAAATCAATTGGTGCTGAGTTTGCTCATAGAGAGCGAATAATTGCCTATACTGTCACGTGTCCCCCTGCAGGCTCACCTACTTTTCTTCTCTATTCCCTTTGGGGGAGGCAATGGGTGCTAAAAATAGCATGGACCTCAAACACGATGGTTATATTATGCCGAGGCAAGCTTCTATTTCTTAACAAAGCCAAGTCAGTATTTTATCTTTTCTTTATTCGCAGCTGGTGGCTCAGAGCAGTGGTTTAATTTGAATCCAAGCTGTTCCCTGCAGAGATGATGTGTGTTTGATGGTAGAGAGAAAAAAGATGGAGATGGAGAGAGAAAGAGAGAGAGAGAGAGAGAGAGAGAGAGAGAGAGAGAGAGAGAGAGAGAGAGAGAGCGAGAGATCAAATGAAAAAAATGACATAAAAAGAAGGCTCACTGTGTGACAGGAACAGTTCTTCCTGACCCTGACCCTCTATTAAAAAGCAAAAATACCAGTCTGCAATTCACTGGAACAGTTTCCTCAGACTCAAGCCAATCAGTCACGAACAACTTCTGTAGGTCATTGTGAGAAAGGGAGAGAGGAGAAAGCTTGAGAGAGAGAGGCCATTGGAAGGGAGGACACTTCTGTATTGTTTAAAGCATAGTTAAGTTAGTCATTTGTATGAGAAATGCATGTATGGTTCAATTGATGTTTGGCCAATATGGCATTTAATGTAGTTTTCTTAAATAGTGTGTTAGTTTCTATGCCGCTGAAGGTAGAGAGGTGGAAATCA
Source organism: Lampris incognitus (assembly GCF_029633865.1). Classification (NCBI taxonomy): domain Eukaryota; kingdom Metazoa; phylum Chordata; class Actinopteri; order Lampriformes; family Lampridae; genus Lampris; species Lampris incognitus. Next base: position 24,976,146 of record NC_079226.1, read on the forward strand.
AAGTATATTATTCACATTGCAGCTTTTTCTGTCTTTATGAGTTGAACAAAATGAACAATCTGGGAAAAACTACCCAAAGCAATCAGTTGAAGGAAGAAAATGAGAAGTTGATCCAGGACCCAGGATGAAAACTAAAAACTAAAACTAAAACAAAAAATGAATAAGTGTTCATATAATTTCTGACAAGTTCATTAAGACAGCCATGTAGTGTGAAGTCCCATGGGGTGTGCGAGCTGGTCTGCTCTGTGTGAGGACTGAAGAGTGAATTTCTCAGTCAGAACTAGAGATTGGAGTATGTGATGAACAGCACTGCAAATCTGCTATGTTGCAGATCAAGTCTTTTTGTCTCTATTGAAAAGACATCTTAGGACGTACAGTTTGAGAAAATTATTTTTTTTTAAAAAACAATAAATAATGTATGGGCGAATTCTCATCCATTCTTCACTCCACAGAGAGCTTTGCTTATTTGGGAAAAGTCCTTCTCAACAACTAAAACATTGTTGATGTTAGCATCCAGCTGTACTCATCCATCCAGAGCAATATACACAGTAGGTTTTTTTTTTTAATTTCCATCCCCTATTAACATTTATTTTTTGCCTCTTTGTCTTTTTGTGGCAACCTTGTCTGTCAGCTGCCTCTGGATTTTCAAGAGCGTCTCAGCTCCCACATCGAGAAACACAGCCGCAGCGGTGGGGCCACCATGGCGGTGTGCCACACTTCTTACTCGGATGCCGTACCCACCGCCGTCATTGCCAAGGTGTTGGAAAAGCCTGAACAGGGGAACAGCTGCCCGGTAACACGCTCTCCCAGCCCGCAGCCACAGGATGGGGACTTCCTTTCCGGAACAGGAAGCACTGACCAACTCAACCGTCGCATCACATACAAGACTTCTGACCTGTACTGCAGCGATACGGCCCTCTACTGCCCTGAACGCTGGCAGGACACAGAGCGCCGGCAGAGTGTGGACCTCCACGACACGAGCTTGCTCCAGCTCCACGGCCAGAACTCCACCGACAGCAACCCAGATGAAGAAGCCTATCACTCGGAGAATTTCGCCCACCACGAACCCCCATCCTCCTTCCAACTCCATGATGAGTTTGGCACAGGTTCGCTCCCCGCCTCCAGCTCGTACTCCAGCTTCAGCATTGCATCAGATGAAAAGGGCGGTATTGGGCGCACTGCCGGTGGCGCCTTATCCTCATCCCACCACGCTCTCTATATGGACTGGCGAGATGGTGGTAATGGAGACTATGAAAGTAAAAAGATGTCATCTTACAGTAAAGACAGCACAGGCTTCCCCAAATCCAATAGCATCCAGCACATGGCGGCCCCCAGAAGCCCGCAGAAGGGCAACGCACCAATGTACACACGGACAACGTCCTGCTTCAGTGAGCCGTATCACTCCAGCACCCCTCGCCTGACCTCCTCCCACAGCATGGGGTCGACGTCAGGGTTGGCCCAAGTGCGTGGCGGAGATGTTGACAGGGGCAGAGGCAGTGTCCGTGTCCCTGAGGATGAGCTGAGTGGGCGCTGGAGGAAGCTTAGCGTGGAAGACATCAATACATTCTCATCTTCTTATCATAACATCACAGGTCGAATCTCGCCGTACAGCTCCTCTGAACGCCACTTTGCCATGGGCCCCTCCAGCAAGGTCAAAGCAGGGCCACTCTACAGCAGCTTCCAGGATGGAGACGACGTCTTCCACGGCCGCATGCTCGGCCAGTGTTTCACAGTGGATCCCGCTTCACCCAACCACAGCCCAAATTCGGGTGCCAAGCATCCAGGTCTAGGGCATCGTAAACAGGATAAAAGCCCGGCACTTTACCGAGCTAAGAAAGACAGCCAGGACTCAGAGTGTAGTCTTTTCCTCTCAGGGAGCTCTAAAGAGAAGGAGGGCAGTGGGGGAGCGACAGCAGCCGTTAGCACCAAGAAGGACTATGTTAATCTGAGCATGGACAGCTCAGTGGAGTCCTTACACCAAAGCTCCCTCGAAGCCTCTAGCCTCCAACACTACCCTTGCCCTAGGCCGAATTCCCGGCCTCGGCCAAGCTCCAGCTCCGCTCTCAACATCGGCCCTGCACTTCCAAAGAAGACCTCTCCAAGATACCAAAAGTTTGGTAGCACAGGACTGACAAGGAAGGACAGTCTGACCAAGGCACAGCTGTATGGGACACTGCTGAACTGAGTTAGGAGGGGTGAAAAAAAGCTCTTTGGTTTATGCATGATTATTAGTAATGATCACTAACTTACTGTACTGTACTGTACTGTATGTCTCCAAAGTTCCCTGCAGCAAACACATTCTTACCGCTTGATGGGGTGTTAAGACATTGTTGTTTTATGTTTCTTAGCCAAGGCACATTTAATGCAGTTTACAATGCAACACTATTGTGCTTTTCTATGGAGATGTTTAGGTCATGTTACAGTGCAGCTATTTGAGAGACCAGCTATTCACCATGTCCTTTCTTTCAACGTGTTAATTTATACAGTCTAGAGTCATTTGGATTAACCTCTGAACCCCAAGAAATATAATGAGGCCACAGCTACGTGTTATCTGCTCTTATCATTCAGGAGTTAAGTAGTGTCAGTAAAACCAACAAAAGACTATTAATTCCTGCTCTAATGTATACTGTTTGGATAATGAAATAGGCCGTGTGTAATGGTGTGGTACAGACCCTCGTGAGCAAGTTCCCCTCTCACACTTCCTACTATCTAGACTTAATTAACATGATGTTTGGGAAAGGGAAGGTTACATTATGTACAGAGGACCCTGCTGATAGCAGGCTGTTAAAATAGTCATTTTCTTTCTCTATTTTCTCTAGAATAAAGTGCATGCTGTGTAATGCAAATGTGAACAAGACAGGAAAACAACATCATTCCAGCCAAATTGTTTCTCACAGCGACATCTTTTTCTTTTTTGATTTCCCCTTTTTTCTCCCCAGTTGTATCTGGCGAATTACCCCACTCTTCCGAGCCGTTCCGGTCGCTGCTCCACCCCTCTGCCGATCTGGGGAGGGCTGCAGACTACCACATGCCTCCTCCGATACATGTGGAGTTGCCAGCCGCTTCTTTTCACCTAACAGTGAGGAGTTTCACCAGGGGGACGTAGTGCGTGGGAGAATCACGCTATTCTCCCCAGTTCCCCCTTCCCCCCGAACAGGCACCCCGACCAACCAGGACACATACCCACATCCGGCTTCTCACCCACAGACATGGCCAATTGTGTCTGTAGGGACGTCATCCCCGTGTTGGTAGGCAATAGAATAGACCACTATGCTACCCAGACGCCCCGACAGCGACAAATCTGAGAGTGCCACGCATGGAATGGAAAGTTTTTTTGTTCTCTGTTCTGCTCAAACATTTCTGACACGAATAAATATGAGCTAAAACATGTAATTCATTTGAAAACATTGAAATAATATTGACACTAAGGTGACAGCCTTCATAATAGGTTTGCTCCCTGAGGAATTCAAATTTGTTCATCCGGCAATTTAGAAAGCTCAGATAAAAACAGTTTTGGCAATGTAAACCTATTAGATGATATAACAACTAAATGGCCAAATTAAACTATTCTACCATAAGGATCCCTAAATGAACTGCGAGATGTATATTACTCTGTTTACCCTTTTCTTACTTTTGTATCAGAATCAATACAGAGCATGAATTTTGTGGCTGTATTGTACAGTAGTTATCCTCATACCAGGACACTCGTGAATTTGCCTTAATTCTGTTCAGTGAATGGAATGGTTTTCTGTTCAGCCTCTGACAAGGGTGTACATACTTTATATCTATGGTTAACTATATATGTAAGCAGTAAGGTTAGAGTACATGTTTTTGTTTTCAGATATGAAACACACACACACACACACAAATACATAATATGACTACCAGCCAAATTTCTACATGATATAAAATCCTTACTACTGCTGGCGCAAGCTACACTGCTGTAATAAACCAAAAAATGGCACTTGTTCTACAAGCCTGTGGGCAAGATAAATTGGACGTCTCTGCAGCCAAGCTGAGAGTACTGCAACGTACGCACAATGGGGACAATGGAAGACTATTGAAATGGCACGACTCACACTTAGTAACTGACGCAAAAACAAAGATGGTAGTCTTAGGCAATCCGAACGGATCCATTTTTAGAAATGAGCAAAGACACCCTGTCCTGTTGGCGAGCCAAGCAAGCTGAAAAGAAATCCGCCTTATGCTGAAGGAGGAACACCTCTTCTCTCGCTGTGATTCAGCTTTCCACTGACTGAGGTTGTTGGGCTTCCTTGACCCCGGGCCATTGTCGCTGTCTGGGCCATCTGGAGAGACTGGAACACCTGCTACTGTCATTGGCACAGATGAGGACAAACTGGCATCACTTCAGCTCCTGTCTGCCTTTCGGCGTTTCATGGAAATTCCAAGAGTTCTTGTTACTTTGGTGGCTCCGCAGATCTGGGAGGAATGGTGACAGGAATAAGCCAAGTCAAAGCATCACAACTTTGCGGAGAGATTCACAGATCGATTTTGTGCAATGACACGCTTCTACCTCCCCTATTCCTGCAGATCTTGGCAATGGCATAAGGCTGTTTTTAAGAATTTAAACTGTGTATCTTCCATTCGACCTTGTCAGTTTTAAGAAGGTAGTGCGGTGTCACACAAGCCACACTGAAGGTGACTTGATGAAATGTGTGGGTATTGCGATGTATAGATGAACAGCTAGTAGCAATGGCTTGATGCTAAACTTGACCAATGTACAGGGGGATTCAGAATATATACGGTCTCAGTTGACAAATTATATTTCCTGTGGACATAATGTACAAAAAGAGAGAGTATATAATACATAGATAATTGCTATAACAGTATGACTATTTTCTATCCAGTCTAAGTTGATGTTCTGTTGTTCTAATGTCTTGACCCTGAATGAGAAGGCTGATGTTGTTCTGTCCTGTTCTACCTCCACCCTATTTCAGGAGCAACAGGCCAGTTGTCTCTTGTCAGTCTGTCTGTCTGTCTGATGCATGGTTGTATAATTTCACTGTACATTTATTTACTTAATAAAGAGGCCATACATCAGTCTTCTGTGGATATCATGATTATTCATAAAATTCCCTCATGGATAAAATGAATGAATTTTAACTGCAAACACACTTTCCAAAGAGGAGAGCATTGGCGTGACAGAAAAGGCACTGATCAAAGAAGCAACATAGATAAATATTGACGGCAAATTTCCTCAACTGTTTAGACATTATTGTGCCTCGGTAACCAACAGCAAATTGTTGTCACACCATTAAATGTTTAAAATATCACAAGACAACCGATGCACTCTGGCTATCTGCTCTTGAGGGCCTTTTTCTTGAAAGGCAGAACACACACACACACACAAATCCTAGTTAATATCACTGTGACACATTCATCTGTCATTGCAGCTGACTATTTCAGTGGCAGAGACACAAAGAACAAGAAGAAGTCCCGCAACAAAGAGTTGTGCGTGCAAACCTCTTCCCAAATTCCCAAAATGAACGTAATCTTTTGCTTATTTCTTCAGCATGTTGGGAGAAATTTGCTTGGTGCTTAACTTCAAGAGTGGGATAATAACTGAGTAAACACAAAAAGTACCGGTCCCTTGCTGTATTCTAAGCGTAAACCTGACTGGAAGCAATGAGGTCAGTGTGTGTGCAACTGACAAGACAGCCTGCTTGCCTACCGCCCACCATTTAAGATAATAAAACCCACAACAACATTTAGTCTTTGAAATGTTAATCAGGGAAAAAACTTGCTTTGATCCTTAGCAAAGTAACGCTCCCCGACTGTATCTCACCCGCCAGGATTAAAGCATGTCGGAAGAATGCAAGACCAGCAAAATGTGAGACATATTTACACAGATGAGCCGAAACATTATGACCACCTGCCTAAGATGCTGTTGGTCCTCCGTGTACCGCCAAAACAGCACCGACCTGCAGACGCATGGACTCTACAAGACCCCTGAAGGTGTCCTGTGCTATCTGGCACCAAAACATTAGCAACAGATCTTTCAAGTCCTGTAAGTTGCGAGGTGAGGCCTCCATGGATCGGACTCGTCAGTCCAACACATCCCACGGATGGTCAATCAGATTGAGATCTGAAGAATTTGGAGGTCAGGGCAACACCTTGAATACTTCATCATGTTCCTCAAACCAATCCCGAAAAATACATGCAGTGTTGCAGCGCACATTGTCCTGCTGAAAGAAGCCACTGCCATCAAGGAATACCATTGCTCTGAAGGGCTGTATCTGGTCTGCAACGATGTTTAGGTAGGTGGCACGTGTCAAACTGGCGTCCACATTAATGGCAGGACCCAGGGTTTCCCAGCAGAACATTGCCCGGAGCAACACACTCCCTCCACCAGCTTGTCATCGTCCCACAGTGCCTCCCGGTGCCATCACTTCCCCAGGTAAATGTTGCACACATGCATAGCCATCCATGTGGTCTAAAAGAAAACAGGTCTAATCAGACCAGGCAACCTTCTTCCACCGCTCCAAGGTCCACTTCCAACACTCGCGTGCCCATTGTAGGCGCTTTTGACGGTGGACAGGGGTCATCATGGGCACTCTGACCAGTCTTCGGCTACGCAGCCTCATACACAGCAGGGTGTGATGCACTGTGTTGTGACACATTCCTCCTGTAACCACCATGAGCACTTTCTCTGACTTGAGCCACAGTAGACCTTCTGTTGGTTTGGACCAGACAGTTGCCCTCACAAATCCATGAGCCTTGAGCACCCAACACCCTGTCACCAGTTTGTGGTTTGTCCCTCCTTGGACCACTGTCACCAGGTACTCACCACTGCTGACCAGGAGCACCCCACATGCCTTGTCATTTCAGAGATGCCCTGACCCAGTTGTCTGGCCATAACAATTTGGCCCTTGCCAAAGTTGCTCAGGTCTTTACTAATGTCCATTTCTCCTGCATCCAACACTTTGACAATGAGAACTGATAGTCTGCTTACCATCTAATCTGCCCAGACCTTGACATGTGCCCTTGTTTGGAGATCAAGATGAATGTTATTTGGTTCACCTGTGAGTGGTCATAATGTTTTGGCTCATCAGTGTACAATTTACATTATTGTCTTTTTTTTTGTCCTCATGGCATTGCTCTTGAATATAAATTCAGAAATAAATAAGACGCAAACGAGGGGGTGAGGGGTTTTCAAAAGATTTCCAAGCACAGTGTGGTATACAGCAGATGTTTTTTATTTTTTCAAAACATTCAGTTAAAAGAGGGCTAATAGTACACAACTGACAGCATTTTGGGGCAAGTTCTCACCATTGTATTAAAACCGATAATAGGAAATTAAGTCTCCAGAGGTGAAAATCCCCTCCAAAAATTTCTCATTCACAGTCCTTAATGCCAGATCTTGATCTCACCGCCCCAGTCACAAGTGGCTGCAGTGGAAGGCAGAACAGGGTGCTGAGACACACACAGGCATGGCTGACTGTGGGCACGAAGGGTGTGAAGTGTGTGAGCACTCTGGTAGTCATAAAAGTGGGCTGAGCCTGTAGAACTCCCCGAGGCCAGGACACTTCCATCAAGAGAGAACTCACACTGCACAGCAAATCCCTCAACCTAAAACAGGAGGAAACAGATTAGTAAAGCCTCATAGTGCAGCCTTCTGCCTGGAACCATAGCGGTGCTGCCGTCAGCATAATGCACTTTACTGTAAAACCTAATGAACTAGAGATTATAAGACACTAACACAAATTGTTAAAAGAAAGTGCGACGGCTCAACCTAGCAGGCCCATTTTTACTTATTTGTTGTTTGGAGTACACAAACATTTGTGGCAGAGTGATTAATGTGGAGCCCACCGTTTCAGTGCAATTACATGGCCTCATACTGTGATAATGAGAAGAGAAAGCGAGCATACTTGTGTATTTTTCAAATTGAGGGATAACTCCATAATGGGAGAAATACAGGAGATTTTGTGACCCGGGAGGACAACTGGGAGCAGACAGTGAACATCGGAAGGCAACTGGGAAAAATGGGAGGGTTGGCAAGTATGCCTAGGAGTCTGCCTGCTACCGCTCCAGCCCTCCTGTGGAAATTCTTTAGGTTGTGAGACCTTATTTGACGTAATGAGAGGTCGTTGTGTTGTAAGAGCAGAAAGAAAACAAGCAGAACTAGAAAAGTACACTCAGTAGAATGCAGGACTTAGCAGCAAACCACCCTTTTTTTCTCTTTTTTTTTTGCCTACCGGGAGACGGGAAAAATCAGAAGCATTGCCTGCATATCTCCTCTTCTCTGGTGCTCGGACTTAGGAGAAAAACCAGCTGAGGAGTTAGCATTCAATTGCAGTATAAAACAGGTTTTTCAAAGGTTTTGAATCACCACAACTACAAGAGGTCCTTGATCATAACTGCATAACTGTGCATAACTGTGCACAAAAATTATTAGGCTGACAGGCCCGGTAGTATGCAAGATTAGCAGTGGACAGTCACGCAAACACATACAGAAAAAACAGTGTTTTTCCTGCCATTATAAGAATTTTGCACAGTGCCTAAGTTGATTGAACGGGAAATATAGAAGAAAAAAAACGGTTTTAATATACAGCGCTCAAACTAAAAATCTACCTAATAAACACATTTTTGCCTATCAGTCTGTGGATGTGCAGCCTCCTTTGTGGACCCTTGCACAAATGCAACCAAGTCTAATATGAACTTGCACGTTCCAAAAGGAGAAGGTTTGCTATGCGACCATTTTGGTCTAAACCTAACACTGTCTTTATTTTCATAAAATAATAAAGTTGGGTAAATCGTTTACGGTCGCACATGTGCGACTCACATCTACAGTTGACTCAGATCGGGCAGGAACAAGAATATGCAACATTTCCTGTTTTGACTGCAATCGTTGACTTAGATCGCGCAGCGACAGAGAGCAGCGTTGGTTGAGCGAGCTACATAGAGAGTGAATGAAGAGTGGGAGCGGTGAGTGATAGTGAGAACAAACGTTTTTCAAAGGTTTTGAATCACCGCACCCATGAGAGGTTCTTCATCATACAGTCATAACTGTGCACAAAAGTTTTTAGGCTGATAGGTCTAGTAGTTTGCAAGATTAGCCACAGACAGACATGCATGCACCAACGCACAAACGCATGCATGCATACATACACACACACACAACACACACACACATACACACACACATGTGCACGTGCTACCAAACGCATAATCTCCTTCAGGCTACTGCCTGGTAGGTATCAGAAAGTACACAGTAAAACAGTAAAATAATATCATTCAAAAATCTGTTAAAGTAAAAATTTTTGTGTGCAGGACTTCTTATTCCATTCATTAACTGAACACCTAAAACATATGGAGCTTACCTTCCCATTTCACTCATGAAATGGAGTGGAAACAAATTCTTCAAAGCAAACTTTACGATTATATGATAATCTATGTGTCCATTTAAAAGCCCTAGTCTTCATACTAACATTTGGACACAAATCAGTGGCAGAAAATTAGTTTTTGCCAGAAGTTACATTGCGAAGTTACATTACATCTCTTCGTGCATAACACACTGGCTCAACACAAAGATGCCAAAACATTTGTTTTGATGGGCTCTGGGTGGCCAGTAAAGTCACATTAACTACACTTTTCCCCCAGTTGTTACTACATGCAGGCATATTTACCTTAGCTGTATTGGTCTATGTAAGTCTAGTCCGGGGGTCGGCAACCCGCGGCTCTTACACGCCTCCCTTGTGGCTCCCCAACATTGTCAAAAAGTATAGGCCTATTTTTTTTCTTTCTGTCAATGTTGTTGACCTTAAGGTAATTAAAGTTATCCTAACACTAGCCACTAGTAAAAAAATATATGCAGATCGAATAAAGAAAATATTTAAATGGACTATTTGTTACATCTACATTCTGGTGCATTTTCACTGAAATTTGTATACATCCTGGCACCTTTTAGCTGAAATTTGTATACATCCTGGCGCCTTTTACCTGAAGTGAAGAGAGGTGGCTTGAGTAGTCTATGTATTCGCCTAGCTATGGATTCAAACGCCAAAAAAAGAAAGATATCGGAAGAAAACCGAGGATTTAATAGTACGTGGACAGATACGTTTGCCTTCACCGCCTCTACTGCTGGTCTGCCGGAATGCTTGATCTGTGGCGAAAAGTTAGCAAACAACATTACTGTTGCTAGTTGCGTCGCAGCTCAGGAGATCGTAAAACATGGAAAGCCATTGACAGATGGTGAATACATGAAAACACCCTTTATTAAAATATCAGAGCAGCTCTTTTCAGACTTCAAAAACAAATCAGAGATGGTTCAGAAGACAGTCAAAGACAGAGCCATAGGAATGGCAGCAGACATCACCTGTCAGCAAATTAATGACATTAACTCAGCTCCTGCTTATTCTATTGCCTGCGATGAGACATGCGACATGAATGACATTGAGCAGACTGCATTGCTATGTAGGTATGTGAACTCTGATGGACTGCGGGAAGAAATCATTGATCTGATACCGTTAAAAAGGCCAAACACAAGGGGAAGACATTTGTGAGGCTGTCTTGAACTGTTTAAAAGATTAAAAGAATAAACACAAGTCACATGGTGTCAGTGACTACAGATAGGGCACGTAGTATGAGAGGGAAGCAGAAGGGGGTTGTGACTTTACTGCAAAAGTCGTTAAGATCGAAAGCTTCTAGTGTTTCACTGCATCTTGAATGAAGAAGCTCTGTGTGCTCAAACATTCCCCCCTGAGTGTATAGAAGTGATGAACCAAGTCATCCAGACCATGAACAAAATTATTGCAAAAGACTTAAACCACCGTCAATTTTGTGCAATGCTTGATGAGGTCGACAGCTCATAGTCAGCTCTTCTGCTCCACAACAAAGTCCGGTGGCTGTCCAGAGGGGAGGTCCTGAAACGGTTCGCCGCTTGTGTAGAGCACATGAAAACCTTCCTGCAAAGCAAAGGCCAGGTCTATCTGCAACTGGAAGATCCAGATTGGCTGGAGAAGTTGCACTTCATGGTGGACATGACAGGTCAACTGAACAATCTGAACAAAAGTCTTCAGGGAAAGGGGAGCATGGCACAGCAACTGCTAGTGGAGATTTTAGCGTTTGAGCGCAAGGTGACAGTGTTTGTGAAAGATATACAGAGAGGCACGCTGTGCCACTTCCCTTCATTGAAAGAGTTCAGAGAACATAATCATATGATCAGCGGCGATTATTTACAACGTGCGATCACAGGAATGCAATCAGCATTTGGGGAATGATTCGGAGAGTTCCAAAAGGAAAAAAACACACTAGCCTTCCCTGTCACACCCCTGGACATTGATCCATCCCTGTTAAACACGTCCACATTCTCAGGAGTAAGCCCATCTGATCTTGAAATTGAACTGGCCGACATAGCCAACAAAGATATATATATGGGTATCTAAGTTCAAAAGCCTGAAAGCTGCGCTTGAAGACATCGCCCGTCAGAAAGCTGCTCTCACTCTAATCCACAATTGGAGTGAAATTGAAAAACTCCCTAGACCCGACAAACTTGTGTTTGAAATATGGAATGCAATTCCTGACAATTATGCCAACATGAAGAAGTATGCATTTGGAGTCCTGTCCATCTTTGGATCAACATATTTGTGTGAGCAAATTCTGTCAAGCTTGAACTACATAAAGCCCAAACATTGCTCCCGACTTACAGATGAGAGCCTGTAGTCTTGCATGAAGATGATAGTTACATCTTACAGCCCTGATATTGAGAAGATCTGCAGTGATATCCAGAAACAGAAGTCCCATAAACTGGTGAGAACGATACGCTTCATTGGTACCATCTCTTTTAGCAAGTTTTCTCCATGAATTATATGTGACATAGTTGTGTTGCTCATCAGATCCTGGATCGATTGCTGTATGTGACCATGGATAAAATAACTCCACAATGGATAGCCTTACACTGAATTATAGCATATCTATGTTCAAAATGCAGCTCATTGTTTGAAACTGGTCTATTTTTTCTACTTTTACGATTTAAAGCTAGCTATGTTGTGTTTATGCCTTAAATTTAATTACATTTGGGCTTTTCATCTGATTTGGCTTTTCACAAATCTAGCTGGTAAGCCCACATATGCAAGTGGATTGTTTTCTCCATTATTGTACCACTGTTTTCTCTTGTGTTTTGTTGGAAAAGTCATCCCTCACAAAAATAAAAGGGTCAACTGTTTCTTTATTACAATAGTTGCAGGTATGTAGCTGGGTATATCATTTAATAAATGCAGAAAAAAATTGAATTAATAACAATGTTAGGTTAAACTTAAAGTAACCAAATAATAGGCCTAATAAACAGCCTATCCAGCCACTTTGTGGTAGGCTACAGCACTAACCTAATGCTCATCTATACATTAGTAGCCTACTGCTGGTGCTGTGGGACTCAAATATCTTTTGTGGCTCCACACAGAATCCCCGCCCCCCCTTCCAGCCAAAAAAATGGCTCTTTACATGGTAAAGGTTGCCGACCCCTGGTCTAGTCTCTGTCTGCCACCCCAAAATCTTTTCTCATTGAATTTCCACTGATCTCAGAACTGATCAGTTTCATGCCTTCACAATGGAAATCTGTTCCAGTGACAGAAAACTTTAACCCATCCAATACTGTGTAGACACCACAGTGGCTTTTCAATATGCATCAAACCAGTCACCAGACACTTCCTGTATTTGCCTTAACCAATGAACTTATCATATTTAATTTAGCGTGTTTGTTTTAGGGCTGAAGGCTTTTGATGATCATAGAGGAAACACCACAGGCTATGGATCTGTGAAGCGCTTTCTAGTCATAGGCGTCACACTTTAAACTGCATGATGCATGAGTAATGTCTCATTTGAGATACATATTTCATTTGAGAGAATGCTTTACATGAATGCCACTGCAGAGGTACATCGGCAAACGTGACATCTGTGCAGATACGTATCTGTGTGTTTGTGTGTCATATGATTGTGTTTCCATGCTCAGATCAGAACACGATGCTCTCTTTATTGATCTAGCCTCCGTAAACCCTTCCTCCTCCCTCCAACACTCACCCCCCCAAATGCCATATTCTCCACTGACCTTGTGTCCTTCATATTGCCGCCTCTTGTTCATCTTATAGGGTCGCTGGGAGGAGAACACTGCCATGTAGTTTCCATTGGTCTGGGCAACAAAGGATTCCTCCACTGGATGTAGAGCCAGGCTGGGGCACGTGTACCTCTCCTGGAGGTCATGTGAAAGGGAAGAAGGAAAGGTATGCACTTGATCATCACTTAAATTTATTTTGACCTTTACTGGAAAAACAGCATTTTTAAACATGAATGACTATATGCAAAACAATCAATGTCCAGAAACGCTCAGTTCACATAATAACATTATGTAAGGAAACAACATTTCACGACACACACACACACACACACACACACACACACACACACACACACACACACACACACACACACACACACACACACACACATTGTCTTACATGGTATATCTGGTTAGAGACTTTGGCTGTGGTCTGATAGTCCCAGGCAATGAGAGTGCGATCGGCAGAGTCTCTGCTTACAGAGTCAGTGCTTGTTACAAATTCAGCACCGCCTTGCAGAAACATTATGTCTAAGGTCTGCTGGATCCTTGCTTTGTACACTTTCACCACCTGGAAACAGAAAATAAGACAATTCAACATGAACTCTTTTAAACTACATACATAAAACATATCATACATACACAAAACATACATAGCCTACAATCAGTAATAGATCAATTGACTACTGTTGTTATTCTATGCATCAATTATGAGCAGATTGTTTCGGGGCACATGCTGGCCATATTGTGTAACATAAATAAGAAAAATCAATGAACTTGAGCCACATAAGATCTCAGTATGCAAGAAAAATCTAAGTACAATGAGTTTATTTAATGTAATGTACATTATATTAATGCAGAGTTTTTATCATGAAGCCTTTCACCAGCCTGATTTCTCTGGGAGCAGCTCGAGGAAGGACAATGAACAGGATTGGATTTTTGTAGCTCAGGGAGGACGACAGAACTATAGTATTTCAATACTTATCATTCTTCGACCCTCAGATTACATTTTGTGGAAATGGAGTCTGTAGTGATGGTAATTTTGGTCAAGATGCCTCTAAAATTGCTTCTAGCCAGAATTTAACCACTGTACTTTGAAACTGCTGTAGCTCGACCAGTCTCAAATGAATCTCAGCAGACACTGCAGCCAGCTGACCAATAGGCTGAGCAGTAGTAGATGAGATAGTGTGTTGATTGAATGGTAAAATTGTTTGGGGCCAACAATCTAAATTAGTTCTATTGTCGATTTGAAAAACAATGGGACAGTTTGACACCATCCCCCGTGACTCCATCCACCAGCTTCAGACCACCAGCTCCTCCTCCCCTGCCATAGCAGGGGCCCAGGCTTCTTCACCACTGCCCACTTTAAAGGCCCCCACCTCCCCTACCACAAGGACGACTCTCTACATCCTGGAGAGGGGCGGTAACAGGCTGTTCAAGAGATAGAACCCCCACAAGTTAGCTGGACACGACTCTGTCCCTCCCTCAAACCTGAAGCACTGTGCCGATCAGCTGTCTCTGGTGTTCTGGTGTTCACTGACATTTTTATCACCTTGCTGGAGACATGCCATGTAACCATCCTGCTTCAAGACCTCCACCATTATTCCCATCCCTGAAAAACCAAGGACCACGGGACTCAATAACTACAGACCCATAGCTCTGACCCCTGTAGTAATGAAGTCTTTTGAGGGCCTTGTTCTGTCCCACCTTAAAACTATCACTGATCCACTCCTATACTCCCTGCAGTTTGCCTGCAGAGCCAACAAGTCTGTGGACAATGCAGTAAACATGGCACTCCACTTCATCCTCCAGCACCTGGACTCTGCAGGAACCTATGCCAGGATCCTGTTTGTGGATTTCAGCTCCACCTTCAACGCCATAACCCCTGATCTGCTGCAGAACAAGCTCTCCCAACTGCACATGCCTGACTGATCACCAATTTCCTTTCTGACGGGAAGCAACACATAAAGCCAGGGAAACACATCTCTGACTACCGGACCATCAGCACCGGTTCCACTAAAGGCTGTGTTCTTTCCCCTCTACTCTTCACCCTGTACACAAACAGTTGCACCTCCGGTGACCAGTCAGTCAAGCTCCTGAAGTTTGCTGACGGCACCACCCTTATTGGGCTCAGCTCTGGTGGGAATGAGTCTGTCTACAGGTGGGAGATTGACCATCTGGTATCCTGGTGTGGCCAAAACAATTTGGAGCTCAACGCTCTAAAGACAGTTGGGGTGGTTGCGGACTTCAGAAAGTACCTAGCCTCACTCGTCCCCATCACCCTGTGTGGCTCCTCAGTCAACACTGTGGAATACCTCTGCTTCCTGGGCATCATCATGACCAAGAAGGCACAGCAGAGGACGTACTTCCTGCATCATCATCAGTTCCATAACCTATGGAGGTCGTAGGAGCACAGCTGATGCCTCAACAAGTCTCTTCCACTGTTTATGGTGATTGAGATTGGTTGAGTCATCATTGTGTTTCAGTATGGGGAGTACCTGGTGGTCCCTATCTCCTCTTCAGGTATGGATGGCTGTTGGTTCAGAGAAACTTATCCACCCTTTTGTTTTTAGCCCTGCTGGGTGCCCACACACCCTCCTCACAACAACCCAAGGGTTGAAGTGGGGGTGCCGGTTTAGTCGCGGACGACCCGACGACTACAGTTTAACATCGTACCCAGGACCAGTACTTCCCACAGCAGCTGAAAAAGTTCAGCCCTCCAAAGCCAATGATGGTACACTTTTACACAGCCATCACTGAGTCCATCCTCACCTCCTCCATCACTATCTGGTATGCTGCTGCTACAGCCAAGGACAAGAGCAGACTGCAACGTATCATTCACTCTGCAGAGAAGGTGATTGGCTGAAAACTGCCACCCCTCCATGACCTGTATGCCTCCAGGACACTGAGGTGAGCAGGAAATATCATGGCCGACCCTTCCCACCCAGGCCACGGCCTTTTCAAAACACTTTCATCTGGCAAGAGGCTTAGGTCTATAAAAACCAGAACCTCACGCCACAAGAACAGCTTCTTCCCTACAGCAGTAGGCTTTTCTAACAAGCCCCCAGACACCCAGAGATCCTGACACTGCCACCCTCCCACCACCCACCCCCCTTCTATCTTCCCTACTGTGCTCTCTGTGTATGGAAACCTTGCATAAAACCTGCCCTACCCGGCAAATAACTCCTATTCTGTAAATAACTTCTTAAAAGTCTCATTTAACTTTTTTGTAAATACAGCTCCTGTCACTCGGTGCCAGGCATCAGGGGCAGGCACATGGTCTCTTGTGTTTCAACTCTGAACCGGTGGTGATTGCACCTTATTTTTATTTTATCTTATTTTGTATATTTTTTTAATTTATCATTCTTTTGACTTTTATGTTTACTATTTTCTATCTTTGCTATTAACTGTTAATCTTTCCCTCTTGCACCAACATCCATCCATCTGTTGTTATCTAAACTGCTTATCCTGCTCTCAGGGTCGTGGAGATGCTGGAGCCTATCCCAGCAGTCATTGGTTGGCAGGCAGGAAGACACTTGGCAATAAATACGATTCTGGTTCTGAAAGCATTTTCTCTCCTCTCTAAGGTCAGGCAACTACGTAGTCAATTCATATCAGATGAGTGGGTTTTGACCTCAGGGGAAGCAGGAGAGGATGTTTCCAATGGAAGTTGATCACATGAACAACTATAGCTTGGGTACCTGAGTTATTGGGCAACTATGACACCAGATTGCATACCACACTACTCCCTAAACCCTTAGCTTTAACCCTTGCATGGACTGTCACTAAGTTTCAAGGTAACATGGTGGAATGATCTCATGGCATCCCACTTAGGTACATTCCCATAAGTCTGTTTAACATGACTTCACACTAATGGCTTTATGTTGATCCCCAGGAAGGAGGCTCAACATTGTCCTGTTTTTGAATAGGGTAATTTCACCCCTCTGCAGAAATGCACAGCCTCAGGTTAAGACTGAAAGGCAGCCAAGATGGCATTAACAGCCTATTTGCTGTGGACCGGTTCATGCTCTCTCTCCAACCCAAATTGACATCTTTTGGCAGAACCAATCTCTGCTGTATTACAGCTAACCTCATCCAGCCAATAAGCCTTGCTATGCCCTGGTAACACGTTGTGTAAGTGAGATTCTAAGGCATTGGATAGGATTATAACATAAAGCAGGCTAATACGTTTAAGAGCAATATTGGATTCAAGCTTCCTAGGAGTAATTTGATTCTGGTGAATTCAGAAATTTGCTTTTAACATGGAATGATATCAATTGGAATGTTTTTGTTTTGTTTTTGTTTTTTAATATATAGTGACATTACCCCTATAATACAATTTGGTTGGTTCAAAATGCAGACCGTCTGGGTAGCTCTGGGCAGGAAACCGACAAAGAAACACTCCCATACCCCAACAACTCCAGACAAGGTGTTGCTGGGCAAGGCATTTCACCCATGATCACTTTAGAGGGAGCCTCTCAGTGTTTAACAGCAGAGAAATTGTATTGGATTAAAGCGCTCCCAGGTGTGAATGTGTGTGTCACCATATAAATGCGCTGCAGCATGTTACTTGGGGGGGGGGGGGCAAACAGTACATGCTCGATTAGCTCTCTCTGGATAAAAAAAAAACGGTTGTGCATAAAGAGTTGATCGAAATTCAATAAAAATATTCACTCTATAGTAAGGTTAATGAGTTTGACCTTGCAGTTGCGAGAGTCCCAGGCATTGACCACTGAACTGTAACCCCCACAGAGGAACACATCTCGGTCAGTAGGGTGAAGGGCAACACACATTAATTTGAACTGGTTGTCCAATTTCACTATCTGCTGTCCTGTGGATATGCACACACAAGGAAAGGGGAAAGAGAGAGACAAACAGATTGTGAACAAGTGTGTGTGTGTGTGTGTGTGTGTGTGTGTGTGTGTGTGTGTGTGTGTGTGTGTGTGTGTGTGTGTGTGTGTGTGTGTGTGTGTGTGAACGAGATATAACATTTTAGAAACTCATGTGTGAAAACTCTAAGTTGGATTGTGTCAATAAAAGCTTTATAATGTAGGCAGTCCTCATGCAGAAACATCTTGACTGTCAGTCTACCAGTTGGTTATAGCACGACTTTGTTAAATGTAAAGTTTTCATTGAAAAAGGCAATTTGCCACATTTTCTACTTCTTAACATCTTGAGTACTGTCACATTCCTCTTTGAAACTGACAACATTCGATAATTCCTTTGGCTCCAATAAAGGATGTGATGTGTCTCCTGTGGTTGGCAAGCCCCATTTGAAAGGCATCTTGACTATCACAGTCAGTCATATGGAGCCTTTCATGTGGAGATAACCAGTCACCAGTGAGATACAAAGCATTCCAATAATTTGTAATGCACATGGTAAGTAAACAGTCACATGGGGGACCCACCAAGTGTGTGCTGCTTTCAACTGTATTTGCAAGTGTTTGTCTTTCTCTGCTGTAGTGAACCTACTCCCTAGCTCCATTTCAATTCTCTGTCTTGATTCTACCCTCAGTGGTTCACAGCATCCCCTTGTGCCACTAGAGCCGACGAAGCAATTACCCTATCTCAGCCCCATCTCTGCCTGGGGAATATGTCTGTTGTTGCTGCTGTAGCAACTACACACAGCTGAAACTAGAAGAGTGCACTCAGTAGAGTGCAGATCCCTACCATGCGTATCTCCTCTTCTCAGGTACTCGGACTTGCCAACAAACAACCCTTTTTTTCGCCTACCGGTAGAAGAGAAACTACGGAGGCACTTCATACATATCTCCCCTTCTCTGGTGCTCAGACTTGGGCAAAAACTAGCTGAGGAGTTAGCACTCAGTTGCGGTATGAAACAGGTTGAGGTCCTTGATCATACAGTCATAACTGTGCACAAAAATTATTAAACTGACAGGCCCAGTAGTATGCGAGATTAGCAGAGGACAGAGTCACGCACACACAGACAGGAAAAAAAAACTGTTTTTCCTGCCATTATAAGAATTATGCACAGCACCCAAGTCGATTGAACAGGAAATACGGAGAAAAAAAGTTTTTAATATGCAGCGCTCAAGCTAAAAAAAAATCTACCTAATAAAAACGTTTTGCCTGTCAGTCTGTGGATGTGAAACCTCCTAGGTGGACTCTCGCATGAATGTGACCAAGTCAGGGGTACCGGAATGGGGGGGGGCAGGGGGCCATTGGCCCCCCCACTTTTACTCTCTTTCCACATTTTTTTAAAGTCAGGAATCCCTGTAGCCCAGCTAAAGCCCCTATATTGCAACACTTACGGTAAAAAGATGAATCAATCATTCCCGTCCACTCTAAGAAATTAGGTCAAATAAAGCACGCAGACATAAATCAGGAAGAATATTCACATTTTAATCCAATCAAACGGTACATTGCGACACAGCTCAAATGCATTGTAGCCTACACAGCAACCAATACAATGATGTGTGTTTGCTTTGTTTGTCTGTTTAAACCGTTAACTTAGCTAACGTCAGCTCTGCTAGCTATCAATATCGCGAACATGCTTCTGCAAAAATGTCAGAAGAACCAGAGAATAAGAGAGTAAAATAAAAAAAACAAACTAAACTATAACAGTAATGTTACACCCTCGCCGTCCACAACTCCATTGGAGCCTGGCCCCCAAATCGAGAACCAGTGCAGCCAGAACCTGAAGCAGCAGCTCCAGGACCGGGACTGCTGAGACTATTGAAACCACCAACCGTTTTGATTCTTTGACGTGTTAACACCTCAAAATATTACATGTTAACGCATCAAAAAAAAAAAAAAAAAAAAAAATATGTATATATACACTACCGTTCAAAAGTTTGGGATCACCCAAACAATTTTGTGTTTTCCATGAAAAGTCACACTTATTCACCACCATATGTTGTGAAATGAATAGAAAATAGAGTCAAGACATTGACAAGGTTAGAAATAATGATTTGTATTTGAAATAAGATTTTTTTTACATCAAACTTTGCTTTCGTCAAAGAATCCTCCATTTGCAGCAATTACAGCATTGCAGACCTTTGGCATTCTAGCTGTTAATTTGTTGAGGTAATCTGGAGAAATTGCACCCCACGCTTCCAGAAGCAGCTCCCACAAGTTGGATTGGTTGGATGGGCACTTCTTTGAGCAGATTGAGTTTCTGGAGCATCACATTTGTGGGGTCAATTAAACGCTCAAAATGGCCAGAAAAAGAGAACTTTCATCTGAAACTCGACAGTCTATTCTTGTTCTTAGAAATGAAGGCTATTCCATGCGAGAAATTGCTAAGAAATTGAAGATTTCCTACACCGGTGTGTACTACTCCCTTCAGAGGACAGCACAAACAGGCTCTAACCAGAGTAGAAAAAGAAGTGGGAGGCCGCGTTGCACAACTGAGCAAGAAGATAAGTACATTAGAGTCTCTAGTTTGAGAAACAGACGCCTCACAGGTCCCCAACTGGCATCTTCATTAAATAGTACCTGTTAGAGCCTGTTTGTGCTGTCCTCTGAAGGGAGTAGTACACACCGGTGTAGGAAATCTTCAATTTCTTAGCAATTTCTCGCATGGAATAGCCTTCATTTCTAAGAACAAGAATAGACTGTCGAGTTTCAGATGAAAGTTCTCTTTTTCTGGCCATTTTGAGCGTTTAATTGACCCCACAAATGTGATGCTCCAGAAACTCAATCTGCTCAAAGAAGTGCCCATCCAACCAATCCAACTTGTGGGAGCTGCTTCTGGAAGCGTGGGGTGCAATTTCTCCAGATTACCTCAACAAATTAACAGCTAGAATGCCAAAGGTCTGCAATGCTGTAATTGCTGCAAATGGAGGATTCTTTGACGAAAGCAAAGTTTGATGTAAAAAAAATCTTATTTCAAATACAAATCATTATTTCTAACCTTGTCAATGTCTTGACTCTATTTTCTATTCATTTCACAACATATGGTGGTGAATAAGTGTGACTTTTCATGGAAAACACGAAATTGTTTGGGTGATCCCAAACTTTTGAACGGTAGTGTATATATATATATATATATATATATATATATATATATGCATTACATATATATGTAATATATATTGTATTATATATATTACATATATGTAATAGATATACATACATATATGTTTATGTTTATATTATATACAATATAAACTAGAGAGAGTGAGAGAATAAAGCAGATTACTTTGAGTCTGTGTGTTGTTTTTGCCTTGCTCATGTCTGGCACACAAAATATTATGTGTTAACACGTCAAAAAAAATAGTGTATATATATTACATAGATATATACTATATCTATGTAATATATACTGTATTATATATATATATATATCTATAACATACATATGTTATATATTACACACATATATATATAAACTAGAGAGAGTGAGAGAATAAAGCAGGTTACTCTGAGTCAGTTATTTTTGCCTTGCTCATGTCTGGCACACAAAGTATTACATGTTAACACGTCAAAATATTACGTGTCGACACGTCAAATTTTAACGTGTTAACACGTCAAAATTTGACGCGTGATGTATGACGCTTGATAGTGTTTCCCACACCTTATCGGACTGTTCTTTGATACTTTTTTGATCATCCTGGTTGGCTGCAATCATTTCAAGAAACATGTACTGAACATGGGGGCTTAAGAAAACTTTCCGTTGCCTGAGGGCAATGCTGTGCAGTAGAGGGTTAAATACGAAAAGTAAAACAGACATATTAAGGATGGTAGCACAACCATCCTTACTGTGAAGTCTAATATGAACTTGCACTTTTCAAAAAGAAAAGGTTTGCTTCGCAACCATTTTGGTCTGACCTTATCCCTGTCTTTATCTTGATAATATAACAAAGCTGGGTAAACTGTTTACGGTCACACATTTGCGATTCATATCTACGGTTGACTCACAGTGGACAGCAACAGGAATATGCAGCACTTCCTGTTTTGACTACATCCTAGAGGAAGTTGTTACCTAATAAATTTCACATTTTTGGATTATCAAAATTCCTTTAATAACTTTTGATCATGTCGCTGCCCGATCCGAGTCAACCGTAGATGTGAGTCACGCCGGCGCACACATTCGCACGGTTGACATAATGGGCAGTGACAGAGAGCAGCGTCGGTCGAGCAAACTAGAGAGTGAGTGAAGAGAGGGAGCAGCGATAGCAGGAACAAACGATTTTTGAAGGTTTTGAATCACCGCAACCATGAGAGGTTCTTCATCATGCAGTCATAACTGCGTGCACAACAAGTTTTAAGCTAATAGGTCCAGTAGTTTGAGAGATTAGCCGCGGACAGACACGCACATGTGCACACGCACAGGCGCGCATGCAACCACACGCACAATTCTCCAGGCTATCCGCCTGGCGAGGATAACAAACCAACAGACCAAAAAAAAAAACCAACTCCATATGTGAGCCTCTGTGTGTGTGTGTGTGTGTGTGTGTGTGTGTGTGTGTGTGTGTGTGTGTGTGCACGTCCACTTTTTCTTCCTCTACACTATGCCCCATTCATTTGCAATGTTATTTGTCCATACCTTGGTTAAACTAGTAACATGTGAATAGGACAGAAAGATCTAGGCTCTGAGATGAATTACTTATAGATTAATGCATTGCTGCAGTCTGTTCTTTATTGGAAATTTAATTAGATGTTTTTGGACATGCCGTCAAGACCCATTGAGGTCAACACAAATCTTCATTATATTTCTCCCCAGGGTGCAAGTTTTGCTAAGCCATCATTTTGCTTCATTATATGAATGTTCAGTGAAGAACCCGTGCACTTCTGTAGATGATTTGGCTGTTTGAAATCTGTGCAATAACTATCAAACATCGAAATCGTGTTGAGCCATTTGCCTTTTTTGTGTGCACAGCGATTTGAAAACAAACTAAAACAAATACAGTTATTGTTACAGACATATACTGTAATATTACATACAAAAAAAGTCATTACTAACTCAGTATAAGCTTTTTACATTACATTACAGTCATTTAGCCGACACTTTTATCCAAAGCGACTTACAATAAGTGCATATTGACAAAAAAGAGCCGTGACCGGGTCTTTCTGCAGCAGGGGCATCTGAGCGATGGGGCAACCAGGCGTCCCGAGGCAGCAGAGCGAAGTGGTCGGGTGGGGGTGTAGGGTTTGACCATGGCCTGGAGATAGGAAGGAGCTGTTCCTTTCACTGCCCTGTAGGCTAGCACCAGAGTCTTAAACTGGATGCAAGCAGCTACTGGGAGCCAGTGTAGGGACATGAGAAGAGGAGTTGTATGGGAGAACTTAGGGCGGTTGAACACCAGACGAGCTGCAGCTTTCTGAACAAGCTCCAGAGGTCTGATGGCCGACACCGGAGCGCCAGCAAGGAGGGAGTTGCCGTAGTCCAGCCGGGAGATGACCAGAGCCTGGATGAGCACCTGTGCCATCTCGTCGGTGAGAAATGGGCGAATCCTCCCGATGTTATAAAAGAGAAATCCGATGCAACGTTTGCAGCAAACAACAGTTGGTCGTCCAGGATCACACCCAGATTCCTCACAGTCCGAGTTGGCGTCACCACGGTGTTGTCAATGGTGATGGCCAGGTCTCAGTGCGGGCAACCTTTCCCTGGGAGGAACATCAGCTCTGTCTTGTCCAGATTTGAGCTTCAGGTGGTGTGTCGCCATCCACTCCGAGATGTCAGTCAAGCACGCAGCAATGTGTGTCTCTACTTGTGTATCAGAGGGAGGAAAGGAAAAGATCAGCTGGGTGTCATCGGCATAACAATGGTAAGAGAAGTCAGGCGAGCAAATAACAGAACCCAGGGATGTCGTGTACAGGGAGAAAAGGAGAGGACCCAGAACCGAACCCTGTGAAATGCCTGTAGTCAGTCTGTGAGGCTCCGACACAGATCCCCTCCATGTCACATGGTAGGAGCGACCCGTCAGGTATGATGCAAACATTGAGAGTGCAGAGCCTGTGACACCCAGCCCCTTGAGGGTAGAGAGGAGGATGTGGTGGTTCGCTGTGTCAAACGCAGCTGACAGGTCCAGGAGTATCAGGACAGAGGAGAGAGTTTGGTCTCGCAGAGTGCAGTGATTCTGTCAATACAAGGAGGGCTGTCTCTGTCGAGTGACCCACCCTGAACCCAGACTGGTTGGGGTCCAGGAGGTTGCTCTGGTGGAGGTACAAAGAAAGTTGGTTAAATGTTCGAAAGTTCGAAAGTTTTGGATAGAAAAGGTAGAAGGGAAACTGGTCTGTAGTTTTTGATGTCAGAGGGGTTAAGTGATAGTTTCTTGAGAAGGGGGGGGGTGACTCTAGCAGTCTTGAAGGCAGATGGAAAGCATCCTTCCTGGAGGGAGGTGTTGATGAGGTGGGTTAGAAAGGGAAGGAGTTCAGGTGCTATAGACTGAAGAAGAGGGGAGGTGACCGGGACAAGGGAGCATGTGGTGGGGCGACTGGATGTGATGAGGTCCTCGCGGAGTTTGCCTTTTCTCCATTTGCGCTCTGCCACTCTCAGGCTCCGTCTGTCAGTATGTACTGAGTCAGAGAAGAAGATCAGTAGCAGTGTCATGGGGTAGGAGAGAGAAAGATTCAGGTGTAGGGAGGATAGAGGTAACAGAGGAAGAAAGATCAGTGGCGGAGAGAGAGCGGAGGTGTCTACGGATGGAAACCATGTGGGTAGGGGAAGGGGCTGAGGGGGGTGAAGAGAGGGAGAGAGAGTAGGACATGAAATAGTGGTCAGAGAGCTGGAGGGGAGTAACAGAGCGATTGGAATAGGACAGTGTCTAGTAAAGATAAGGTCCAGCTGGTTGCCGGCCTTGTGGGTAGGAGGAGAGGATGAGAGGTGAAGGTCAAAAAGGAGGAGAGGAAAGAGAGAAGAGGATCTAGCTTGTTAGTGTGGATGTTGAAGTCACAGAGAAGGATAAGTGCAGAGTCATCAACAGGGAAGTGTGGGACAAGTGTGTCAAGCTCCTCCAGAAACTCGCCAAGGGGGCTTGGTGGGTGGTACACAACCACAATGGTGAGTTTGACTGGATAAGAGACAGTAACAGCATGAAATTCAAAAGAGGGCGGAGAGAATTGTGGAATGGAAACAAAAGTATTTCCATTTCAGGGAGATTAGCAGGCCAGTGCCACCACCCTACCTCCCAGCTCTGGGAGTGTGAGAAAAAGAGTACACATCAGACAGAGCTGCGGGTGTGGTAGTGTTTTCTGGCATGACCCAGGTCTCAGTTATAGCAAGAAAGTTGAGGGAGAGCAAGGATGCGTAACCTGAGATGAACTCAGCTTTCGACACCACAGACTGGCAATTCCAGAGCCCTCCCGTCACCACTTGCTCAACATGAGTGGAGAGAGTGGGATAGATGAGATTGGTTGGGTCACAGCGCCTAGGAGTGACCCAACGTCTATGCCAGCCCCGGGAAGAGGAAAGGACAGGAATGCAAAGGAAACACAAAGTCTATACTAGGCACACAAAATACAGATGACTGACTGGATCTAAAAAGAGCAGTACTTGCTTGACAAAGTCCTGGCTTGAAAAAGTCGTGCTTGCCTTTGTTCAGTCTAGCCTTCGTTAAACATCAGCTTGTTTGCCAGACACTTGGAAGCTAATGCTTCCAAGTAGCAGCAGTGATTTAAAGAACACTAATTGCTAATTGTTTGCCAGGAGTGCAGACCACACCCTGGCCACTTAACACCCAATTGGCTAAAGAGGTACACTGAAAATAGGCCTATTGCCCAGAAACTGGTCACTTATGTAAAACTCTATCAAACCTCACACAATACTATCAAAACTGCAAACAGCAAGTTACCAAGGAATATATTTATAAGCTAAAAGGATAACTAAGTCAAAACAGCTAGGCAACAAGAAATATTTAAGGACACACTAGGTGAAAAACAGCTACAGCTAGAATAAGTAAATAAGACAAGTAAATAGAATAAGACAGCTACAGCTAGAATAAGATCCCACTAGGAACCAGCAGCAGATGTATAGAGAAAAGGACTAATACTCAAGCAGCTGGAATAAGTCTAATAGCAACTTGTTAAGCAAGAAAGATGATACTTACTCTATTCTAGATGAACCTGCAATTCAGAATCACTCCGGAAGTTAAAATGCACACTCAAGAAGCTATTATTTCTAATTCTCCAAACTACATTCTGAAGTAGGAAAAACAAAGGAACTGTTTTGCTGTGATGACTGCAGGTTGGAAGCATGATCAATAGTTTTCAGAATCAACTTTACTGGCTCATGAGGAGCTTGACTCCAGTTCACAGCAGGTTCTAGCACTTGCATACATGACTCACAAAAAACAAAACAAAACAAAACAAACAAAAAATAAATAAATGGAACAACAAACAGGACATTGGGGTAAGCATACATGCACAACAGGTATGTCACTACTATACAGAGTTTTGTTATGGTTCAATAATCAACAACCTATGCCCATATATATCTTTATTCATTCTCAATAATCCAGGTAAGGAAAACACAGAAAGTAGACTCAGTTTCCACTGGAGCACAAACTAGGAGTCATCAGGACGCTGTACCACCGAGCTGACAACGTCCCCAACGATAGAGCGGCGGGGTAAGGGGAGAAATCACATATTATACTGGCCATGGTTAAATGTGGTTATCCTAACTGGGCATTTGTCAAAGCCAGGAAGATGCCTAAACAGTGCACAGCGCGTCTCAGTTGCTTTTAAACCTCAAACCATGCTGTGCCAAAAATTGGTCCACCCCAAGGATTGGGTCCCCCGGCACAAACTGCTATCTACCAAGTGTCCTATTTACATAATAAGTGTCCATTCTTGCACCATGTTGTTAACTGTTCATGAGAGAGATGACCTGTGAGTAAAAAAAACTGTTCCTATGTCTGGTGGTTTTGGTGCGCATTGTTTTGTAGTGCTTTACAGAGTTCGAAAATACTGTGCCCTAGGTGTGGGGGTCTATGCTGATTATGCCTTCCCGTTTCTGGGCTCTTGAGGTGTACAAGTCTCGCAGGGATGGCAGGGGAGCACCAATTTTTTTTTTCTGCTGTCCTTACTGTTCGCTGCAGTCTGTTCCTACCCTGTTTTGTTGCTGCTCCGAACAAGACCATGATGGATGTGCACAGGACAGATTCAATGACTGCAGTGTAGAATTGGCTCAACAGCTTCTGTAGCAGATTAAATTTCCTAACTTGCCACAGAAAGAATATCCTCTGCCAGGCCTTTTTGAGGATGGAATTGATGTTGGTTCACCCACTTCGGGTCTTTGGAAATGGTAGTTCACAGAAACTTGAAGGTCTCCATGGTTGACACAGGGCTGTTGGATATTGTGAGATGGAGCAGTGCTGAGGGGTGCTTCCTAAAGTCCACTGTCATCCTCACAGTCTTGAGCATGTTCAGCTATAAGTTGTTCTGACTGCACCAGAGGGCCAGCCGCTCAACCTCCCGCCGATATGCAGACTCATCACCATCCTGGATAAGTCTGATGACCATACGTTGTCTGCAAACTTCATGAATTTAACAGCTGGGTCCTTGGAGGTGCAGTCGTTGGTGTAGAGGGAGAAGAGCAGTGGGGCAAGGACACATGGATGGATGGATGGATGGATGGATGGATGGATGGATGGATGGATGGATGGATGGATGGATGGATGGATGGATGGATGGATGGATGGATGGATGGATGGATGGATGGATGGATGGATGGATGGATGGATGGATGGATGGATGGATGGATAGATAGATAGATAGATAGATAGATAGATAGATAGATAGATAGATAGATAGATAGATAGATAGATAGATAGATAGATAGATAGATAGATAGATAGATAGATAGATAGATAGATAGATAGATAGATAGATAGATAGATAGATAGATAGATAGATTATTTTATTAGCCACATGACCAAGGCCAGTGGAATTTGTTTTTGGTATGCTTTACACTCTGCAGCACAATACATACATAGACAACAACAGACACTCCACATATTATCACGAACAATACAGTTACACAATAACAGAAATAAACATATCAGGCATAACAGGTGAATGGTGGTGTTTATGCCAATGTCGTGTGAGGAGGGGACTACAGGGAGGAATTCAGAGTCCTGATGGCTAGGGGAAAAAAACTGTTTGCGAAGTGTTTAGTTTTAGTTGACAGTGACCTGTAGTGCCTCCCTGAGGGAAGGAGCTGGAAGAGGTGATGAGCAGGATGTTAGGGGTCAGAGGTGATCTTCCCTGCTCGCTTTACAGTCCGGATAGCATGTAGAGATTCAACTGAGGGGAGTGGGTTGCCTATGATTTTGGATGCCTTGTTGACAAGCCGCTGCAGTTTTTTCCGTGTTTGACTGTCCGTGCCATCGTATCATACTGTAATAGAAGATGTTATGATGGACTTGATAAGGGCTGAATAAAACAGAACGAGAAGTTGATATTTGATCCGGTATTTTTTAAGCTGCCTAAGAAAGTAAAGTCGTTGTTGAGCTTTTGCAATGATGTGTTCAGTGTTAGTTTTCCACTTCAGGTTATTGCTGATGTATGTTCCAAGGAATTTAAAAGAGTCGGTGGTGGTGATGGGGTCTCTGTTCATTTGTATGGGTGTTTTAGGATTCGGCATGCATCGGAAGTCAATAATGAGTTCTTGGGTTTTGGCTGTATTAAGCAGAAGATTGTTGTTTGCACACCAAGTGACAGCTTGGTCTACTTCAGTGTGGTACTGGGTTTCATCATTGTTGGAGATGAGGCCTACAATGGTTGTGTCATCTGCATATTTTATTATTTTAACAGAACTGTCCATGGATGTGAGGTGGGTGGTGTGACGTGAGAAGAGCCAGGGAGAGAGAACACAGCCCTGAGGAGCACCTGTACTGAGGGTAAGAGTGTGTGAGGTTAGGTTATTAACCTTCACCCTCTGTGGCCTGTTCCACAGGAAGCTCCGAATCCAGTGGCATATGGCTGGGTCAATGTTCATATCCAAGAGTATGGTAAAGAGTTTGAGTGGGTTGATGGAATTGAAGGCGGAACTAAAGTCTATGAGCAGGATGCGTGCATAGGTGTTTGGTGATTCCAGGTGTTGCAGGGCATGGTGCAGGCTATGCTAACTGCATTCTCAACAGACCGGTTGGCTTGATAGGCAAGTTGATATGGGTCCATCATTGGGGAGGTGCAAGATTTCAAATGTGACAAAATGATGCGCTCAAATGCTTTCATGGCCACAGAAGTTAGGGCAACTGGTCTGAAGTCATTGAGGCAGGTGATCTTTGAGGTCTTTGGCACAGGAATGATGGTAGTGAGTTTGAAGCACTGTGGGACTGTACATTGACTTAAAGAGGTGTTAAATATGGTGGAAAATATTGGGGCCAATTGTGCTGCACAGTGGCTCAACGAAGTAGGGCTGATGCCGTCTGTCCCTGATGCTTTCCTAACGTTCAGCTTTTTGAATGTTGCTCTCACCTTATCCCCCTGGATGCAGAACGGTGGCATTGGAGAAAGAGTAGGGGGGGGGGTGGCTGGTGAAATAGGTTTATCAAACCTTGCATAAAACGTATTTAATTTATTTGGGAGGTTATGGTCATTATCTGGAAGGGAGCAGGAGTGTTTTTTGTAATCTGTAATTTCCTTAAGTTTTTTCCATATTGCTCTGGAGTTACTGGAAGAGAACTGTTGTTTGACTTTTGTTGCGTAGCTGGACTTTGCTTTTCTTATTGCAGCATGCAACTTATACTTGGCTGCTCTGTACTGATCCCTGTTTCCGTTTTTGTATGCCCAGTTCTTTTCTTTGTGTAGGAGGTGGGGAGCACCAGTGGGGAGATGGGGAGCACCAGTGCTGACTGTCTGTATACCAGAAGTGACTTCCCCCAGCCTCCCTGCTGTTTCCTGCCTGTCAGGAGGCTGGTGATCCACTGAGAGAGGGTGAGCTGGAAAAGTTTAGAGGAGAGGATTTCTGGAGGGATGGTGTTGAATGCCGAGCTGAAGTCCACAAACAGAATCCTTGCATATGTTGCTGGGCAGTCAAGGTGTTGCAGGATGTAGTGTAGTCCCATGTTGACTGCATCATCCACTGACCTGTTTGCCTGGTAGGCACTGCAGGGGTCCAGCAGGTGTCCTGTGACAGTCTCAATGGGCCAACACCAGTCGTTCAAAATACTTCATGACTGCAGACATCAGAGCGACAGGCCTGTAGTCATTCAGTCCTGTGATGGAGGGTTTCTTGGGGACTGGGATGATGGTGGAGTGTTTGAAACAAAAGGAGACTTCACACAGTTCCAGTGATCTGTTGAAGATCTGCATGAAGACTGGAGCCAGTTGGTCACTATAGGCTTAAGACAGGATCAGGAGACACTGTCTGGACCCAGGGTTTTCCTCGTCTTCTGTCACAGGAAAAGCTGGTTCACATCCTCTACACGTATCTTGAGTGTAGCCTGAGTATCAGGGAGAGTAAGAGGGCTGCCAGAGGTGTGATGAGGACTGTTGTTGTTAGGCTGGAGTGGGTGATGAATTTGTCCCTCTCAAATCTGCAGTAGAAGATATTCAGGTTATCGGGCCAGGTCTTTGTTTGCTTCAGCATGGGGGGATGGTCTTCTGTAGTTTGTGAAGTCTTGCAGGCCCCTCTACACTGATGCAGCTGAAAACCTGTTTTTCAGCTTTTCAGTATAAATTCTTTTAGCTACTCTGATCTCCTTTTTTCAGTGAATTTCTGGCCTGCTTGTACAGGGCTCTGTCCCCACTACTGTAAGCATCCTACTGCTTCCTGAAACATTGCAACCAAAAAGAAACAAAAAAAAACCCTTCTTGCAGTTCTTTAATACACTATGTGGTGCAACCTGGACACGTCGTCAGTAATGAATCTGGGTTCATCAGGTGTTTTGGGTCTTAACATCAGACACCCTCACCCAAGCAGCCCAGCCAGGGGTGATCAAGCCCCGACTTGTGTCCAGGTAGCGCATTACATCACGTGTCACCCCTCTTCACCCAGAGCCAACAGGAAGCCTTTTCTGCAGCTTCCAGGATGTTCCTAATCGCTCTTCTATGCAGCCCACAAATCCCCAAGAGTCCCAGGACCCGGTGTGGAGACTGGCATGCAAAGCCCCTGCAGCTCACTTCAACCGGCTCACAGTGGGCCTTCCACCCATTCCTCTGACACTCAGCTACCAGATCTGCATATCTGGCTCTCTTCCTTTCTTGCACCTCCTCCATCCGATCTTCCCAGGGGACAGTTAGTTCTAGCAAAAACCACTTGCTTGGTTGCCATGGACATCAGGACCCTGTCTGACCTGAGTGTGGTAGCTGTGATGGTGTTTGGGAACCTCAATTGTCTCTCTAGGTCAACTACGAACTGCCAGTCCCTTGCTGTTGCAAGCAGCCCACCTTGGGCCTTTGGCTGGAGCTGGAGCTTCTCCACTGCTTGAACAAAGGCAATGGTGCATTTTATTAGGTCTTGCTGCTTGCTGTAGCTGAACTCAGTGCAGATTGTCTGCTACTGCCTGCAGAACTTGGTCATGGTGCCAACAATGCCACCCCTCTCCCAAGGCCTTTGGACATCAGTTCAGGATGTGCTCCAAGGATCCCCTTTTCTGGCAGAGTTCGCAAGAACATGAGTCCACTGGGCCCCTGCTGAACAGGTCAACACCAGTCATTTGAAAGACTAAATGACCACAGACATCAGTGCAACAGGCCTGTAGTCATTCAATCCTGTGATGGAGGATTTCTTGGGGACCAAGATGATGGTGGAGTGTTTGAAGCATGAGGGGACTTCACACAGCTCCAGGTATCTGTTGAAGATCTGCATGAAGATTGGGACCAGTTGGTCAGTACAGGCTTTAAGACAGGATGGGGAGACACCATCTGGACCTGGTGCTTTCCTGGTCTTCTCACAGCCGGCTCACATCCTCTACATGTATCTTGAGTATAGCCTGAGTATCGGGGGGGGGAGAGTAGGGGTCTGCCGGAGGTGTGATGGGGACTGTTTTTGTTGGGCTGGAGTGGGTGACGGGTGCAAATTTGTCCTTCTCAAACCTGCAGTAGAAGACATTCGGGTTATTGGGCCAGGTTTTTGTTTGCCTCAGCATGGGGGGATGGTCTTCAGTAGTGTGTGATTTCTTGCAGGCCCCTCCACACTGATGCAGGGTCATTGGCTGAAAACTTGTTTTTCAGCTTTTCACTGTAGCTTCTTTTAGCAACTCTGATCTCCTTTGTTGGTGAATTTCTGACCTGCTTGTACAGGGCTCTATCCCCACTACTGTAAGCATCCTGCTACTTCCTGAAACATTGTAGAAAAAAAATGTAAAAAAAAAAACCCTTCTTGCATATCAAGATCCTAGAGTTTGGCTTATTAACAACCCAAATTTGCATTTCCATTTTTTTATTTGTTTATTATTGGTGGCCCTGGTACAGCTCATCGACTGCACTGGGAGAGCAGCAATCATGTCAAACTGCATCAGAGGTAAATGACAGTGTTATAACAGACATGCAATGTGAGGATACCTTGCCCAAAAATATGTGACTGCAATGAGGTTTTTTTTTCCCCTAAGCATACGGTATTCATAATTTGCAGAGCATTGCTGGGATAAGACTGAGGATCATGTCAAACAAATAAGTCTTTGACAAGATGCTTTGAAGAAAACATCATTAAGGATAATATGACAATCGAATCTGACAATGGGGTGGCGATACAAAGAGGAAAAAATACACTATTTTGGCTAGAGGCTGTCTACAGTCAGCTTCATCTAAATCAATTAAAGAATGTTGTGCTTAAAAACAAAACAAAAACATTGAGGGGCTTAAACATAATTAAGCCTGAAAGGGTGCAACCAAAAATTGCCTCCCTGGTAAGCAATAAAGGGGGGAATAGTACATAAGGGGCCTGGTAGGAACCAAGCAAGACTAAAAGCCAGCAGCTCCTCAAAGACTGCGTCAAAAATAACACCTCAGGGTTCAGCGGTTGTTCATTAATTCATCTAACAAACAGACCTCAAACCAGAACAGTCTTAGGCAGTTAGCCCACAACAAAAATGGTGGCACTTCATTACACACTCATTGCAAGATATCCCTACCATCTCTTTAAGAAAGGGGAATGAGTCACAGCTAATAAACTGCACAAAAAAGTGGACCTCCTTTCATTTAATTGTGGACTAGCTTGACCCCCTTTATTCGATCACATTGATACGGTTTTAACAGGCTATTTCTTTTGGCTTGTGCCTGTCTGGCAGTGAGCCTTGCTTAATTGGCTTACCCGTGGTGATACTGAGGAGACGATCTATCATCTAGATTCAAAGCTCATGTTTGGAGAGAAGATGAGAAATCAACATTCTTCCCATAATAAATAAGGCCTGGTCATGTTTTAATTAAGCAAGATTAATTAGCTTGGTTGAGAGGGAAGATAAGGGCATGCTGCAGCGAACCCCCCCCCAACCCCCACACCACCACAACTTTCTATCTCTGTAGTCCTTATAAAACAACTGTGTGATCTTACCATAGAGCTGGGAAAGGATGACTATGCGAGGGGGGGACTTTAGTGATGATTGGGATGACTTGGATAAGCCCTCAGAGCAGATGTGAATGGGGCTGAAATAGCTATTCTGCCTCATTACTGGATCTACCAAAGCAGGGTGCTTTGATCTAGAGATGGTGTTGTCATTGCACATAGGCTTAGGTCGGATACACAATACTTGATTCTCAAAAACCATCCACAAAGAAACATTGGGAAACTGGGGTGAATATCCTACAGCATCTTTTTTCCCCCCAGAGAAGTCACTTCTTTTGCTTTACCTTGATTTAAGAAATTATTAAAACAGCTAGCATGTCCTTTGTCCAAGGTAGGGCTATTTTCAAGAAATATTGCATCTACTTCCATAAAAAAGCAGGTTTCGTAGACTAAAAAAAGTCTCAAGATTTGGTGTCTATAAGTTCTAAGCTACAGGGAACTAAATAGGCTACTTTAACTTTCTTTTTTAAATTTTTTAAAACTTTTTTTAGTATTCAAATTATGGCTCATAAGTCATGAGCACTTAATAGTTCTGTCCTTTGGATAGAATTTGCTTGTAAAAGCTAACACTTGGGGGCGGCACAGTGGCGCAGTGGTTAGCATGGTCGTCCCACAGCAAGATCCTGGATTCGAGCCCCAGGGTTGTCCAATCTTGGGGGTCGTCCCGAGTCGGCCTCTGTGTGGAGTTTGCATGTTCTCCCCGTGTCTGCGTGGGTTTCCTCCAGGTGCTCATGTAGGTCAGGTGAATTGGCCATACTAAATTGGCCCTTGCTGTGAATGTGTGTGTGTGTGTGTGTGTGTGTGTGTGTGTGTGTGTGTGTGTGTGTGTGTGTGTGTGTGTGTGTGTGTGTGTGTGTGTGTGTGTGTGTGTGTGTGTGTGTTGTGTCGGCCCTGTGATGGACTGGTGGCCTGTCCAGGGTGTCTCCCCACCTGCTGCCAAATGACTGTTGGGATAGGCTCCAGCATCCCCACGACACTGAGAGCAGGATAAGCGGTTTGGATAACGGATGGATGGATGGATGGATAGATGTAAGTTCTAAGCTTACAGTGTGGTTTCTTGTAGCTCAATGGTATGCACACAGCATCAGAGATTTGATGCCCAGTGAGGTCTCCTGTACTAAAAACGCATACACGCAATACACGCATAGTACTATAAGGTACTGCAGATAAATATATTCACTGGAGGTAACAGCATATGTAGCATGCTGTTAGTTGGGCCAGCATGGCAGATTATTGCATCAAAGAAAAATGAAATACAACAATGGTTTAATTTCGTACAAAGCTCCATCATGCAAGTAAAATATTGTTATGGCCTTTAGCAATATCCATTAATCATCTTACCCAAATGCAAAATAGTGTGTGTGTGTGTGGGGTGGGGGTGGGGGGTGGTAATGCACCTGGCCACAACAACACTGGTGCTCTCTGTGTATTATTGGTTTTTGGAGAGCAAGGACAATCCACACTCTGCCAGTGCCTTCAGGAATCTGGGCAGGATACTCATTCTACTTACATCCACATCCACATACATACACATTCAGACACACCAATCTGTGACAGCCTGTGGCTATGTGGGCATGTTTTGCTAAGTCAACCTCTGCCAATCATCTTGGCCAAGGACAGCCTTGAAAGGGCTGGGCAACAGATGCCACTTCACACTAATGCCCTTCAGATGAAATTCATTTATTCCACTCCCCAGCTCTCCCTCGCCCTCTCTGTTTCTCACTCTGAATGTATTCTGCCTCTTGCAATTTGTTTCTCTTGTCGTCTCCTTCTTCATCGCCCTCTCTCCCCCCACACTATATTCCATAACACTGCTCTGTCTCACCATACCCTTTTCTCCCACTCCGGAACGCTCCTCAGGTGTGATAGCCTGTCTAAGGCCCAGTGAGAATGGATATAGAATGCTACAAATTAAACTGGACACAGGAACTCCTGCAGATGGGGTACCCACTTACGATGGCCGGGCAAAATAGGGACACAGATCACAAACATAGTCTTCCCTAAAGTATAATTTTTTTCTGCACATACCAGGAGCTGCAACTTTCATTTAATGTATGCTGCAATGAAACACAGAGTCCTGGAATTAAAGTGCTAGACTCCCACATATAATTCATCATCTCGCTTCTCCACACAGCCCATCTTACAAATCTGGGCCTAGTTGCCATTTTTGTCACACCTGTGAGGCTCTATGAAGAGTGTCAAAATCCAGCGATTCACATTAACTTGAATTATAGCCTGATGTCCTGAGCACTCCCCACTCAGCTCCTACACTGTTCCATGGTCTATGGTAGAGCCACGGACCCACGGTGGTAACACATGCATTGTATGAATCGGAGACAGATAGCGAACTTCACTGGATAGATTATAATAAATATCATCCCCATCTTGAATTGATTTTAAAATATGTCATTGGCAATAATATAAATTTCATGTGCTCACATTAAAAGCATACTGAGAGCTAGTGGTTACTCTCATTGCTAGCTGCTTGCTGCTAGCCCTCTAGCAGTCATCGCCAGGGGAGGCAGGGCATTCAACCTGCGTTAAAGACATCAAGTTTAGATGTACCCAATAGCCTAACAAGGCTGTAGTAGAGATGGTACAGCAGGAAGAAATACTTGTCTGCAACTGGTTGCTGCTTCAAATTTAATTTGCATAAAGTTAACTTTGGTTCAACTTTTAATCGACACTCTGGGCGTTGGCATCACACTGCTCGCTGCTGCCATGGCGTCAACTGCTCCTCGTCACCAGCTCTCATTGAAAATGAATGACTGCTGCCTGCTTTTGTTGTTCATGACACTTTTGGTGTGTGTTCAGAGTTAGAATAGGGGAGCTAGTGAGAGAGCCTGTGATGGGTTGCCATGCTGTGCGGTGTTGAGATATTTGAACAAAAAATATGTCAGTCAGCATTTGAATTATCAGGAGGATAACCTGGTGTCTATCCTCCTTCATGTATCCAAGCAATATAATTATCTACATAAATAGAAACAACAATCAAGGTGAGTAAGTCCATTGCCCACTCAAAAGCTTTGCACACAAAACATTGTACAAAAGTGTTTGAGAGATGAGAACATACAACGGCAATATCAGGTTCTCCTACAAACTAAACTGGCAGTGAGAGATGGATATAAGTCTATGTTTTCTATTTCCTGTATTGCCATTGGAACTCCATGCTAGTTTTATAGTGCTCGTATCAGTTCATTCGCAGCCAAGTCTTTGAAGAAACAACATGTGAAAAGCTTATCAGGATGTTGGAAAGTTTCTTCAAGCTACAATGTTTTTAATGCCCAAATTAAAATGAAATATGAATCCATCTGTACAGCTAAAATAATAAATGTGAAAATTAGAATAAATGTGGCTGGACCTATCACAGTACAAAGTTTAGAATATGACTGTCAGAAGTCTGTGTGACTGGGCTGATTTCTCAGCTGGAAAACAGCATACCAATTATATCTTGAACACCTCTAAAACTGAATTCAGCACTTAGGCCTAACACTTTATCCAAAACTTTTTGAAAGCTTGTTCTTAGGTGATATGATTTATGATTTTTGAAGGCCCTGCATACTCTCTGCACATGTGTATTCTATGTATTCTGTGTATACCCGATTAAAAAAAAAGAAAAAAGCGCAGTGTTGGATTGTTGTGGATACATACCTTCGTATGAGAGCCCTCTGGGGAGCTGTCATTATTTGAAAACTCACATGGAAGTCTAAGTAGTATGGAAGTCACATACTACTAAGTGAGAAGCTGGTGGCAACTGAAGTATGAGACCAAAATAAATATTTGTTTATGACTGTGGTTGGTGACGTCCCTATATAAAGTCACACTGGCTGCTTCTGTGGTGATATATCTACTATTGATCTCCTTTCTGGAGCTGCCCTTGTGTTTAATAGGCTGCCCAAGCTATTATCCTTAGGCTTTATTGGCAAAATTGACAGGCGGCTGAGAGAGGAAGTGCAAATCAAAGCAAGTCATCATGGGACTATGGAGACCTAAGAAAGATGGCGGGCTCGAAAACTATGTCTTCGGAATGGTGGCTCGTTACCTTAGATTACTCTGCAATTGTCAACTACAGAGGAATCGTTATTTCACTTCCACTGAGCCTTCTGAAATAAAGGATTAAACAAGTCTCTGAGGGGATGGTCTTCAAGTGGGGAGAAGGATCAAAATGGGTAAATTTAAATGTGGATGAAGTCTGAACACCTCTTAATGTTCTCCAGAGAATATTGAGCTTTCCAATGAATGGGCATGCACATTTAAAATGAGAGCCTTCTTGACATTCATTGCAGAACAACAACGTGAGTTTATTCCATTGAAATCCTTGCCAACTGACAGATGGAGTAAAATTCCTAGTACAAATAGACAGTGGGTCCTATCTTTTCTGCCATGCTGGTGCTTGGACAGAAAAACAAATTTCTGGGGCATCCGGGTAGCGTAGCGGTCTATTCCGTTGCCTACCAACATGGGGATCACTGGTTCGAATCCCCGTGTTACCTCCGGCTTGGTCGGGCATCCCTACAGACACAATTGGCCGTGTCTGTGGGAGGGAAGCCGGATGTGGGTATGTGTCCTGGTCGCTGCACTAGCGCCTCCTCTGGTCAGTCGGGGCACTTGTTCAGGGGGAGGGGGAACAGGGAATAGTGTGACCCTCCCATGCGCTACGTCCCGCTGGTGAAACTCCTCACTGTCACGTGAAAAGAAGCGGCTGGCGACTCCACATGTATTGGAGGAGGCATGTGGTAGTCTGCAGCCCTCCCTGGATCAGCAGAAGGGATGGCGCAGCGACCAGGACAGCTCGGAAGAGTGGGGTAATTCGCTGAGTACAATTAGGGAGAAAAAAGGGGGGGGAACCCAAAGGAAAACAAATTTCTAAGGTGCACAAATAGTTAATTTCTGGAAAAATTCACCTTGAATATATATATGCCTTGCATGATCAAACAAGAGAGCACACAAACTACTACTACTACTTCTACTACTACCTACTACTGTCGGCTGCTCCCATGAGGGGTTGCCACAGCGGATCATCCGTTTCCATCTCTTCCTGTCCTCTGCATTGTCCTCTGTCACACCAGCTACCTGCATGTCCTCTGTCACCACATCCATAAACCTCCTCTTTGGCCTTCCTCTTTTCCTCTTCCCTGGCAGCTCCGTATTCAGCATCCATCTCCCAATATACCCAGCATCTCTCCTCCACACATGTCCAAGCCATCTCAATCTTGCTTCTCTTGCTTTGTCTCCAAACCGTCCAAGCTGAACTGTCCCTCTAATATACTCACTCCTAATCCTGTCCTTCTTCGTTACTCCCAGTGAAAATCTTAGCATCTTCAACTCTGCCACCTCCAACTCCGCCTCCTGTCTTTTCATCAGTGCCACTGTCTCCAAACCATATAACATAGTAGCTGATCTCACAACCATCTTGTAAACCTTCCCTTTAACTCTTGATGGTACCCTTCTATCGCAAATCACTCCTGACACTCTTCTCCACCCACTCCACCCTGCCTGCATTCTCTTCTTCACCTCTCTTCTGCACTCCCCATTACTTTGGACAGCTGACCCCAAGTATTTAAACTCATACACCTTCGTCACCTCTACTCCGTGCATCCTCACCATTCAACTGTCCTCCCTCTTGTTCACACCGCCTTGCTCCAACTGACTTTCATTCCTCTTCTCCAGTGCATACTTCCACCTCTCCAGGCTCTTCTCTGCAGCTCCTGCCGTTCTCATACAATACCACACCTCCTCTCTCGGCACCCTGTCATATGCTTTCTCTAAATCCACAAAGACACAATGTAACTCCTTCTGGCCTTCTCTATACTTCTCAATCAACACTATATACTACTGCACTATACTGCTGCTCGCTAATCATCACCTCTCCTCTTAACCTAGCTTCTAAGTCCATTATAAGTCCATGATAATTGTGTTATCCTTTTTCAATGTTGTATTGTATAAATTGCGTAACACAACATCCATTGCAGGTTGTCCATCTTGGGAGAGAGATCCCTCCTCTGTTGCTCTCCCTGAGGTTTCTTCCTATTGTTTCTCCCTGTTAAAGGTTTTTTTTTTTAGGGAGTTGTTCCTTATCCGATGAGAGGGTCTAAGGACAGGATGTTGTGTTGCTGTTAAGCCCACTGAGGCAAATTTTTAATTTGTGATATTGGGCTATATAAATAAAATTGATTTTGATTTTATTCTATTACTCTTTCCCATATCTTCATGCTGTGGCTGATCAACTTTATACCTCTGTAGTTGCTACAGTTCTGCACATCACCCTTATTCTTGAAAATCGGTACCAGTACACTTCTTCTCCACTCCTCTGGCATCTTCTCGCTTTCCAAGACTGTGTTAAACAATCTAGTTAAAAACTCCACTGCCATTTCTCCTAAACATCTCCATGCCTCCACAGGTATGTCATCTGGACCAACTGCCTTTCCACTCTTCATCCTCTTCATAGCTGCCATCACTTCCTCCTTACTAATCCACCACACTTCTTGATTCACTATCCCTACA
Organism: Lampris incognitus; assembly: GCF_029633865.1. NCBI lineage: Eukaryota > Metazoa > Chordata > Actinopteri > Lampriformes > Lampridae > Lampris > Lampris incognitus. Next base: position 25,016,135 of record NC_079226.1, read on the forward strand.
TCATCCAACCTTCTCTCGCTCTCATTTTCTTCATTCATCAGCCCAATGTACTTCTTCTCAACACACTCTCCTCCCTTATCAGCACATTGCTATCTCTATCCTTGATCGCCCTTACCTGCTGCCCATCCTTTCTAGCTCGATCCCTCTGTCTAGCCCATCGGTACAAGTCTTTTTGTCCTTCCTTCTGTTGTTACGGTTTAAAAGAGAGCCAGCAAAAACCATGGGTGTATTTGACTTGACCCAAACTTAATTTTGCTTTTGGACACACCAACTCTTTGTAAATAAAATGTTTACAGGATAGAAGAAAATTCGTTCTTTGACGTCCAGCTAATCATCCGACAGGTTGTGAACTGCTTAACCCTGAGGAATGTCAGGGCTGCATCCAGAGCCTATTGCTTTTTCTGCCTGAGGGTCGTAACTTTCCCTCTACATCTAAATTGTCTTGTAAACCTTACAGTCAAAAAACCCCTAAACAGTAAGAGCAGCATTTTGCTGGCAGACAAGTGTTTGAATACTGGCACATTGATGTAAATTTCATTTATGTAAATAACGTCATTTGACAATGAGTTATCCCCATTGCATTTAAGTGCACCTTGTCATAGTTGATGTGTGCTTGTCTACATGGTTACAATCAGTCTAATTCAACTGATTGCAAGCTCAAAGTAAACAGGATCCTACACCTGCAGCTATACATCTCCTATATGCAAGACAATTCTTTGCAGCGGAAATAACAGGGTGTGGCTGAAACACCTCATCATTGATCAGACCTACAGAAATGGAAGGGCTGCTCACCTGTGTCCACATCCACTAGCCTGGCTGTGTTGTCAAAGGAGCAAGTAAGGAGTCGTTGCCCGCAAGGTGTCCAACAGGCATCCCGGACGGCGCCTGAATGGCAGGAATAAACCCTCAGGCAGCGCCCGCTATCAGCTCCATCCCAAACCTGTTAAGACATGGGTACTTTGCGTCAGGCCATTTTTTTTCACCTTTTTTCTCCTCAGTAGGACTTGGCTAATTACCCCACTCTTCCGAGCCATCCCGGTCGCTGCTCCACCCCCTCTGCCAATCCGGGGAGGGCTGCAGACTACCACATGCCTCCTCCGACACATGTGGAGTCACCCGCCACTTCTTTTCACCTTACAGTGAGGAGTTTCACCAGGAGGACGTAGCGCATGGAAGGATCACGCTATTCCCCCCAGTCCCCCCCCCCGAACAGGCGCCCCAACCGACCAAAGGAGGCGCTAGTGCAGTAACCAGGACACATATCCACATCCAGCTTCCCACCCACAGACACGGCCAATTGTGTCTGTAGGGATACCCGACCAAGCCGGAGGTGATTCGAATCGCCGATGCCCGTGTCGGTAGGTAACGGAATAGACCGCCACACCACCAAGACACCCACGTCAGACCATTTTTAATCTAACCTAAACCATACATATTCCCTGGGAAGGATGGCAGTTAAGCTTCATGATGCACTTTTACTCGACAAGGGTGCTAAATTCGGAACTTGAAAATAGATACACATTTGCAGTTGATAATATATTGATAATATTCATTAATCACATTGATATTGACAAGTTTTCTGATCAGGTCAGGATGACAAAGATTACAAGAGACAGAACTGCAGGTAGCTACTAGCTACAACCGCAGTGCTCGCTGCTGTCACTATCATAGAGAAATAGGTCTTATTAAGGACAGGATTAGTCTACATAGGCACTACATAAGGGGAAAACGGTCCTGGTGTCCAAAAGAGAGCCAAGTCACATAGACCCTCCTGAATCTTACCTCCACTACAGTAAAACTGAGTGTGAGAAAAGGAAGAAATGAAAAAGAAGGCAGCATCAGATCATTGTCCTGATGTTCTCCGACAGGTCCATGTGATTTAGTGGGACATATATAGACCCTAGTCCAAGAGCACACCCCGGATGTTTTGCTATGATGGATTTGGTCCAGTCCTCTGGTACAGACGGTTTTTTTTTTGGATCTGAATTTTTTTTTACCTTTTTTTGATGATTTTTTTAACCTTTTTTTGGACCTGAACCATGATATCATTCTGTCATTCATTCCCCCCCCTCTCTCTCTGTCTCTGTCTCTCTCTCTCTGTCCCTCTCTCTCTCTGTCCCTCTCAGTCTTGCTCTCTCTCTCACACACACACACCAAAAAGATTAAATCTAGAGCTTTACCGACAGTCTAATGTAATAAAATAAAATGATTTTCACAAGCTCCAAAAATAAACAAAAACAAAAAAAACAAAACAATTGAATGCCTTATCTGGAGGCTATTAAAGGAAAACTAACCTTCCTAATTAATTCTTTTAAATAATTAACTTTTGTGTGTGTCCACAAATCATCTTCTGGTGATGGGTAATAGCTTAAGGATTTTATAATTTGGGGGATTTCTTAGAGGGTCCAAAAGGAGAAAAAAAAAGATGAAATGTATGTTTTTTTTTGTCAACTCGGTAAACAGGCCCTCTGACTACTTGCTGATTTGAAATATGATCACAATTGCACAATTGCTATGCATTACAAATTCAAATAATTACACAATTTTCTTATCTTAATAGAAACTGATTTGAATGGTGTTTCAACTGCATCAACAACTGTTTGTTATAAATGTGACATTTTGTGCTTCGGTAATAATACTGTGTGAGGGACAGCAATATCTTCAATGCATCAGCGCCACTGGTCGGCATATCTGACCTTTAGTTTGAAGTCAGGTAAACCTAACATCACTCAACATTTTTCCACACTCATTTAAATTTTAATTCCATTTTGTGGGTCTGACTGCCCTGAGGGGGGCTTTCTAAGACTTCACAGATATGCCGAAATAAAAGACCTATTCATTCCAGAGAAGTATTCTTCCCCCGGAGCACAGCCTAAAATAGAGTGGGTGGTCTGGTCTGGTGTCCCGTACAGCGCACTATTAGACTAATGATGAGAAGTTTCTTTGCTTGCCCAGAAACACAGGCCCAAACAAGGAACTTTGAAGATCTGTAGGATACTGTGGCTCCCTCTATGCCTCGCTCTGTTTCATTATTGAAGAAGACTGCTCCATACGGCATGAAACGGCATGGGGAAGTACCACAGCTCCCACAGAGGGTGAGAGCAATGGGGGTAAAGAGAGAGAGAGAGAGAGAGAGAGAGAGAGAGAGAGAGAGAGAGAGAGAGAGAGAGAGAGAGAGAGAGAGAGAGAGAGAGAGAGAGAGAGAGAGAAATGGACCAGAGAGTGACATATCAATCCAATAGTCAGTTGTTACCAAACAGAATCCAAGAGATGCCCAGAGGGCGGGTAAATTAACTGACATGGAAAGAGATGGCGTGAGACAGACAAGCAGTCAGTTTAAGACAGACAGGCAGATGAGAAAAGACAGTAAGAGAGAGAGAGAAAGAGATTTTGATTTCAAAAGCCCATTTATTTAGTTTAAATTAGAAACATACAAATATATCTGTACATTTATATATATATATATGTTAGGGGTTGACCGATGTGTTTTTTTTTCTTTCTTTCGATACCGATATCGATTATCGGTAAGTTATTACGTTATGGCGGCCAATAACCGATATTTGGGGCAGATATTGTGCCAAAATTTACAGCACCACAAACCCCAACACAATGCTGCCTTTAAATGAACATATGTTTGATTGCATTTAGTGTAAAACAGAAAATATTGGAAAAAATAAAGTGCACGGTGTTCAAGGCATTAGATAACAATCTGAGTGGAATTCTTTCTTAATTAAGAATAAATTACTTCCAAAACATGAAAATGGAATTAATTAAACAGCATGGACAGCAGGACGTAAACTTCGATCAAACTAAACAATTATAATATTCAAGTAATTCCACATAAATTGGTTAAAGTGCTCCCAGCAGGCTTAGACTGAACCGAATGGAAAAATGTACATTAGCGTCATTATGTTCCCTTTCTCTTATCTTTAAAGTGATAGTTTGGGTTTTTTTGAAGTGGGGTTGCATGAGGCACTTATCAGTAGTCTACCTGCAGTAGATGGGAGTCTGTGCACTACCAGTTTGGAGATTCAACAGGAGTAGCTAGCATGGAAGTTGAGGAATGGGACACAGACAAAACCCTCCCACATGTCCCCCCCCCCTTATATAGGAATTTGGAACATTCACTGACAGCGCTACCAGTTTACCAAACAGTTGGCCTTTGCTCTCCCCCCTTTATTAAAGTTCATGACAGTTTTTAAAAGCAACTGTCAATAATGTATTTTGAAGGAATGATGTTGTCAACGCTGAGAAGGTTTAAAGACTTTTGCAAAATTTAGAAATGCCTTGAAGAATTTTCAGGTGAGTTCCAGCTATATAAAGGTTGTAGCTTCATTTTGAAGTTTATTTTCATTACCTCGCTCCTGTGCAGCGAAATCTGATTGCTGCCTTTATTAATGTGTCTAATACATTTTACTCCTGATAATGCTGTAGATACGCTTTTGAACACGCACCCTGAACATTCTCGCTTGCCGTTTTTCAACAAGTTTCCCCTTTCTCCTCTTTTCACATCTCTTCTCAATGCGATTGTTTCAAAACATTTTTTTCCGTATGTGAGGAAATAATAAACAGCTTGGCCAATCCCTAATATATATATATATATATATATATATATATATATATATATATATATATATACACACACACACACACACACACACACACATACACACACACATATATACAGTATATACAGTATATATATATATATATATATATATATATATATATATACACACCTTAAATAGATATCTATACCTCTGCAACAGCAAATCAAGACCCACATTTAAAGCAGATTTCAACCAAAAACACTTGTAAAGACTATTTCATCCTGGAACAAATTAAAAACTCACACTGCTATAGCACCGTTGATGAATGAAAATGAACCGAATAAAAGGTATGACTTCCATCCCTGTAATCTGTCCTCCATTTTGTTTTTCCTGTTCATAATATAAATGGATATTCAAATCATGTAGAATAGACAGCCTCCCCCATCAGAAATTCCAACAGCTGATATATTCAAACTTATGTGTCTTATTGTAACCCAGCTCATAAAATGGAAAACAGTTTCAGAAAACATCTCATTGAGTGGTCAAACAATATATTTATAACAACAAACAAGTTTTAAAATTGTCCACACTCTGTAAAACGACGAAAAATTGTTTATACTGCCCCAGTATAAAGTATATAACCAACATTTTTATGTTGGTTTGTTTTTTTAGTGTTCAACACTTTGCAGCAAAAAAAGAAGGAGTGTATTCCTCCGAGAGGGAGGGAGAGAGAGAGAGAGTCCTTTAACTTTACTTGCAAAATAACAAAAATAAGCAATGTGGCATGGTATCAGTAAAGAGTTTTTCATAGCACTTTGGAGCCCGTTTATTAGATTTAATTTTTTTTCCTCTGGTTTGTGATGTGTGGAAACACTGCCCTCTCAAGGCAACACAAAACCCTTGTTAAAAAAGCAATCTGAATGCCGTCTTCATCCATGTAAGGTAATCACAGAAGGTTGAATCAGTTCATCTGGACACAATGTTTATTGGGAGAAACGTTTCATCACTCATCTGAGTGACCTCTTGTTAAAGCACTCACGACTCTCAGTAAGGACAATAACATCATCATCCTTCCGGCGGACAAAGGCAGATGCACTGTATTATTAAACCGTACTGACTATCAGGAGAAAGTTATGATGTTACACAACGACATGAATACATATGAGCCCCTGAAATGAGATCCAGGCAATGGTTACAAGAAAAAGGTGACAGATTGTCTGAAGCTGTTAGAAAAGGACAATGCTACTGATTTTTTTTCATCTCATCTCATCTCATCTCATCATCAGCTGCTTCTCTGGGGTTGGGTCATGGTAGCAGCAAGCTAAGGAGGGCACTCCAGATGTCCCTCTCCCCAGCAACCCTCTTCAGCCCCTCCTGGTGGATCCCAAGGCATTCCCAGGCTAGATGGGACACGTAGTCCCTCCAGCGAGCACTGGGTCTACCCTGGGGTCTCCTCCTAGTTGGATGTGCCAGGAAAACCTCCAAAGGAAGGTGCCCAGGAGGCATCCTAATCAGATGCCCGAACCACCTTCAACTGGTTCCTTTCGACACGAAGGAGCAGCAGCTCTACTCCGAGCACCCTCCAGATGTCCGAGCTCCTCACCCTATCTCTAAGGCTGAGACACCCTACGGAGGAAACTCATTTCAGTCACTTGTATCCGCAATCTCAACCTTTCGGTCACTACCCAAAGCTCATGAACCATAGGTGAGGGTTGGAATGAAGACTGACTGGTAAATTGAGAGCTCCTTCCGGCTCAGCTCCCTCTTCACCACAGTGGTCCAATACAACGTCCGCATTACTGCTGATGCTGCACCAATCCGCCTGTCGAATCTCCCGCTCCATCCTACCCTCACCCATGAACAAGACTCCGAGATACTTGAACTCCTTCACTTAAGGCAAAAACTCATCCCCAACCCGGAGGAATGGGGATGAGTTTCTTCAATGAATTTCCAAATGAATTTCCAAACCCAATGATACTTTCACTGGGTTTCCTAAGAAACTCAATAAAGTATACCAGCAGAGCTACAGCACCTTGCCCGGAAAAGGGAAACCAGTGCCCCCTCCTGGAGCCAGACCTGGGAAGGGAGCTCACCAGCAAGCGTCTGGTAGCTGGGCCTTGGCCCATGGGGCCCGGTTGGGCCCAGCCCGACAAAACAACATGGAGCCACCACCCTGTAGATGAGCATTGGAGTGGGGTGCAATGCAGGCCGGGTGGCAGGCAAAGGCAGGGACAGGGACGTGCCGACTTCCGGCATCACAGATTGTTCCTCGGGACATGGATTGTCACCTTTCTCACCAGGTAGGAGCCTGAGGTGGTGCAGGAGATGGAGCGGTACCAATTAGATATAGTTGGGCTCACCTCCACACATAGCATGGGCTCTGGTACCAAATTCCTGGAAAGGGGCTGGACTCTTTTTTTAATTTTGATTTTGATATGCTTTATTAATCCCCGTGGGGAAATTCATGCTCTGCATTTAACCCATCCTAGCTGTGTAGCTTGGAGCAGTGGGCAGCCACCGTGCGGTGCCCAGGGACCAACTCCAGTTCGTCTTGCCTTGCCTCGGTCAGGGCACAGACAGGAGTATTAACCCTAACATGCATGTTTCTTTTGATGGTGGGGGAAACCAGAGCACCCAGAGAAACCCACCGCAGACACAGGGAGAACATGCAAACTCCACACAGAGGACGACCTGGGATGACCTCCAAGGTTGGACAACCCCGGGTTTAAACCCAGGACTTTCTTACTGTGAGGCAACAGCACTAACCACTGGGCCACCGTGCCACCCTATTGACAAAATGTTGTACCATAGATTATACCCAGGGGAAGCTACACCTAGTCTGTATGGTTTACCTAAGACACATAATCAGGATGTGCCATTATGGCCTATTGTCCATCCATCCATTAGCTGAACCGCTTATCCTGCTCTCAGGGTCATGGGGACGCTGGAGCCCATTCCAGCAGTCATTGGGCGGCAGGCGGGGAGACACCCCAGACAGGCTGCCAGGCCATCACAGGGCCCGCCCACACCCACCCACCCACACACACACACACACACACACACACACACACACACACACACACACACACTTACATTCATACCTAAGCACAATTTAGTATGGCCAATTCACCTGACCTACAAGTCTTTGGACTGTGGGAGGAAACCAAAGCCCCCGGAGGAAACCCACGCAGACACGGGGAGAACATGCAAACTCCACACAGAGGACAACCCAGGACGACCCCCAAGGTTGGACTACCCCGGGGTTCGAACCCAGGACCTTCTTGCTGTGAGGCAACTGTGCTAACCACTGCGCCACCATGCCACCCTATTGAAAAAATGTTGTACCATAGGTTATACCCAGGGGGAGCCACACCTAGTCTGTATGGTTTACCTAAGATACATAAACAGGATGTGCCATTATGGCCTATCATTTGTATGATGAACTCAGTGACCTATAACAGCTCTAAGTTTCTGGCATCTATTCTTAACCTGTTGGTAAGTAATAATGAACATCACATTCAGAACACTGGATTTTGTGGATATGGTGAGGGACATAATCATGGAGGGTGATGAAACAATGGTCTCTTACGATGTTACCTCTCTTCACATGCGTTCCTGTTGATGAAGCAGTAGAGGTAGTCCATATGAAATTACAAAACGACCCCACCCTTAGCAATAGGACCACCTTTAATAATGACCAAGTGTGTCTGCTCCTGAAGCTGTGTCTTGAGTCCACGTACTTCACATACAGGGGGCAGTACTATAGGCAGACGCATGGGTGTGCTATGGGTTCCCCAGTCTCACCTATAGTGGCCAACTTGTATATGGAGGAAGTGGAAAAGAGGGCTCTGATGTCCTATCCAGGGACACTGCCAAGCCATTGGTTCAGATTTGTGGATGACACCTGGGTTAAAATTAAATCTCAGGACATACCACATTTCACCAACCACATTAAATCTGTGGACAACCACATCAAGTTCACCAGGGAGGATGTGAAAAATTACAGGTTAGCCTCCTTAGACTGTGAAATTGCAATTGGTGATGGGGGACATTTTATTGTTGATGTTTACCATAAACCAACACATACTTATGGTTTGACTCTCATCGTCCACTGGAGCACAAACTAGGAGTCACCAGGATGCTGTACCACTGAGCTGACAACGTCCCCACCAACACAGCGGCCAGGAAAGGGGAAAAATGCCACATTAAACAGGCCCTGGTTATGTGTGGTTATCCTATCTGGGCATTTGTCAAAGCCAGGAAGACGACCAAACAGCGCACCAACCGATCGAAGAGAGGCGGATAACAGCTGCTTAAGCGTAAACCAGTGGTGATTCTGTATGTGGCGGGAGTGCCGGAACAGTTGAGACGCATATTTTCCAAACACCACATCTCAGTTGCTTTCAAACCCTCAAACACACTGCGCCACAAATCGGTCCACCCCAGCACAAAGCAATACAGTGTATGCTGTTAAGTGCCAGGAGGATTGTCATGACTTGTACATCGGGGAAACCAAAAAGATGCTGGCCAAGAGGATGGCACAACACAGGAGAGCGAACACATCAAGCCAGGACTCCGCAGTCTACAACCATCTACAGGCCAGTGGCCACTCTCTTAAGGACATGGATGTGCACATCCTTGATAGGGAGGAACCCTGGTATGAACGGGGATTCAAAGAGGCCATCTATGTGAAGCGGGAATGACCAGTCCTGAACCGGGGGGGGGGGGCTAGGAGTACATTTGTCGCCATCTTACAGTGTTGTGGTTGCAACTATTCCCCAATCCTCTGTGAATAGCACACATGGTCATTGCAACTCTACTTAATGGTAACAGCAATGTGCATATGAAGCCGATCGTTGGTTTCAGTCATTATGCCCCTGTATTGTTTATAAGGGTGAGGATACCTGCAGTCAGTTGAGACTGAAGTAGTCACTTAGATGAGTAATAAAACGTTTCTCCCTCTAAACTTTGTGTCCAGATGAACTGATTCACCTTTCTGGGAATCTGAATACTGAGTTTCTGAGATGTTGAGGCTGCCATCAAAGAAACTCAAGCCAGTTGGATAAACTCCACAAAATATTCAGCTCAACATAAAGTCGCACATGACAAATTAGACAAACTTGCTTGAGCTTTGTTCCCAGTTTCACCACAACAACCCTGACCCACAGCAAAGACAATAGCAACAATCCAGAGCAAAGTGAGAGCCATGCGTGGATGGAAATAAGAACTCGTTTGTCTGCGCCCCCTTTTAATTTCACCCACCGGCCACTTAACAGACATGTAGAACCGGTCTCAGCCAACGCTTGTCTTGGTAATCTGCTTCCTAGATGACTCTTGGTAATTAAAACTAAATTGGTATTGGTGTTATCAGCTTAAAACTGCAGCCTTACACCTGCTGTAGCCATGGTGACAACAGCTGCAAACATGGTGGATAATAATAGTCAGACTCTCAAAGGAACTGACAAACAGAATGCAGGGGGGCAGCTGGGAGCCTGAAAGGTGTTCATGTGGAAATGGAAACATACAGAATAAATTGTTAGACTCCCAGCTTTGAGAGTAGCGCTTGTTTGCTGTTTACACACACAACAGGAAAACATTTAGCTGCAATACAGAATAGAATAACACAACTCATGGCAGAGCAAAGCAAAGATGAGACTCTTAAAAATAAAATGTCAGGCTCTAACACTATGAACACAAACACACATGAATGCACACACATACACGCACACACACACATACACACACATACACACACACACGCACGCACACTACTGACGCTCAACTTGTGTTGAAGTATGATAACTTTTGTCTGCAGAAAGCTGCAGAAAATCTCTGAGCACAACATAAAGAAATAGAAAATTGCAATGTAGGACTCCCTCATTGAGTAAAATAACTCATCAAGACATCTGACCTGAAAAGATGACAATTTGAATGCTTTACATTTTTTACAAGTTTTGAAATGATCTGAAAGCAAAGCACCTCAATGGCACACCTACAAGGAAGAGAAAAATCGCACACTCAAATTCACAATTGAGCCATTCCCCTCCTTCTCCTTTTTTCCGAATACTCTGCCATCTGCACTGAGAAGCATTTTCAGTTATCAGGGGACAAAGAGGTTGCTACCATAGTGTTGCACTTAGCCTTCTTTATGATTGTTCAAATTATTCATCCATTATCCAAACCGCTTATCCTACACAAGGGCGCGGGGATGCCGGAGCCTATCCCAGTAGTTATTGGGCGGCAGGCCCACACACAGGGCCAACTCACATACACACACACCTAGGGACAATTTAGTATGGCCAATTCACCTGACCTATACATGTCTTTGGACTGCGGGAGGAAACCGGAGCACCCAGAGGAAACCACGCAGACATTGGGAAAACATGCAAACTCCACACAGAGGATGATCAGGGATGACCCCCAAGGTTGGACTACCCCGGGGCTCGAACCCAGGACCTTCTTGCTGTGAGGTGACCACGCTAACCACTGCGCCACCGTGCCACCCCTGTACAAATTAATTCATGAATATTTAAATTATTAATTAGTCAGAGTCCTTGTTGTATATTGCGCCAAATAATTCCTGACACAGGCACCCACAGTTTCCTCTGGAGATGGAAAGTATATAGTCATTGGCAAGCACCTGCATCACTTGACCTTTATAGTGGGGAAGTGAGGGATTGTTTGCCTGGCATGAGGTAGAGGAACAGAAATAGAACGAAATGGTTGGAGAATGAGAACAAGTGTGCATGCGTGCGTGCACGCGCACATGTGTGTGTGTGTGTGTGACACAGAGCGAGAGAGAGAGAGAGCAAGAGAGAGAGAGAGAGAGAGAGAGAGAGAGAGAGAGAGAGAGAGAGCAGAGGAGAGGAGAGGAGAGGAGAGGAGAGGAGAGGAGAGGAGAGGAGAGGAGAGGAGAGGAGAGGAGAGGAGAGGAGAGGAGAGGAGAGAGGAGAGGAGAGGAGAGGAGAGGAGAGGAGAGGAGAGGAGAGGAGAGGAGAGGAGAGGAGAGGAGAGGAGAGGAGAGGAGTGAAGGCCCATCAGTCCTGGCACACATTTAACTGACAGTGACAGATACAATTCTAAAGAAAGTGGTAATGGTGCGTTTATATAGTTCATGTCAAAAGGGTTGATATAATGTCTCTATTGGTAACACTGATAATTACAGTAATAACAACTAACACCATGTGTGATTATCTGCTCAGACCTCTCTGACGCACTTTTTCACCTATCAGAAACAATACATCACAATGTGACAACGTGTTTTGCATTTTCAGATGTGTGCTGGCCTACAATGCACATAAAGCTTTCAACTCAAAGTAAGTGAGGAGTTGGAAAATATATCATGTCTAAAGATTTATCAAATAAAAAATATGTACAAATTTTAAATAAAATCCTGATAATTAGCTGCTAAACCTCAATATAGGATCACAGTAGAATAGTAGAATCAATTCCTAGGCTAAGCATGCAAATAGGGCAGGTTATTATCTTCTTTTTTTTTTAATCATTATTACCTTGACAGTCTTGTCCATGGAAGCAGACAGTAAAAGATGACTCAGATGAGGCACTGGACACCACTGGACTGTGTTTACTGGGCCCTGGTGGCCTCCTAGTGTTGTCAGAAGCTTCTTTGGCATTCCTGCTCTGCCATGCTTCTGCGGTATGGCTAGGTATGGTTTTACCTTTTCAGACACTTCTGAGAGAATCTGGGTCAATCTGGCCTGGTCCACTGAGGCATTCTCTACTGGGGGCTTTTGGTCCATTATCTGTACTGGAGTAGCAAGTCTCTGTCTCTTGGGAATGTATGGTTTGATAGTAGATGGGGCCATCTGGTGGCTTTTTGCTGTGTTTGAGAAGGGTTGGTTGCAACTGTGTGATGTCGAAGGAGGGTTCTGTTGAATTGGCATTTTTGCTGGGGTCCCTGGTAAAACCAAAGGAGCTGCCATTTCCCTCAAAGATCTGTCTGCTTCTGTTCTACCAGCGCAGTGTCGTCTATCGCCGTCAAAACAGCTGTGTGGATGGGAAGGTATACATTCTGAAGCCCTGTTTCCTTCCACAACTGTGGCACCCTTGGGGGGGTGGAGGGAGGTATTGCTATGACATTGAAGCATCATCCTTTTATTACCAAGAGTCTTGGAAAAAGGAGTAGCTGAAAGCCCATAGAAACAGGACGCCACATCTTTCTGTCTTTGTTCTTCCTGTCCACTAGCATCAAGGGTGCATTTGACAGAAGGCAAACTTCCCCTTTCTCCCCCTTGATCCAAAGATTCATCCTCTGCATCGGAATCTTCATAGGCCACCAATGATGTCATTTTCCCGTGAAATCCTGTTTGGAAATGAAGACACACGTGGTCAAGCGCGTTTATATTGGACTACTTCAGCAGAGACCCACAAGTGACATCTTGTGACTGTTTGAACTATTGCACATATAGCTCGAATTAAATTTACCCGCTTCACACTTTCACATTTCATCCATTCTTTACAATAAAGCTTAAAGAGCCACGGAATAGAGTACATGAATTGTACTGGAAGATTATTACTCGCAATAAACTTTATTTGACACTGTTATGGTTTTCTTTGTGTTATTGTCGGTGGAGAAGCTAGATATGTTAAGTATTCAGATAAACAACACAGTTCCTTATCCCAGGCAGCCGAAGGGAAAATGATGGCAAGCTCAAAATAAAACCAGTTAGCTAATAATTTGACGAATTCTTCCTTACAAGACAACGGTAGCCGATTTAGCCAATAAGCAGTACATACATTTCCATGTGTTAAGAGCTGTATGGCTGAGAGCATTTTAACCAACAGTCTCTGACTCCGACGCCATAGCTTTCGTGAAGACAACGACAAATCAACGGAAAAAAATCTACCTCAAACTGTTGACTCTGTCATAACAAAATGTGAGCGACTCCTTCCAAATGCGATGATTTAAAAAGAATCGACTATAATTTGCGCAGCAACACGCACTAAGCAATAGAAAATATTTGTTTTCAAAATAAAAGTCTTGTATCTCTCTGTCCATACAAATCCCCCACTGTCCACACATGAAAACTTTTATTATGACAAGTACTGGTAGGACCAGAATTGTTTTCCTCTCATCGTCCCAAAATTGCATTATATCGATCTGGATTATAATCACTGGGTTTCATAATGTGCTTCTTTCTAAAACCACAAGGAGAGACCTTCCACCTAAAACCAAACATGACTTTTAAATAAAGTTATAAAAACGGGGACTGTGTACTACTGAGTCCAAAACGGAACAGAAGATAAAGCTGGCTTTCCCTGGGAATAATTTGAACCGAACACATGCTCGCACAGGCTGATGCAAGTTGAATGAGTGATCTGTCAACTGAGTGAAGAATATTGTACGGTATGCTACCTAGCAAATTACGTAACTTTGTAATATTAAAAAATATATTTACTAAGTAAACAAATATTCATCAAGTTTGTCAAGCAACTGTCTTGGTATAGATCAGGATAACTAGTCATTTGTTTTACCTGTTAAGGTAGATGGTTTCGATTAGCTTACCATAACGATAGGTCAGTTAAAGCCGAAATAATAGCAACAATACCATTGTAATTCTTATTTAAAGTGTTTTGCCATTTAGGATTTGTCAAAAATATAATGGACAATCAACTGGTATACAGTCCCTTCTTTCTCGTTATGTTTTGTCCAGTGTGAGGAAGATGACAGAATGTCAAGCAGACGGGGTAGAGAGTCCCATGGTGCTTTATGAGAAGCTGACAACACAAGGTGACAAAGTCCGGACCTTGAAAACAGCTAAAGCTGACAAAGTAAGCACCTGTGATATGATTATCACATTAAATAAAATCAGCTCTTCTAATATTATTATATGAATTTGCTAACTTTATATTGTCTCCCATATGACAGCAGTGTTTTCTGGTCCCCAGACAGAAATTGATGCTGCTATTCAGTTGTTACTTAGATTAAAAGTAGACTACAAACAGATGACAGGTAAGGACTACAAAGCAGGATGTCCACCTTCAGAAAATGATTTTGTCCATGACAATGGACCAGCAGCAAACACTGCTGATGAGGACACAGTTAACCCTTGGAATGTTTCCACCACCAGCGCTAAGGGAGTGGACTATGACAAACTTATAGGTTGGTGCCAGAGTTATAGTTCAGTGTCAAACATGAGAATCACAATGCTGTAATACATATTAGTAAAGTATAGTATGTAATGATACTATCATATATGAATATAACATGTCGTGCTATGTCTTGACTTAGTGAGATTTGGAAGCAACAAGATTGACAAGGAACTGGTGGACAGAATAGAGTGTGTCTCAGGACAGAAACCACACCACTTCCTACGAAGAGGAATCTTCTTCTCACACAGGTCAGCTGCAATGCAGTGATGGTAAAGATTTAAAAATCTCTGATAAATTCTCTGCACTACTGCACTTTATCACCTCTTATATCACCTGTATATAGTCAATCCTTGTGTATATATCTGAAGGTTGTTGTGGTGTAGTCTTGTTACTCTATGTTAAGCACACTGAGAGAGCCACAAATTGGAGTCAAATTCCACATATGTGCAAACCCACATGGCCAATAAACATGATTCTGATTCTGATAGTAAAAGATTTTGTCAGTCTGACCTCATAATCATAATGACTTCTTGTTCTTGTGATGTGTCAATAGATGTGTGTGAGACACAGTTTTAACAGCCACTTAGTGCAAGTGAAATCTAGCAGGCACATTGTCATTGTCTTGAAAATATCTGGTTTGAAATTCTGTCTTGGATTTCATCATTCTGGTTAAAGGATACTCACGCCTTTTTTCCTTTAAATCATTTTTCAGATTTTCAGATTTCAGTTATTTTAGTTGTGTGTATCTGTGTGGAGTGAGAGAGAGAAATAGGTAGAGCAAGAAATTCATTTATCTTCCTCCTGTCCATTAATTGGTAATGGACATGTCTGCATCTGTATTACTTTCTGACAGAGATATGCACCAGGTTCTGGATGCGTATGAGAAGCAAAAGTCATTCTACCTTTACACTGGCAGAGGGCCGTCCTCAGAGGCCATGCATGTTGGACACCTTATTCCTTTCATCTTCACCAAGTGAGGCTAATCTCAAAATGTACCAATACGACTGAGATGTCTAAGTTAAAATCACACTAACCATTCTTTGAAAGATGGCAAAGGGCGTGGAAGTTGAACAAAACAGGAATAACTGAAGTGCAGTATGTAAGATTTAAGTTGTAACTGGTACCCGCCTCCTTATCCAAGGTGGCTGCAGGATGTGTTTGACATCCCTCTGGTGATCCAAATGACAGATGATGAGAAGTATCTGTGGAAGGACCTAACTCTAGAAGATTGTCACCGCTTTGCTGTTGAGAATGCCAAAGACATTATTGCCTGTGGTTTTGATGTCAACAAGACCTTCATCTTCTCCGACCTTGATTACATGGGGTAAAACACCATTCTTTGGTCTTGTGATAATGAGTGATTCTCAGCCTTCCTAGATTGATACATATATTTCAGCAACATTCCTCTTAATACTTACTGGGCAGAAACACCACCTACCCTTTATGCTCAGCAGACTTGACTAAATTTACTATTTTTCACATTAGTGCCCTCCATTGCCCCTGCTTTATAACTCTTGAATACACATAAATCCGCTCTGGTTGGCTTTGTATCCCAGCAGAGCTGAGCAAAACTGAAAGAAAAATTCTCAGGTCAGCCATTACAAGGTGTAATGTCATGTTGGTTTTTGTTAAGAAGTTGAAATGTTTACAGTAATGTGTTGAAAATGAGATGAGATTTGACTCTCTAATGTGGTGTCATTGTAGCTGACTACATGGAGGATAGATGTGTAAAAAATACTGAATTTTACATTTCAGCCCTTTGCAATCCTTTGTCGTAACACCTAATTTAAACCAAATACTGCTGTAATTAACTGTTAAAACCTCTATTTTGCCAAGTTATTCCTACCTCCATACACAGTCCTGCAGGCATGTTTCCATTGTTCCAGGTCTGTTTGATATGTTAAATTCAACATTGATTGCTTGTAATGCACCATCAGGATGCTGCAGGATGCCACCAAATAGTTCACAGACTGTCGTGTGCCATTCAGCTGAGCCTGAGTCTAAGGAAAGATCCTTTTTGAATAATTGCTTCATGCAAATTGCTGATTTCTTTTAAATTTCTCATAATTTCTTACCCCAGGTCATCTCTGGAATTCTATAGGAATGTTGTAAAGATCCAGAAGCATGTGACTTTCAATCAAGTCAAAGGCATTTTTGGCTTCACTGACAGCGATTGCATTGGTGAGATAATTATTTGATCATTTATGGTGGAAAGTTGTATCATACGGAGGCGTTCTAGATTTATTTCAACTTGAAAAAATTGGCAGAAAGAAAGTAAAAATGCAGTATGTCATGGAGCAAAATATTATTTTCTAATTTTTTGCCTCCCCTTACCTGATGTAATTCCTGTGTTAATGTTTTTTTATAGAACGTGGCTAATTGTGAGCATTGTTTAGATAGCTTGGTATCAGCTACGTTTTACACTTCTTTCTTAGGAAAAATCAGCTTCCCTGCCATCCAGGCTGCCCCGTCCTTTAGTAGCTCTTTCCCACAGATCTTCAGAGGCAGGAAGGATGTCCAGTGTCTCATCCCCTGCGCTATAGACCAGGTTCACTACCACGCTACATTATTTACAGAACACAGCACTGGTAATCCCCCATTTAAATCACAATTGTATCACTGAAACTTCATGCTTAGTGACATGATGTTTTCATGTAACCCTCCAATTGTGCAGGACCCCTACTTCAGGATGACCCGTGATGTGGCTCCTAGGATCGGTCACCTCAAGCCGGCCCTGCTGCACTCTACCTTCTTTCCTGCCCTGCAGGGGGCTCAGACCAAGATGAGTGCCAGTGAGCCCAACTCTTCTATCTTCCTCACAGACACGCCCAAGCAAGTTAAAAACAAGGTGATGTTTGCTGCTTGGAGAGGATTTGCTTGAATTTTGTTACCATGAATGTGATATAAAATGTCATTCAGCAGTATGTGACAAAAATATATTTCATTTATTTTAATGAAAAAAGTGATAATCTGAACATTACAGAAGAGATGATAATCAAAGCAGGTAGAGCATACTAGGAATGAAATAAAATGCCAGGCAGAGAAGCAGCAGGATATTTACTCAGACCTGGAAAACAACTCTCTGTAGAGACAGCGTTCAATGTTTCAGGCCTTTACTTAAAACCTCATAAATCCAGAGTCTTAGGTACTTTCAGGCTGGCACATCTTTGTTTGGCCCTATTATAGTTGAAATTCATCCATTCATTTTTTAGCCACTTATTCTAATTAGGGTCCCGGGGTGCTGGAGCCTATCTCAGCGCTCATTGGGCGAAAGGCGGAGAAACACCCTGAACAATTTGCCATCACAGGACTGACAGACACATTCACATCTAGGGGCACTTAAGTATTTCCGAGTCACCTGACGACTTACATGTCTTTGGACTGTGGGAGGGAGTCAGAGCTCCTAGCAGAAATCCACACAGAAACGGGGAGAACACGCAAACTCCGCACAGAGAAAGGACCCTGGTCGGTCGGCCGGGAATCGAACCCAGGACCTTCTCGCTGTGAGGCAACAGTGCTAACCACTGCGCCACCTTGCCACCCACGTAGTTGAAATTTAATGGGTTTTTAATTAACATTAACTATGTGTACATTTATAAAAAAATAAATGTATTATCTAAATGTGGGCACTAAATTTTTTTCAGCTTTTTCAAATCTGTGGGATGATAAGCTGCCTTTTCTCATGACTAATTCCCTGGCATTTGTTTTGCTGTCACCCACAGGTAAATAAGTATGCCTTCTCGGGTGGAAAAGACACTGTGGAAGAACACAGGAAGTATGGTGGTAACCCAGACGTAGATGTTTCCTTCATGTACCTGACCTTCTTCCTGGAAGACGATGAAAAGCTGGAGAAGATCAGACAGGTAAGGGTGCAGAGATGAGAGTATTTTTTTTTCCTCAACATTGATTGTTTCTTCATGTAATCTCTCCCCCCCTCCCCTTCACATCTACTTGATTTCCCTCCAACCCCCTTCCCACCCGTTCTCGGCATCCGTAGGACTATGCCAGTGGAAATCTGCTAACAGGCGAGCTGAAGAAGATTTTGATTGAGACTCTGCAGCCAATGATTGCTGAGCACCAAGAGAAACGCAAAAAAGTAACAGATGAGACAGTCAAACAGTTTATGACCCCCAGGCCTTTAAAGTTCAATTTCTAGCCCATCAACGCATTTGAGCTGTCAAAATTAATCACATTCGTAAAATCAATGCAAATACTGTATCAATACTAATCCAGCTTGTTTCCCCATCCAGAATTATTGATGTTTGAATTTGGTATGGATGCAATCTCCCCCCAGGAATACAGCTTGCACTAGGACTTCAGGAAAATGTAAATGTTAATAACGTCATGTGCACCTCTGTGTAAAAACTAAGCCTGGCATTGTACACACATACATGCAACATGTTGCCAGAAACATTCATTTGACAATGTGTCAAATTGAACCTAATGCATATGTTTGTATCTATGAAGTGTTGGTAAGTGAATGACTGCTTCCAGAATACATGTGAACCCCATTGGGCCCCAAAATTGCCTCAGAGTTTAATAAATTAAGATTCATTGTGAAGGAAATGTCTAAATTCTTGAGAGAGAGAGAGCCCTCTTTTGCATTTCCTGAGGTTTCTTCCTATTTTTTCTCCCTGTTAAAGGGTTTTTTAGGGAGTTGTTCCTTATCCGATGTGAGGGTCTAAAGACAGAATGGTGTGTTGCTGTAAAGCCCCTTGAGGCAAATTTGTGATATTGGGCTATACAAATAAAACTGACATGACTTAAATTGAATCTGTTGAATCCATCTAATGGCACAGCATCTCATCCCTGTGACAGCATGGGTTTAAGAAGGAAGTCTCTTTTTGCATCCTGTCTCCATCAACAGCTTTCCGATTACTCTTAATATTAAGATAGCTCATTTTAAAATTGCACAACTTTTTTCAGTAAGTAAACTATTTCTGTGTTAAATGTTTTTGCCTTCCTTCAGACATTGCAGAAATCCTTACACATGCTGAATTTTACAATAACACATTATTCACACTATGGTTACAGTTGTCACCAGTGGTAATATAAAATACTTGACACACTTTTTGCCTCATATGGAAAATGCATAATGGTAAGCCTATGTCTTAGTTACAAAATTTGGAGTCCGGAAATAATGTAAATAATATGAACATGGAATTATATTAAGGGAAGTATCTGAAGTGTGTTTCCCAGTAGGAAACATTGCCTTTCTTCATAAAGGGCGGACACCCTTGGTTTAGTCCACTATGAACTTCTAACCTGGATCCAGACAACTGGAAGAGAGAAAACCGCCAAGTACCTTGAAGTCCCTTTTATACATTCAGATCAACCAGTTTCTGGCACAGGACAAAGGACGTGACATGAGCCTGATGGAGTTATTTGAGAAACTGGAGATTAAAGAAACCAAAATGAAGACCTTGGAAATGGCGAGAGCTGATAAAGTAAGGACTTCAGGAATCAGAAACATTTATTTGTCATTTCATTTCACGCACTTATGTACATGAAATTAAATATTTCCCCCAGCTCACAGCAGTGCAACACAAAGACAAAAACACATCCAAACTACAAAAAAAAAAAATACAAAAACATATCCAACATGTACAAAAAAAAAAATTTGTTTTACTGTCCAAGAGAGCGAACGCCAACTAGGATGACTGTTGGAACTGCCGGTCTGCATGGGCTAGCAGTTAGCTTAGCCTGCGCTGCTTCCGCGTCCTGTCAGACCGCTCTCGGTGCCTCCTCTTTGGGCACAGCTCCAGGCAGGGCCGTGGTCTTTGGGCCCACCAGATGCAGCAGACCAGGCTACCCCAGCCGGTCCAATGCCAGCTCTCCCAGCCAGACACCCTCGACACACCTCCCTGCACTCCACATGACGACACCAAGAGTCAACACTAGGCGAGGCCACCGCCAGACCGCCCTCGGTGTTCTGCATGGGCTATCAGTTTGTTTAGCCTGCCCCGCTTCCACGTCCTGTCAGACTGCCCTCAGTGCTTCCTCTTCGGTCGCAGCTCCGGGCAGAGTCATGGTCCCTGGGCCCACAGGTCGCAGCAGACCAAGCTCTCCCAGCCGATCCAGCGCCAGCTCTCTTAGCCATCGATCGAAGACAACTTAGATGCAGACACAGACAAAGATACTGCATGGACGGTACTGGGTGAGACTGCCGCAAAGATAAATTCGCGCCACCATCTTCCCGCCTTAAAATAACTTAAACAAATCTTAAAAAAAAGGCTTAAAACAAATCTGGAAGTCAGTGTATACCCTCTGAACCAAGTAGAGCAACAAAAAAAAAGTTTTGTCTTTCATGGACGCCAAAGTAATAAGACATACAACCTAAAATATGCACATTGGTTGTTCAGTCAATATCACTAGTCTGCTTCACTTTTGATGTTTTGTCAAGATGATAAAAGTAGATAATTTCTACTTTTTTATGATACAAATAGACTGTCGATCACGTCATACTCTTGGATCAATCTTCCTTTTCCTTAGGACCACAGAGAAATTGCATTTCTGTCTTTTTGTAAACATGTTTTCTGGATTATGTTGTTATGTGATTTGGCTACAGTGTTGGTAATTATTCAGAGCATCTTAATCAAATGGTTGCGCTCAGTGTTCACACCAGTCTAATAGTAAGCTCAAAAGCAACATGTGACACATTAAGATAAATATATAAAATAGTTTACCTTTACCCACAAAGTAAGAAAAAAACTAATTAATTCTTTCTTTGCAATATACATATGTCTAGTCTACACTTTCACTCTGATTGAAGAAGATGTACCATTAATGAATAATATGGTTACATTTTATGAACAGCCACTAATAATGATTAATAAATGAGCAATAGGGCACTTATAAGCTCTTAAAACATACTTGTTATAAAACTGCTAAATATATATATTAACACCCATCGTATACGTTTTAAACAGTTATTAACAATAGGTGATAATACGTTTAGATACTAATTAATGGTTAGGGCAAATATATTGGTCTAAATCTAGTCTGGTAAGTACTTTTAAGAGGAGGTTGACTTTAGATAGAAAAAAACAGGAAAGCGATATGACATCCCAAACATATTAATCAGGCAGTTACTAATATTTTTAAGCTATCTGCTGATAGCTGACCAGTGATGTAAAATCTTTTAAGTGCCTTATTACTCATTTCTTAATCACTACTTTCATGCCAATTAAACAGCATCACCAGTAATGTGACCAGCACATGTGACGTGATACAGCACTCCTGTCACTGGGATATTTGTCTCCCTCATCAGTGGTCTCCCTTCCTAGGCAGACATCGGTGCTGCTCTCCAGCTACTGCAAAAGCTGAAAGTGGACCACAAACTGACGACAGGTCAGGACAATGCACCAGGATGTCCGCCATCAGAAAGTTCTGTCGCCGTCCATGATAAGGATCATGACATCAGCTGGTGGTGCTGATGAGGAGGACATGGTTGACCTGTGCAACATTTCCACCTCCAGCGTCAAGGGAGTCGATTATGACAAACTCGTAGGTCTCTAAAAAAATCTTTAAACTTCAAACAATATGAGAGATGACTCCTCAGTATGAGCCACAGTATGAATGAAGCTGGGTGATGTTGTCAAGGTTACATATAATTGGAATTAATGATGACTGCATTGTGTGAAGTATGTGTGTCATCCCTCGGTGAGATTTGGCAACGGCAAGATTGACAATGAGCTGGTAGACAGAACAGAAATAGTCCCAGGACAGAGACCAAACCGCTTAGCATCAAGGGAGTCGATTATGACAAACTCATGGGTCTTTAAAAATAATCTTTAAACGTCAAACAACGTGAAAGATGACTCCTCAGTATGAGCCACAGTATGAATGAAGCTGGGTGATGTTGTCAATGTTAAATGTAATTGGAATTAATGGTAAGTGCATTGTGTGAACTGTGTGTCATCCCGCGGTGAGATTTGGCAGCAGCAAGACTGACAATGAGCTGGTAGGCAGAATAGAAATAATCTCAGGACAGAGACCAAACTGCTTCCTACGGAGAGGGATCTTCTTCTCACACGGATCAGCTGAGGAAACAATCATAAATATTTCATCACTCCTGACTTTGTGGGTGGGTGACTGTGGGTGGGTGACTGTGATCTCTTTTTCCTTGAAATGGGAATGAAGTGGAACAGGAAGTTGAAAAAGGGCCACCGTTTGTCACTGTGGGTTAGTGTCGCTGTGGGTTTCTTGAAGTAGCTATGTGAGTAGGTGTGTTTACTAATGGGACTCATCATCATCGGCGGTCACTTGGGGTCGAGTATGACCATCCTCCCTTTGGGTCCTCAGGTGGGTGTAGAGGCCGATCCTAGAGCCACATAATGGGAGGATGCCTGCACGTGACAGCTTTTTATGTGGAGTGGCTGATGCGCCTGCAGCCACCACATAGTCCTTGGCAGGTGATGGCCAGAGTCCAATGGCATGGAGAACCAAGATGATTCAGGACAACCTCTGTTGCAGCCTTCATCCACCTTCACTGCTGCTGTCAACCAAGACTAAATGCTTCACAGTTTTTTTCCCCTAGCCATAAGGACTCTGAATTCCTCTCTATAGTCCCTCCTCACACACCACTGGCGTAAATACCACCTGTATGCCTATGTTTATTTCTGTTATTGTGTAACTGTATTGTTTGTGATAATATGTGGAGTGTCTGTTGTTGTCCATGTATGTATTGTGCTGCAGAGTGTAAAATGTAAAGTGTACCAAAAACAAATTCCACTGGCCTTGGTCGTGTGGCTAATAAAATTATCTATCTATCTATCTATCTTGTGACCTAAAGACATCTTCTGCTAGTTCCGCCGTTGAAGTCTTTGTTGGATCGCACTTCATCTGGAACCCCTCCTTGATCTATCCACCTTAGATGACCCTACCAGGAGCCAAGCTCCGGATGGCATAGCTCTTGGGATCATTGGTACACGCAAGCTTCTCCACCACAGCAAGGTGGAAATCCAGGAGAAGACTTAGGGGAGTAAATGATTGCAGAGGTGCAGAAGTGTGAGTCATAAGTATATCCGCCTTACACAGTCTTCATGGGAAACAGACGTTGAATTTTATTTTTCTCTTTTTGTTCTGTTTTGCAGGGATGTGCAACGGGTGCTGGACGAATATGAGCAACATGGGTCCTTCTACCTTCTACCACTTCAGAGGCCATGCATGTTGGACAACTCATCGCCTTCATCTTCACCAAGTGAGGCTTAACGGTTATTAATCCTGGTAGTATTCCAGGAATCCCACTCTTTTTAAGAAATCAGCAAGAAGGTCTTGGGTTTGAACCCCAGGCCGCAGGTCCTTTCTATGTGGCATTTTCTCCGGTTTCCTCCCACCATCAAACGACATGCATGCTAGGGTTAATACTCCTGTCTGTGCCCGTGACCAAGGCAATGGAAAGAAGAAGTGGAGTCGGCAGTACCCGGGGACCTGGACCACTTCCGTCAAGCTCTCACCACCCAGAACGCCCTCGTGGGACAACATGACCAGGCCCTTTGTGATTTCGTGGAAACCCTCAAGTCACTCTCGACCAACGTGGCCCAGATTGGACATCAACTGAACCAGGTTACCACACATCTTTCCTCTGCAGTCCACAAAGCCCCGGCCCCCGCCTAGCCCCCTGCTCCTGTACAAACTTCAGTCCAGCCAGCTCTCCAGCCCAGTGAATCTCATGTCCCAGCACTGCAGCGCTATGTTGGAGACTTGGGAATGTGCAGGTCTTTTCTGACCTTGTTTTCCCTAGTGTCATGGCAATTATTTAATTGTGTAACGTGCACGGATAAGTAGACACGTGTCCATCCGGTTAACGTTGTCGCCCGCGGTGCGGAATACACAAGTTCGCGTCCCGGCTGCGGAGGTTCTCAGACTGCCCCCCTGAGTTCGCTACAATAGCATAGTCAAAGATTAAAAAAGTAAGCATCATATAGCATAAAATAAACATCATATAGGATTACATTTAACGTTTTAGTGATTACCTATAGAGATTTGCATGGTTGGGCACCATCCTAAATCACTGATCTAATTTGCCCCTACGCAACATCCAGATCACTGAGGTCCTCTGATAAATGTATACTGTCTGTACCTCGTACCAGGCTCCAAACCAAGGCAGGTCGAGCTTTCACAGTAGTTGCCCCTAAACTGTAGAACACTCTCCCCTTGGCTTTGTAATCTGTTGACTCAGTTTTGAAAAGCATCATGCTTTTGTTTAGTCTTTATTTAATTTGTGCATTGCTTGTTATTATTTTATGTAACTCTCTTTTAAAAAAAAAAGTTTTTTTAAGCACTTTGACTGTCTATTTGACTGTCTAAAAGGTGCTATTGTAACGGACTCTATGGACATAATTCCCCATAATCGGTTCTGGTTACTTTAAGAAAGTGTTTCTTGGTTAACAAGGTGAACTACGACGTTGATTGGTTGGGGCAGCGCCATGTTGCTCGCTCGGTTGATTTTTGTACGGAAGAATAAATGACACGCGTTCGTGTAGTCAGTGAGAGAAATTGTCCGTCTCTACTTTCCTGCAATTTCAACACTGTATAAATAAATATTACTTATTTACTTACGTGGTATACATTCTTTTGTCGGCAAAAAAAAGAAAGAAAAAGAAATCCTCCCTTTTCTCCCCAATTGTAACCGGCCAATTTACCCCACACTTCCGAGCCGTCCCGGTCACTGCTCTACCCCCTCTGCCTATCCGGGGAGGGCTGCAGACTACCACATGCCTCCTCCGATACACGTGGAGTCGCCAGCCGCTTCTTTTCACCTGACAGTGAGGAGTTTCACCGGGGGATCACGCTATTCCCCCTCCCCTCTGAACAGGCGCCCCGACCGACCAGAGGAGGCGCTAGTGCAGCGACCAGGATACGTACCCACATCCGGCTTCCCACCCACAGACACGGTCGATTGTGTCTGCAGCCCGACCAAGCCCTAGGTAACATGGGGATTCGACCCGGATATCCTGTGTTGTCAGCCAAAATTTAAAACTTTACATGTTAATCTTGTTGTTCTATAAAGAGGCCTAATTGGGGCCATAATCTGATCACTGATTAAACATTACTTGGCCTAAAAAAATAGACGTAACATCATTTCAGCAGAAAAAGACCCCCATGCTGAATCTGTTGAATGAATACACAACCGTATAAAATATTCCTCTAACATTGACTGACATGTGGGTTTTTGGTTTCAGCTCAGATGAACTAACCTTCAAGTGAGTAAAAAATGACTATTACCTTATATTTGCAAACATTTTTATTCAGTAATAAATTAATGTGAACATTTGCAAATAAATACCATGTACCTTTAAAATCACCATACATTTTTACAATAAAATCTCCAGCAGAACGTGTGCAAGTTAGAACTTAAAATCATGTTTCACTCATTCATTTGTTCCCTGATCAGGTGCCTATTCTTGATAAAATACTACACCTCAGCAAATGTCAACACTGTCGCTTAGAAACAATTAGGCTAGTAAAAATGAGGTATTAAAATCATTGTTGAAAAGGTTTGATCATTAGTCAATTCAGAATATGGACTGCCTTCTGTAAGTGAGAGTTGAAATGATGCTGCCATGTCTCTGGGGCCAGAACTACACGAGGTGGTCCTAATTAAAATGCTGTTTCACAGAGGTAGGTTTCAAAAATGACATTGTTCAATCCAGCAAAACTCACATCCAGGAGATCTGAAGACAGATGGCCCCTTGAGATAACAGTAGTTTCTTATGCTGCCTTGTGAAAAAGACACATGATCACAAATTGCAACACTGATACATGCAAAATAATATCAAGTAAAAATTAGTAATATTATCAATTCCATGTGGTAGTGCAGAACCCTAAAATTGAAATGTCTTGCAAAGACAATTTCACAATGTCAGACTTTAGGGGTTTCCAAAACATAGAATATAGATATACCCCAGTTTCTCACTTCAAAAACAAAAAGCAACAAAAAACATCACCACTTAAATATATTTTCATAAACCGTTTAGTATCAACTATTCTGTAGTGTTAAAGGGTTTGGTTTGTCAACCGAAATGTGGTAATCGTGGTCCATTAAAAGACTGCATTGTATGCCTCTGTGTTATAAGAAGAATGTTACGTTTGCAAGGAAGGTAGTTTCCTTGAAATACTTTACATAGTTCAGATATTGTACAGTACCTGGAATATTCCATCAAAGAGTCCTTTGCTGGGTACCTCTACAATGAAAATAGCAATTTAAAAAATATAGCATCTCCAGGGGAAAAAAATATCATCAAATTCACACACCAGCACTTAAAAGAATCAGAAAAAATATTGTATATGAATCCATTTTCCTTATTTAGAAAACTTTCCTGCTCCCACACAAATATTAAAGTGTACAATATCAGCACTGCTTCCTTTGCAAACTTCCTCTGCCATGCCTCCAGAGATTAGAAATCATAAACAAAGCCATCCCTTCATATGTATCATATCAATTACCTCCTGGTGAGACATACTGTGTTCAAAAAACAAAAAAAAAATTGGCACACTTGCATTTCTAAGAAGAATAAATGTCCAAAAACTTATAACATTAAGCTGATGGTTTCAAAAGGCGAATCACTACTTCATACATTGCAAACACTGACATGTTGACAGGGAAGGCACGTATGCAGTTAAGACTCAGTCCCTTGAAGAGGACACCGGGCCCCTCAGAGCGTACGGAGCTGGTAATGCAGTGAAAAAAGCCCCGGTATCTCCTCTCCCCCATCCAGTCCATCTGGAGACGAGCTTTGATCAGGTCCATGGGTGTGCCAATAAACCAGCCACATATACCTGAGAGACCTCCTGCCAGCAGGACCACTATCCACTCTAGGATTGCAAATTTTATTTTGATGTTTAAGATACAGTGTCATTCATGCCATAATTTCTATGAAATGTCTCCCCCTTTCAGTTTCTACAAACATTCCTTAGTAAAAAAACAAATTCCCACTCAACTGCAGCTTTAAATAACAGCAATACTTTGGGTCCCTAACTTCCCATTCTTATTCTCTGATTATATCTGATACAAGTAATGGGAATAATGTATAAGCAGATATGGTGTGAATTCATTTACCTGGGTGGGTTTGCCCTGGAGCTGTAAGCCGTTCACAGATAATGTTGTAGGTAGTAAAGTAAGTGGCAAAAGAGGGTCCATCTCTCAGAGCCAGGGCCTGGGCTCCCTTGTACAGCCCTAGAACTCCTTCCTCACGGGCAATAGTCATCAGACAGTGGATGGGGCCACGGTACTTTGGCTTTGGGGCCTCTGCGGAGAATCCTTTATAGGGAACCACCTGGCATTGCAGACGCACCTTCACTATGTCAGCTGGAGACATAACTGATACCTGATGAGATGAATAGGAGACAGAGCATGAGACAGGGGATTAAGAATCTGAACAAATAGGGCTGAAGAATGATGGTGAAAAGTAATACTCTGAGATAGGTTGGAAAACATCTGAAGTTTGTATTACATATTGTTCCATGAATGATCACACAGATGTTGGTAAAAAACACGTTGTGCTGGTGTAATTGTGTATTACAACTACCAGTTGATTGTCACTGACGTATTCATGAGGGGCTTGCAACCAACTGGATTTTCCATCACAAAGACTAGCTATAATATTGGAGAACATAAAACATAAACACACTTAGGCATTAATAAACACAATAGGCCTACACACTGCAATGCCTCATGATCATGACAAGATTTTTTTTTAGGATGTAGGCCTATTTTGCAAAAAAAAAAATTCTATCAGAACATAGATTGATGCAATCCAACCTTGTTGTATATACAAGCAAGATATTCAGAGGGAGAAAGAACATATGTAAATAGTTATACGAGAAGCATGGGACCCATTTTCAGACAAACTGTGGACATACAGGTATGTGATCTCATAATATCCAATCTATAAAATCAGATTAGAAAAATTTAAAAAAGAAAAAAAAACAGGGTAAAAATAAGGGTAATTGTAGCTTATGTTATCATATGTAGCCAAAGTAGAAAATACCTGTGCAACTCCTCCAGCCAACCCTGAGAGAAAGATGTCCAGTTTGGCGGGTCGGGCATCAAGACTTCCATGTCGAATTTGACAGAGGCACTGAAGAACATTCCTGTAGGTCCCAAAAACCACAGAAGAACTGAGGGACACTGTTGTGATAGGCATGGACATGCCCTTGTAGAAGCCATTCACCTAGGGGAGGAAAGGTTTACACAGTTGGCTTACATGTAATACTGTTGGAGACTGAGTGGGCAGCTGTGTGTTTGTGTGTGTGAGAGAGAGATCAACAGGGAAAAAGACAAGAAGATAAAATACAGAGCATGCAGAGATGGATACCGTATAGCCAATGATTTGGTGACACAAGAAGTCAAAACAACACAACAAAGTTGAAAAAATCAGGTGATCAAACCAGATGTCTTTATTTCAAACATGTAAAATATAAGAAAAAAATTATCAAGTATAAACAAAACAAAAAAGACAAAACAAATTAAAAAATAAAACCAGAAGAATTCAACAAAAAATTCTCAATAGAGACTCTAACAAATACACGTTTGAAAAGGAGCAGGAGGAGGTTACTACTAATAATGTCCTGCCCCCTCCCTAATGCTCGATTAATAAAACTAAATAATAAATTTAGTTTTTCCCACACATCAAGGTGATACAGACTAAGTGTAAAGGACTTACCCCTTCAGACTTGCATGTGGAGCGGATACAATGCCAAACTCCCCTGTACTTGTTTTGAGTTTGTATCCTCACCTATGTGGCAGTTTAACAAAAGAGAAAACATTGATTCGGACTCCCAGTGACATATAACTAATAAAGTTCATGTAGTGAAAAATCCGCATTTTATACTCATACCTTAACCGTGTCCAGTGGGTACCCAACCGCCACACCAAATGCCCCTCGAAAAAGCAAGGATCAGATTGGACCACTTTAGTACCGGATTACGTAATAAACAGGCTAGTTCAGGTAGGACATGGAGCGGGATGTCGCTAGGAAATATCGAGTGATTAATGTTGAGCAATAATACATCATTCTGTATCGTGGCTAGCTGCAAACTGTAAAATTACGATTTTTTTCCTGGACATGCCTCCACTTTATAATCCAAGTGTGATTATAGTTTACCTCCTACAGAGCCAGCGAGGAAATCGGCGAAATGCATCCTTTCTCTGCGTCAATCTCAGGCAAATAGTGAGGTTTCATTCAGCTGGCAGGCTTCTAGTTTTGTTAAAAGCGAACTAACAAGACAGCCTGTCACTTTCACCTTCCGACGTCAAAAACATTGGCCCAGATAATCCCACTTTTTGACAAAACGACGATTAATATTAATACTATCCTACGATGTGTAGGGTACGAGAGATTATCTTTCAGTAATTAAAATGACAGTAAACGACCCACAGCGCAAGGACTGGGACGCCTGTACGTCGGGAGAAAAAAAACCCCGCTGACGTCACCTGTCAAACGTTAAAACGTGCACAGTGTTGTGTTACTCTCTTTTTGGCTCGTAGTGCAACAACAACTAGGGAATTACTCTATCCACATGTGTCGATGGTACCGAAAATAATCAAATCAGAATGGAGAGGAAGTGGAAAAATATGATCAAATTCAATGAAAAGAAATTACAACAATTCAAATATGTCAAAGAAGGTTGAATCGGTTCATCTGGATACAACGTTTATTGACAGATATGTTTCGTCACTCATCTAGGTGACCTCTTCAGGTCACTTAAATAAATATGCTTTAAATCCTTCAGCGGCTCGCTCTCGCGCGCGCTCTCTCTCTCTCTCTCTCTCTCTCTCTCTCTCTCTCTCTCTCTCTCACACACACACACACACACACACACACACGCACGCACGCACGCACACTCACACAAAAGCATGCATTTGAGATGGAGCGGGCAGGCTGCGCATATTGACATTTAAAGGGATTATGGGACTGTGCCTGTCAAAACCTCCTCTTTTCATCAGAGAAAGAATCGGTTCATCAGGACACAACGTTTATTGAGATAAACGTTTCATCGGTCATCTAAGTGACCCCTTCAGTCTCAACTGACTGCAGGTATCCCCACCCTTATAAACATTACAGTTGCACAACGACCGAAACCAACGATCGGTTTCATATGCAAATAGGCGTGACCATTAACTAGAGTTTTAATGGCCATGTGTACTATTCACAGAGGATCTGGGAATGTTTGCAGCCACAGCATTGTACGATGGCAACAGATTTTTAGTTACTTAAATTGCACGTGTTCCTTTTTGAATTTCTAGGTATTATTAATTTTCATTTTAGCAGTATACAGCACTATAAAAGCACGAAGAACCTGACTGATGTCATGTCTTTTCATCACACATTTCAAATAGTGCAAAAAGTTTCTGCTCTGACCAGTGTTTGTCTGAATGTATGAATAAATGACAGACACGTGAAGAAGCCTGTAACAACCCTACTACATCCGGGGTCATGCATGAAACAACAAACAAGTAGATTGCTGATGGCATCGATCTCACTAGACCCTGTAACATCCTCCTTCTCCAAAGTAAACACCAGCACATTAGAGCATAGTGCAAGTACATAGTGCAACATGTCACAATATAACTTGTAAATAAAATAAATCTTTCCCTGTATCAGAACATTACAACAGTCACTGTTAACTACTGTTTTTTTTTTTTAGTGGCAACAGCCATACACAGTCCATATTATAAGCTGAGTCTTTCAGGTGGCTTAGACAGCTGTCTGACCCTTGTATATCTGTGTCCCTCTGAGGGTCTGGTTGCAACTGAACTGGGAGAGGCCCTCGGTGTGAGCCTGACGGGGCTTGGCTCGGCCACAGTTGGGGGAGCCTCTGCAGCACTATTATCTGGAACACGTGTAGGCTCTGGGCTCATTCTCTTTGCAGGCCCGAGTAGGAGTTGGCTCTGCCACTCTGAGGTCAACCCTGTTGCGTCGATAGAGTGAGCCGTCGACATCCACCAGGTAAGCTCTCGGTGCAACCTTGCAGAGGCAGGTCCCAACCTTCCAGAGACCAGTGTTACCGCCAGCCAGGGGCTTCATTCGGACAGTTTCTCCTACCTGCAGATCCGGCAGGTCCCGGGCAGACCGGTCATAGAAAAACTTGGCAAGCTGCTTCCTGTGACGCAGTTCATCAGTGACCCCTACCACAATGACTAGTTCAAGGAGTTTGTTTGTCACTTGAATGGAGGTTTTCAGCCGACGAGACATGAGGCGTTGTGCCGGGCTGCTGTCCATATTTTTGGTAGGAGTATTCTGCCAGTGTAGTATGGCCTTCCAAGGGTCGACACTGTCATGCATGTCTTTATGCAGTAGATTCTTTGCAATCTTGACATAGCCTATCCACTCAGCTAATATATAAATCCATGAATGCAAGTTCAACTACTTCTGACACCATGTTTGTCTAGGATATACGGAATGCACGAATAGATGACAGACACGTGTGCCAAGCTCAGAACGTGTAATCTGAAGAAGCCTGTAACAACCCTACTATATCCGGGTTCTTGCATGAAACAACAAACAAGTAGATTGCTGATGGCATAGATCTCACTAGACCCTGTAACAACCAGTTTGGGCACATGGGATTACGGAGGCATGTGCATTATATGTGGAGGTCACTTGTGATAATACCATTGTGGGAGAAACTCTAACTCTACTACTACTACTACTACTACTTTCGGCTGCTCCCGTTATAGGTTGCCACAGCGAATTATCTGTTTCCATCCCTTGCTGTTCTCTGCTTCTTCCTGTCACGCCAACCACCTGCATGTCCCCCCCCACTACACCCATAAACCTCCTCTTTGACCTTCCTCTTTTCCTCTTCCCTGGCAGCTCCATATTCAGCAACATTCTCCCAATATACCCAGCATCTCTCCTCTAAACCATCTCAATCTTGCCTCTCTTGCTTTGTCACCAAACTGTCCAACCTGAACTGAGCTGTTCCTCTAATATAGACTCGTTCCTAATCCTGTCCTTATTTGTCACTCCCAACAAAAATCTTAACATCTTCAACTCTGCCACCTCCAGCTCCACTTCCTGTCTTTTCATCAGTGCCACTGTCTCCAAACCATACAACATAGCTGGTTTCACTACCACCTTGTAAACATTCCCTTTAACTCTTGCTGGTACCCTTCTGTCGCAAATCACTCCTGACACTTTTGTCCACCCACTCCATCCTGCCTGCACTCTCCTCTTCACCTCTCTTCCACACTCCCCGTTACTTTTAACAGTTGACCCCAAGTACTTAAACTCATACGCCTTCGTCACCTCTACTTGCATCCTCAGATTAAGCACTCTGAGTTTCATAAACAAGTGTTGCTTTATTGGAAACTGGTGTTTAAGAATAACTTCACACCTCATGACAGTGCAATCTGGATAAACAGATATGTTCTCTCTCTTAAGAGAAAACATATCTATGAGAACTGGTTGGATAAAGTGGCACGGTTGGCTCTACACTTGTTGGATGAATCAGGAGATTTTCTGAACTATAGTATGTTCTATCAGAAAAATATAATTGTTTGCTCAGTAAGAAAACATTCAGATGTCAAAACTATTCTGAAGTAATGGTATATATGGTCAACGGGATGTTTATGTATTCATAATTTGTGCCGAGGACAATGAGACTTATGGTTGTCACCTATGATTTCTTGGATTTAAAATGTAAGAAAAAAATCCTTAGATTAGCAATTACAAATGAGAGCTTCACAGCGCCTGTCAAAAGAAATACTATAACACAGGGATTCACAAGAAGCTCTACTGAGAAGATCAGAACAAAATATTTGTTTAAATTGGGTTTACTCTTACTTTCAGAGAAACACTTGGAGTGTGTTGTTGAGCTCTGCTGTCTGCTGAGGACCGGTTAAAAAGTGATCACAAAGTTTGGACAGTTTAATGTGTTTGTCCTCTCAAGGAGTTGAGCATTTTTTTTCATCCCTGTTGGGGCCAGTAATGGGAGAACGGGGTAAACTGTGCCAGTGGGTAAGGTGAGTCACCCCTTGTATCTAGGCACCCATAATCAGTTATGTGACCACAGAATTTGCAAGAACAACTAATCCCACTAAATCAATGACGGGGGAGGGCAAATGCATTAAGTGAGAAGTGAACCAGACCCAAACATGTTCTTCTTACTTAATTGAAAAGTAACAGGGAAAATCAAAACATTATTCGGGTGGGGGGAGGGGGAGTCCCCCAAAATTTGACGGGCAGAATATGCCGCACGGAAAGTGGATGAAAGTTGCCCCATACATATGTGATCCCCCGACATTCTTTCGTATATGGATGCGGGCTATGATGAAAGATATGTTTTTATGATGCATTGCCAGTTTGTTTTGAAGAATAATTTAACCTGAAATAAAGACCTGCATCACAGCTTTGACCTCGATAACACCAGTGATTTGAATGATTAAAAGGATGGATGATGATGATCATGGGGAAAAGTGGGCAATTCAAAGGGTTAAAAAGATTTCGAAGACAACACTCTTGCACTACCCGCTGAAGAGCCAATGAGCAAGAGGGGCGGACAGCAACAGTTGGGGGAGTTGTCTTGTCCGCGGTGTTGCCATTGGGCTACCTCAATAAGGGCAAACACCCTTATTCACCTCGGACCCCCGTCCTCCAGACACAGAAATAGAAAGGTTTTGGAGATACTCACTTCGATTGAAACGCCGTGCCGGCTGCACCATTGAAAGACACATTTGAGGAAAACCAGTAAAAAATAAAATTAAAGAAACGTCTTATCTTGGCACTTCCAGAAACTTCGGAGGCTCACAGAGACCGGGCGATTAGGAAGAGACGGCTGCTAGCATTACGTTAGGTTAGCATAGCATCAGCTAGTTACTTCTAACCCCCCCTAAGCGGGCTATCGATAAGAGATACCAGCTTGGCTCCACACCAAGCCGGGGTTTAAATAGCCGAGTTATTCAAACGTATTTCCAAACCAAACTTAAAAAAACGATATATCTTTAAACACCCAAGGACGTTACTGGCCGCCAAGTCAGTTTAACAAATTTATAATTGTTAGCTTTTGGAGGGAATGGCATTGGACTTCGCTGCGGGATGCGTGGGAGGTAAGTAACCTTGTCTAAGTAAGTTAAGTCAGCACTGGTAACGTCTGTTAGCTTGGTTAGCAAAGTGTACCATAAATTACAGTAACTAGCTTTAACTGTAGCTAGCATTCATATAACACTTACCACCGGGTGTCTTTCGTATTGAAAACACTTTGAAAGACGCCGTGATTGCGTGTGCCAGCCCACCGCCACGTCTCAGTCTTTGCTTACGGAGCACTTTGAAGTGTGTTGGTTCACTTGGCAAACTAGCATAACTCGCCTCGCTGTTTGAAAATGCCAGCTCCCGTCTGCAGGTGTGTGGGTCCGCATTTCTGACTGCGTTCATGCAGGGAGCGGTCCTGCGTGTGTATACGTAGTACCTCAACAAGTAAATGTGCTACAACGCCCAACATTGCTCTCCCGTTTGTAAACACGGTTCCGGGTTAGGGAATATCGTGTACCACATCTAGAAGACGAGCAAGTTCATGCAATTTCATGTACTTGAGCGACAACTGAGCCATGAGCAGTACCTAAAAGCCGAGGTCTGCAGAAACCCAGCCCATGGGAATCGTTTCAGCTGTGAAGTCTGTATGTAGCCTGACGATCACCAGGAGCTGACGAATCCCAAGAGATTTTTTTTCCTCCGGAGAGATAGCGCAGCCCCCCCCCACCACCACCACACACACACACACACACACACACACACACACTCTCTCTCTCACTCTCACTCATCACAGTCAAGTTTGTATTGACCCAACGCCTCCTTGTCTTAGCTCCTACATCAGCAAGCTGCAACATGCATATTTGCCTGGGATGGGAATCTTGATCACTGATTCACAAGCTTATCCGCTGCTATCAGCAGGTTACACCTACGCAAGACAACGAACAATTTATTTATAGCCAACTGTTTAAGTTGTGATTTTGTCATAACCAACTTTAATATCAGTAATCATATTGATTATGATAATATTGAAACGAGGTGGTTGACGTCATGTCACAGCTGGGGTGTTGGCTGTAAGCTTGTGTGCAGGAATATGGTACTGTGGAGAAGTGTATCCTATGCAGGCAGTAGTTAAGTGTGTGCAGGGTTGTTTGCAGGACAATGGAATGCACTATTGAACCGTCTTGAGGTATACTGAGCCCAACTCGAGAAATCATCATCAAGGCAAGGTGTCCACTTGAGAACCCCAATTACATGCCTGCACACACAGGATCAACTCTGAGCTGGTGTAAGTAGTTTGGTAGGTGATGCTTGTTGTTAAATGGGCCACAGGGTTCATAACAAGGTCCTTTATGGTCAACACCAACTGGTTAGTACATTAGGTTAGGATAAGACAAAGCCTAATACATTCGCTTGTTGTCTGATTTGGTCTCCTGTCTGAAGGCTGACTGTGCTATATGGCACAGGGAGCATAACATGTTGTGTGTATTCATTGATACCACATTATCAAAAAGAATCAGTCTGACAATCAATCAAGTATCCCACCCATTAATAATAAACAATTAGCCAGCATAAAAAAGCAAAACAAGATGAATAGAACATGTTTATGATTAATGGTTTAGCTCTAGCTACCTGTCTCTGTGTCATCACTGGCAGAATTTTTCCTTTTTTAGTCTGCACAACCCACAGAGAAGTTCAGCAGAGGTCTACCTCTGAGATATTAAATGCATTAGAATCCAGACTCACTATTTGCATCCTGTTCATTCCCCAGCTTACAATATTGTTGAATGCAAAAAGTTAGAATCAAGTTACAAATGTCTATTTTTGGCCTTTAGAGTTATACCTGTGCATTAGTAGTAAGAAAATAGGTTCCTAAGACACTCTTGAGTTTGATGATTGAGCAAAATGATTTCGTATGCAAACTAGTGAAATTTGTTCTAAATGAACATGACTTGGAACTATTTCAGAAGCTAAGCAGGCTAATTAATTTGTAGCTGAATACAAAGTAATATTTTTAATTTGCTCTTAGGTATAGCAGATGATTTATAAGTAGGAATAATTAGTAGTGAGATACCTATGACATTATCCCAAATAAATTGTTAGGGATAATACTTCCAAGTTGCTTCGTGGCTGGCAGTGTTGCTATTGTATAATGCTGTTACCTCTTGTTGGTGCTTGCAAGTCAAGGACAGGACATTGTTTGGCATTTGTCACTCTATGCAGTGCAGTGACCAGCTGATTTCTGCTCAACCTTGAGGCAGGCTGTTTGCTATTATTTGATGAGGTACTTGATCTCTAATATATAGCTGTTAACAGGTACCTGTTTAGCTGGAGTTGTCTTTTTGTCTCTGCAATGAATGGATGATTGCATATTACACTTTATGCTGTTTACTACATACAATACAGAACAATAGTGTGTTATTCAAACTGATTTTTTTTATAAAGCCTTCTAGTACTACTACTACATGTACTAGAAGGCTTGATTAAGAAAAAAGAAAAAAACCTTTACCACAGTTGAAGATAACCAAACCTTGCTTTCCCTAGATTGGAAAACCAGTTATTATACAAGATCCTGATTGACAAATTTGTGGTAGAAATGTTTTGATTTTATTATTAATGAACAAATGCGCAAGTGTGATGATTCTTTAATCAATTTTTTTAAAGCCTTACCTCTTTACTATCTGATGATTTTGAATTGTCTTTTCAGGCGCTGCAGGTGTTTTGGTTGGACATCCTTTTGATACTGTAAAGGTGGGTCTCTGTCTCAATGTCATCATTATTTACACATGTTGGGCAATGAGATTAGCTAGTACATAGCTATCAGGATTTTCCAAGTCAGACCACCGAGTCAGCAGCTTGAGTTTGAGTCCAAGTGACCTAAAACATACTCAGTTGACCCGCAATGTACGTTAGAATATTGAGCAAGAGATGCAAACCTTGTCTTTTCAAAATGATTTGTACTAGGGTGAAGATATTCACAAATGTGGGACTGCCACGTTTTTCTTTGAACCACAATAGATGGAACCAAGTAAATTATTAGGGTTTTGGGCTGAAAAGCATTTTAACTTGGATGTTATGTATCATATTTTATGTTGGCCATGTAGTGTATTGTAATATTGGCTACATAACATCAGCTCAGAAATTGTGGTTCCCAGATAGAATCTGATAATCACATAGCCTGGATTGAATAATGGCTTTTTTTTAAGTAATGTTTAACCCAAGCCTGTTGATTGAGTTTAGCAAAGATTATAGCGATTACAAAACAATTTGGAAATATGCTAATTGGTAGCGTTGATTGTATACTTTGCCACTGGCAGTGGACATTGGATGTCTGAAAAAAGCGACACATACACATACTATTTAGCGCTTAATGAATTTGTCACTCAACATACTAGGCAAAAATATAGAGGAATTGGCTTCAGTTGGTAATCCTGTAATGGATATTTGCCAAGTAACCGGTGTCACTCCATCATTCTACATGTCTCAAATGGTCAAATCGTTTTTGCTAATGCCATTTACAACAAGTTTGTTAAGCACAAAGCAGATTGTGGAATGCCAAACATGCAGTGGGTCAGTCTAAGCTATTTTAGTCTATAGTTTAGCCACTGCCTCTCTTGCCAGCCTCAGTATTGTGCCAAGCCCTCAAACCTGCATGAAACTAATCTCACATATTTTAGCTCAAGCTAAAAGACAGTATCATAGGCTTCACGCTGATGTAAAATTTCACCTTGCAGTTAACCAACGCCTACAATATTTGTGTTGCTCATGAATCACTTGCAAGCCCTAACCAGTTTTAAAGATTTTGAAGATTGTGCACAACTACGTAAAGTGGCAGTATTTACTTTGGAGAATGCAAGCAATTTTGGTTGAAGCATATTTCTGCCTTGCTTTCAAATATGTTATTTCTCCCTGAGCTGGTGTCTGTGGGCTGGGATTGGGGAGGCTGTCTTTAACAGCAACAGTGTCACTTTGTTGTAGATGAGAGAGAGAAATATACAGCCTTTCCACGGAAATAAGACTTAGTAAGTACGGTTAAGGTCTTCTGCTTCTCTCACCCCATGTTTTATATTAGGCTATAAAAATACAAAGCACAGAAGACGCATTGTCTTGTTATCACCATATTCTGTTATCCCCCCCCCCTTCTGCTTTGTTACACCCCTAACACTTTTCCTGAAAAGTGCCCATTTCAAAGTACTGATGCTTGCTTGTTCACTTTTTAAGTATATTACAATATGTGGTGTTTAATAGTTGTGGTCCACTATGGTCTTGATGTGAGAGGAATATTTTTTAATGTAGGAGTATTTTATATGGGACTCTTAACACATTGGTTCTCATTTCTAGGTGAGACTTCAAGTTCAGAATGTGGACAAACCTCTGTACCGTGGTACGATCCACTGCTTCCAGTCCATCATACGCCAGGAGTCGGTAAGCAGGGAGAAAAACATAGACAAAAGCATTTCCCACTTAGGCCTAGGTCTACTTATTTCCTTTATTTACTTGTTTATGTTGTTCTGGTTTACCATATTTGACATGTTAAACCATTTGTTTACAAGTGGTTCATTTGGTTACTTTTAAACAGTTTTGGATTATGGAGTTAGCAGCAGGTGCTGTTGAGTTTTCACCAGGTGCTCCTTACCATGCTAAAGCCATAGCCACCTGCTAAGCTAGCTTGTTCATCAGGTAGAATGGGTTCCACACTCATTAAAGATCCAGTTACAGCATTACTTCTCAGCACATACGTCAGCCCCAGATCATCCTGACACTGAGATGGGATGTGTGGGAGGGTATCAGCTAGCCAGGGTCAACCAGGACCTTATTCCACTTGGCTAAATTAAGCTTGGGGCATCTTGCCATTTGAGCCAAGTGCAGTCTGCCAGGTCTCTAGGAGGGAATTTCAGATTGCTCATTTACCCCGCAGCACAGAGCAGTAATGGATGACACTTTACAATTTTGAATTGAATAGAAGTTTCTTGTCTAAACATGAAAGTTCACAAGTCTCAAGACTCATCCTTGGTTCAGCTGCCACAACCTGACACTAAAAGCAGTGGAATGATTACTGGAGGAACTGATTTGGATTTTGGTGGAGCAGAAGGCAGAAGTCCTCTACCTGAGGACTTCAAATTACAGCTATCATTTGCAATTACAGTGGTGGCCTCTGCCAAGATAGCTTTAAGAACCGAAAAACTAAATTTTACTTATTTTTCATAGGCATGGGAACCATCATTCTCTTCATTCCCTTTCACTTTGCCTCTGGTGTAATTCTTTTAAAATTATTCTATAATATCCTTCATTCATACCCTTAAACATTAGATATTGTCACCTTGATTTCCCTTTTCTGTGTAAACACACTCGCAGCTAAAATCAATAATACAGGTCTTTTTGTCTATAGGGGCTTGGTCTGTACAAAGGCATTGGTTCTCCCATGATGGGGCTGACCTTCATCAATGCCATTGTGTTTGGCGTCCAGGGCAACGCCATGCGTGAGCTGGGTCATGATACACCACTCAATCAGTTCCTGGCTGGAGCCTCTGCCGGAACCATCCAGTGTGTTATCTGCTGCCCTATGGAACTGGCCAAGACACGCATGCAAATGCAAGGAACTGGAGAAAAGAAGTCAAAGAGGAAGATGTACAAGAACTCCCTGGACTGTCTGGTGAGAATCTACAAGAGGGAGGGAATCCGTGGCATCAACCGTGGCATGGTGACAACACTGATTCGTGAGACGCCGGGATTCGGTGTGTACTTCCTGACTTACGATACCTTGACGCGTTCCCTGGGCTGTGAGCCGGAGGACCCTTACATGATCTTCAAGCTGTTGTTTGCTGGTGGAATGTCCGGCATTGCTTCCTGGATCTCCACCTACCCCGTAGACGTAATCAAGTCCCGCCTCCAGGCAGATGGGGTCGGGGGGGTGAATCAGTACAGTGGCATCATGGATTGTGTCAGGCAGAGTTTACGGAAGGAAGGGTGGAGGGTGTTCACGCGTGGGCTCACATCCACACTGCTGCGTGCCTTCCCAGTCAATGCTACCACGTTTGCCACAGTGACTATGTTCTTAATGTACATGCGCAAAGGGGAAGAGTGTGTCATGCAGGACAGTGAGCCACAGTCTGTCCCTCTGCAGCCTCTGCAGCCACAGGCACAACCAACCAGCATGTGATCTGGTTCAGGATTCTGTTTGTGGCAAAGCCTTCTGTACAGCAGTGAGCAGAGGCACACTGCTCAGCAAGTGTGTTTCGCCTTGCAAGGTTTTGAAAGCCATGACAAAGTATAGAAAGAAGTTGGAGCTTTATATAGGTCTGTAATCAGTTTATTGGTTTCCACAATATGAGCAAGGTGAACTGAGTATCTGTCCAAGGAAACTCGATCCTCTGAGCTCCTGCAAAATGACCACTTGTACGTAGTATAGATTCAAGAAGTTAGGTTTTTTTTTTTTTTAAATAATTATATTTTATGACAAACAGCACTTGTAAATATGGTCTCTTTTAAAAGGTCCTTGGTTTTGTACAGAGCAGTTTTGTAACCTGGTAAGTGTTAAGAAATTTAGGAAAATTAATGGTTACACTGACGGTTAACATGAATTACAGTGTCAGGTAAAAATTCACTGCTTGGCCTAACCCTACACATTTTTAGTCAAATACTCAAGTGTCCTCATTGTCGTCTTCATGTCATATTGGAGTATTAAGGTTTACACAACCAAAAAAGATGCCTGAATATTGTAGAGAATACAAGTCTAGTTACTTTAGTAGCTAGGTGGAATGAAAACGTCACCATGCTTGTGAAATGCTAAAACCTTTGTTTTTTGCAGTTGGTACATGAATTCGAGCATCTAAATGCATTTAAAAATAAAACTTAGATTTGCACCAATCTAAGTTTTGAGTGCATTGAAGAAAAGAAAATGAAGTAGGATATGCAATGATTAGTAAATGCAGGTTCCTGTCTTGTTTGGTGGTGGTGAACGCTTTCCATAATTTCAACTTGGAATTGCAATTTGCTGTGATCAGTTGGAGAATTAGGTAAGCTAATTTAAGTTTCAAATCAAATTGTTCATCAAGACCATCACAAATTTATTAAAAGTAAAATGGATGAAAATCAAACTTGAAACCTTTAACTTGATTTAGGTGAATGAGGGCTTGACATTCTCTACAAGTTTAAAGATGAACGCTCCGACATTTGTTCTCAGAAGGGCATCATCCAGAGCCCCTTACCAGTCACTATTTATTATGAATGCAGCATGTCAACTTTATCGTCATAATTGTTACAAAGCTATTGTAATAATTGTTACAAATTTACAAAGGCAGCCTTGTACGTGCACAGTACATGTATATGTAGATATTGTTGTATTTATGTGTATTTATGACTTTTTCTGAGGCTGCACACCGTGTGCGTAGTTGAATGAAACTTTCCTATGAAAAGTCATGTTACTGCAGTCCCAGGGACTGTCAAACTATCAGTCTAAACCACACACTGACCTTTGAGAGCGGATCCTGTCGAGTCATCTATTGAGCTTTTTACCAAGTGAAACTTTTGTAATGAGCCTTTTTCCTTCCCTTCCTCAGTCTATTTTTGTATAACCATAGTGGTTGCTGGAATAAATCAAATCATCACCGATAACTGGTCTGGTCTGGATATAGGCCTCACAAATGCTTCATCTAGATACAATGTATTTTAAGGGTCGTTTACTTTCCCCGCAACGTTTTGTGAATATTTCTTCTTGAATACTTCGTTTTCTGCATGTGGATACAAACACACGACGATAATCCAAGCTTTGATACAATCACTGATTAGAAAAAAAATAAACTGTAAAATCTTAAGTCTTGTTTCACATTTTGTGCAATGTCCAAAGAAAGCACCTTAATGCTAATCCTTAGGATAGCATTTACAAAGTTAATGGGGAAAATCTTCGGGGTTGAGTTTTTGATTTGTTATCTAAAGTTGATTCCATTTGTCACATGTCCAGTTCCTAACCAGTAAATAGTTTGTTCCGCTATACGGGGAAACCGCTTTTTAAATATGGGTTGTTTTTTTTTTTAAGTCCATTGACATGAAGTGATGATTTGTACAGACATCATGTGAGCTTCTACTAGAATTGACTGTTTTGTCTATCTCTTCATCTTTCCGCCCAACCTCTTCATCTAAAAAGTGTAAAAGAATAAAATGTGTTGGCTCTTGAACGACATTGATACTGATGCTATATTTTCCCATGTTCTCCATCACTGTTACATACATTTACTTAAAGACTTCAAATCTGTGCCTCTTTCGTTGTGAACTCTTCATGCTTGGTCTGCGTGAACTGGTTGGATGAAATGTGAGTGCTGTTGTCATTTTAGAAACACGCCTGATAATTTTCCCCACGTCTTGTACCATCTGTATATCTTGCATTGAAGCGG
The DNA here is from genome assembly GCF_029633865.1 of Lampris incognitus. Lineage (NCBI taxonomy): Eukaryota > Metazoa > Chordata > Actinopteri > Lampriformes > Lampridae > Lampris > Lampris incognitus. The sequence goes on from NC_079226.1 coordinate 25,059,164, forward strand.
TTTGTAGTTCTCTGAATGAATGTCTTAAATAAAAACCTGACAAGTCTATTTTGCACTTATTTCCCAAACAAGATTTGTGGTCATGGTACTACAGTGGTAAACTATGCCTTTAGATTTTGTTTCCATGTAATTTTTTTCTCCCCATCAATTAACCTAGGAGAAATTGTATAACCCAAGATGACTTTTTTCGATCAAAGCATCACTTACGTTAGGCAGCAGTATTTCTTCAATTTTAAGATACATCTGTTGCTTAAAATTGAAACCTTAAATGACCCCGTGCCATAGTTCAACAATATGGTCGTGACCCTTGTTGCTCCATCTCTAATTAAATATCAATAATCCCATTTCTCTCCGGAAAAAAAGGGGGGGACGGGGGGAGAGAAAATATAACCTGTGGCATAAGGGCTTTGCCAGTCAGGCCGCGCCCCTTCCACTATGATTATTTGGATAAACAGGTTGCTGCAAATTTTAAAACATTGTCCAGGGCACATAGAGCAGACAACACACCTCAGCTGTGATATAGTTTCCATACACCACAGCCTGTCGTGGGCTATTCCTCAAATGTGCCGTGCAAAACATTTGGTTTTGATATTCATTGCATGATTTTCCCCACTTTAAGGTAGAGGAACTGACAAATTACTTGTTTTATTCTTGATTGTGTCATTTATAAAACTAAGGGGCGCCCTCTAGTGGTAATAGGTAAATACGGTGGGTCTTTGATGGTCAGCAGATCTACTGGGATGAGATGGAACAACAGTCGACACCACAATACAGATGTTTAAGGGGAAAAAAGGTGACTAGTTTGGTCATTACATCAACATGACATTTATTTTAGGCAAAAAAAAAGTAGTATAAACATAAAAATGTTCATGGAAATTTAGTATCCATTACGTCAAGAAAATAATGAGTCACGTTTTATCAAATATTGATGTTTTTTTTTTTAAATAAAAATTTTGCTGAAATCATAATTTGACAAAATAAAAGGAAAAAAATCTAAACCATTATATCAAATATTAAGGGGGACACTATTCAGGTTAATAATTTCCAAATGTGGAAAAAAGCATCATATGTAATATGAAGGAGAGGCATATGTTGCATACAAATTCTGAAGCTGAATTAGGTCCACCTTAAATTTGCTGTGCAAAAGCTGTCATATTGTGGGTCTTTTTATAAAGTACACCATCTCAATATCTTGATATTCGATGGTGCCGGTGACCACAGAAACACTGAGACAAAAACAGAATACTGACGGGGTATGAAGGGAGAAAGGAAAGTGGGTTAAAGTAAAGAGGCATTACCAAATAAAGGGAAAGGGGAAGTAAAGTAAAAGAGACAATAGATGAAAGAAACAGCAGGGAAATCAAGAATTTTAGGAATGAAAAGTTGGGGGAAGGGATTTGAGATTGCACTTTTCTCAGAGGCTTCTGTTTTAGCAGCTAGCCATTCTTCTTTGCTGTGGCTACATTCATGAGGAACATGTCGCAGGAGTAGTGCAGGCGGTGGTAGATTTCTTCTGCCCTGGATCGACTCACACAGCCTCCCTTCTGTATGGCCTCGATGGAGCTGCAGAGAGAGGAAGAGTGTGGGTGGAGAGGATATAAATGACAGAGGAGAAAAGGGGTAAAAATCTACACCTCACCACCTTTACTAAATGCAAACAGGCAGTCAAATGAAAATAGGGAAAAATATTTACTCATTCCAGGGCCTCTGACCTATAGTAACATCTATCTATCACATCTTTTCATGTTAGAATTCAGACATCCATTCCATCCATTATCCAAACCGCTTATCCTGCTCTCAGGGTTGCGGGGATGTTGGAGCCTATCCCAGCAGTCATTGGGCGGCAGGCGGGGAACCACCCTGGACAGGCCGCCTGGTCATCACAGGGCTGACTGACACATAGACACACATATACACATTCACTCCTAGGGACAATTTAGTACAGCCGATTCACCTGACTTACATGTCTTTGGACTGTGGAAGGAAACCAGAGCACCCGGAGGAAACCCATGCAGACACGGAGCGAACATGCAAACTCCACATGACCCCAAGTTTGGACTACCCTGGGGCATTTATATATTTACCTGTTGATGAGCTGGTTCATGGATCTGAAGTTGTGGATCATGTTAAGGGCGTGAACATAGCTGACACAGGGCAGAGTCAGGCAGAACTGCAGCGCTCCCTGCCTGTGTTGCCCTTTGACCTCTAAGGGCACTGTGATGCTCTGGCCTTTCCGGTGCTCCAGCCGAGCCAGGTCGGCCAGTAAGGCGGCACTCTCCACAGGGCCGTCGCTCCACAGCAGGCGCACCCCAGCACAAACCAGCGCCGTCACTGTGCTGTCATAGAAACGTGTTCCCAAGAACGGACGGGATGCATCACCTGGGACAGTGTGATGGAGAATTCAGAATGGATGAGTGTCACTCTATGCCCGAAAGCATCTGCCTCACTTAATTTACAGGAAGATTTACAGAGATTTACACTCTGGGATGGTTTAAGATCATTGACATCTGAATTAATACTGTCAACGTTGTGGATAATGTTAACATATTATGTTGACATATCAACAAAGCAATATTGCAAGGCTTTCAATAAAACCACTGGGGCATCGCAACACTCATGTTTTTTTGTTTTTTTTTAATCTGTTACATATGGACCCGTATCTACACTACAATACTGATGCATACTTATGCAGCAACACAAAATGCATAGCCATAATTTTGGATTAGATACATATACATCACATCCTAAACTCTTTTGAATTGTCCTTGAAATATATGACGCCTGTATAAAAATGTAAACTGTTCCTAATCATTACGCAGTATGCAGGGGTGGGCAATCTTATCTAGAAAGGGCCAGTGTGGGTGACAGCTTTTGTTCCAACCAAGCAGTTACACACCTGTGTCTCCTAATCAAGTTCCTCAGCAAAGACTCTACTGGTTGATTAGTGGGATCAGGTGTGTAACTGCTTGGTTGGAACAAAAACCTTCACCCACACTGGCCCTTTCTAGATAAGATTGCCCACCTCTGGTATATAGTATCCAATCTCATCAAAGGTTCTGATGACTGACCTGGTTTAATGCGGTCTTTTTCCACTATGAAACAGACACGCTCAAACAGGCCCTGCAAGCTGATCACTCTCTCAGCCAACCGCTTCCGGTTCTGCATCGCGGCCAGATTCGATTGGCTGTGCCTCTCCACTGCCATGCGGTTGCTGACAATAAAGTAGCTGCTGTCCAAAGAGCAGACATGCACGGTGATGGCATGGCGCTGACGCAGGCTGCTGACAACCTCCACGCCGCTGCTGATGCATCGACTGTCTACCAAAATGGACACGCGCCCAGAAGGAGTCCCAGACGGAGAAGGAGACTCGTTTACAGAAGACGTCTGACCGACAGCCTTCTGAGACAGGGGTACTGAGGAGGAGGTGGAAGGGGTTGCCTGGAAATAAAAAGTGAGACACTCTGCAGTGAGGAAGATGTAACTTGAATTTAAAAAGTTATCTGGTTCAGTTGAAAAATCCAGACAATATACAGAGAATATACTTAATACCACTTCAAATTCATGTTTGTTGACAGCTAAGTAACCTTACACACACTAGGAATTTGTGTTAGTGGGATACAAATTCATGAGAGACAGTTCAAAGCAGCAAAAACAAGCTCATATAACAATGTGACAAACATATCTATACCATAAGGATACCTTATTTGTAACTATGTAATTCATTACGGGATGACAAGCATCTTTCTGTACACGGTGCAAAAAAGAACTAACAGTTGCAAATACAAAGTATCTGCATAAAGTTGTACTCTACTATACAGCAGAAACAATCATGGAGCAGGGAATATAGAGGGAATATGACCTAAGTGGGTGGTTTTTTGTGTGTGGATATTTTCCCCCTTTTTCTCCCCAGTTATATCCGGCCAATTACCCCACTCTTCCAAGCCGTCCTGGTCGCTACCCCACCCCCTCTGCCGAGCTGGGGAGGGCTGCAGACTACCACATGCCTCCTCTGGTACATGTGGAGTCACCAGCCGCTTCTTTTCACCTGAAAGTGAGGAGTTTTGTCAGGGGGACGTAGCGCGTGGGAGGATCATGCTATTCCCCGTGGTTCCCCCTCCCCCCCGAACAGGCAACCTGACTGACCAGAGGAGGCGCTAGTGCAGCGACCAGGACACATTCCCACATCCGGCTTCCCATCCGCAGACACGGACAATTGTGTCTCTAGGGACGCCCGACCAAGCCGGAGGTAACATGAGGATTCGAACTGGCGATCCCCGTGTTGTTAGGCAACAGAATAGACCGCTACGCTACCTGGACGCTCCCTAAGTGGGTGGTTTAATATGCAAAACAAAGTACAATTTACATGTGGAACATAAACATGATCACAGATACTGACAAGAACAGCCTATTACTTTTGTAGAAAGTGCAGAACCCTCAAGGCAGATGAGTATATGTCTTATCTTGTGTACTGCTACATGTACCTGTGGTTGTTTCCATGAGGCTAACAGGGACTCTGACTCCGTGAAGTCCAGCTGGTCAGACAGCAGGGACTGGTTTTGCAGCCTCTTGCGACACCTGCAGGAGAGCATAAGCAGTGCATGGGTTGATGTGTGTGTGTGCGCGCACACGAGCCCAGGTATGCCTGCATTCATGCGTGTTTACATGTATACATGAGTCTGTGTTTGTGTGCATATGATTGTCATTACCTCTCCTCTTGCTGTCCCTCATTTGTGAGTCTTTTCTCCCCCTTGCTCAGGGATGACACCTTAGCTGCTATGGTAGAAGAGGAGGACAGAGCATTCTGTTGCTGAGGAGGCTTGCTGGATGTTAAGTCCTCGTTTACCACTTCTGCCCTTAGGGGAATGGCAATGTCCCCATCAGTCCTCCTGTTCTTCTCTTTGACAGCCTCCTCTGTTTCCTCCTCACTGGAATCCTGTATGCATATGATGCGGGAGCGTTTGGTTTTTACCCCGGCCTTTACGTGGGGTCCGCTTTGCTCAGTCGGGGATCCAGGCCCAGCTTTAGCCCTGATGTGGTGTAGAAGAGCTCTGCGTCTGGTGGCATACTGCCTCCTTCCATCCACGTAGGAGTCCTCGGGGACAAGGTCAATGACCATTTCTTCACCTTCCTCCTCACTGTTCTCTAGCTCCTCCATATCACTGCCAACCACAAAGCTGTCCTCTGCATACGTTTCATCATCAACCTCAGGCATCTGTGAATGTCAGCATTTAGACCAAGGCTTTACTAAATTACTTGATGTTGTTGCCTCCACTAAAGTCTTAGTTTTCATTCCCGGTATTTAATAAAAATGATATGAAAAAATCCTGTCTGTGTCACACTTATCTAACCAAACTTTACAAAGTGCCTAACATTTTCTTAAAAAAGCTAAAAACTGTGTAATGATTTAAAGTTAATTACTTAATATAAATTGCACATCTTCCTCTCTCCACTTTATATTTCCTGTCTACCTCTACTGTTGTATCTAATAAAGTTAAAATATTTCAATAAATAATCTTTAATAACATATTGTTTGTTTTCAAGTACCTGGGAGAAGACGTCCATGTTGTGGCAGTTTCTAAAAGACATTTTGAACTTGCCACCAATGGCAGGGCTTCTCACCGACTTCAGGTACACGCCCTGCATCTCCGAGTCTGGCAGAAAGAGGAACAGACAGGAAGCCACAGAGTGATTGCTATGGCAGGATTCATTCTGCCTCCACAAAATGAGATAATTTAATCCATATGACAGCCAACTGGATTTAAAGACATTAGGTATAAGTTGAAAAAGTACAGCAAGCTTGAGTCAGTCACAAAACAAGACATCAGTGATCTACTGTCCAGGTAATGCAATATTTGGTCAGCGCAGTAGGATGAGTGCCATAGCTATATAATAAAAATCAATGACTTTGATAAGGATGCATTTTTCATAAATAAAGTATTTATCATCTAAATCACATAACACATAACACCTGCTTCTGGTGTGGGAAGATGGCGGTGCAAATTCCCATTTGCAGCGGCCTCACCCAGTACTGGTGTGGGAAGATGGCGGCACAAATTCAAATTTGCGGCAGCCTCACCCAGTACCCTCCATGCAGTGTCTTTGTCCACGTCTGCATCTAAGTTTGTCTTCGTTTGATGGCTGGGAAAGCTGGCGCTGGGTTGGCTGGGAGAGCTTGGTCTGCTGCATCCTGTGGGCCCAGATATTATGACCCTGCCTGGAGCTGCGCCCAAAGAGGAAACACCGAAGGCGGTCTGACAGGATGCAGAAGCGGGGCAGGCTAAGCTATCTGCTAGCCCATGCAGACCGGCTGTTCCAATAACACCGAGGGCGGTCTGACAGCGCCCTCGCCTAGCATTGACTGTGTTTTTAGTGTTGTCGTGTGGAGTGCGGGGAGGTGTGTCGAATATGTCTGGCTGGGAGAGCTGGTGTTGGATCAGCTGAGGGAGCCTGGTCTGCTGCGTCTGGTGGACCCAAGGACCACGGCCCTGCCTGGAGCTGCGCCTGAAGAGGAAACAGCAAGGGCGGTCTGACAGGACACGGAAGCGGGGCAGGCTAAGCTAACTGCTAGCCCATGCAGACCGGCAGTTCCGACAGTCATCCTGGGTTCGTTCTCCTGGACAGTGACTTTTTTTGTTGTTGTTTAGTTTGGATATATATGTGTTAGTTTGGATATATGTATTCTTGTAATTCTTGTAGTTTTTGGATATGTGTTTTTGTCTTTGTGTTGCACTGCTGTGGGCTGGGGAAAACGATATTTCGTTAAAGTGTTCCTGATTCCTGATTGCATATCCAAATAGTGAGTGGGAAGCTGATGTTAAGTGACCTCTTGGAAAGAGCTCAGCAACATACCGTTGAGTCCCTGAGATAAGACTGTGTTGTCCACCACAAAGCCTTGAAGAGACTTGTTCTGTTCTTCTCCATCCTCTTCATCAGATGACACCTCCATCTCGTCGTTCTCATCTAGATCAGCTTCCTCATCCAGGAAGTAACGGCCTCCTCGCCATGAGCCAAGCTGATTAGGAACAATGGAAAATGTCAGCAAATTCCACAGATGTCCATTAAACGGACATATTCATTAAAAGTTGACATTTTTACACAAGTGAAGAAGTGTCTTTTTTTTTAAATACTTCATGTATCAGCCAAGCATTTCTTGGCACAGTTTGCATTGACATTTTGTTCTTAAGAGGAGTCAGCAGCCTATTTTCTGTGACCTTTTTTCCTGTAATTTGACAGCAGGAATGCAGAGAGGGATGGAGTGAAAATGAGAGGAGACACAAAGAACGGTTCCAAGACCAGCAGGGGATAAATAGAGCCCCGGAGATGGGCAGTCTCAACCCCGACACCATCGCAGGGGCGCTTGTATTTCCATTCTTGCACCTCACTCGTAATGTAATTCATCAAATATGGACCAAACAGAAAATCTAATTGAAATTTGAATGAAACAAATCACACATCCTAAACTGCGCATTAATCCCAATATGTTTTCCTTCACTGTGTTCAGTGAAATGACCTCATCAGATTCAATTTAAAACAACTGCTAGGGGCAAGACAGACCTTAGATTTGCCCCCATGTTCACGAGGTCTCACAGGTCCTGATGCTCTGGTCTTGCGTGAGATGATGGAGTCATTCTGGAAATCATCGTCAGACGAAGCTTTCCCCCCTGTTTTGTCAGACTGAAAAAGAATTAGAGAGCCAAATCAGACAAATACTGTACATTCTTGTGGTGCTTTACAATAATAAGCGCTTCGGATGTCTTAAAAACCGCTGTATAAATGCAATGATTACTATTATTATAATAACGATAGATACCATGGAGGGGAAAATATTATTCAAAAAGACATATAAGGAATATGTAGATTAAGGTTCTTGAAGTCACACCAGCTGTGCTAAATGACTAAAAAAAATGTTGCAACGGTAAACTATTAAGTCAAAGAAGTTCAGAAAATCCTACTTCATTAAGGGCAACAGTAATTTTCTTGTTGACTTGCAGAGGAGAGTCTCCATTACCGAAAATATTAGACTAGCAGGAACAAAACACCATTAGACAACATACACACACACACACACACACACACACACACACACACACACACACACACACACACACACACACACACACACACACACACACACACAGAGCTGAGAACAAGAAAGTATATTCAGGTTTTTGTATTAAGTGACTAAGTTTGCATGTATGAGGATTTTGACTTTGGGATACTCAACAAAGAACACCAAGTACACAGACATAACACTCCAAAGCACAAAAACCATATGCAATAGTGACTATGTACTTATTTAACAATGCCAAAGATGGCAAACAATGAAAGAAATCAGGGAATGGCAGGTCTCTTTCATTCCCTAATCACTGTAGCCTTCATAGCTAGCCCTCATTTGATTTAGTTTTCACCAGGCTTATGGCCGACAGAGGACAAGTTTAACCTTGACATTACACAAGATTTGTACTTTGTCATTAGTCATTCACCCAAAAATAAGCCAACACGCCCGCAAAAGCCTCATGTGATCCAGTAGGTTAAAGAACCCCCTTTAGCAGTAGTAACCTAAACAAATTGTTTTTGTGTTTTTTTTGTGTAGGTTTTATCAGTGTCACAACAAAAGAATTCTGCCCCTCGAATCTAAAAAAAAAAAAAAAAAAAAAAAGGCCTGAGCAGATTGACGTTTGAGGATATTTTTAATGCACCATTGCCAAAAAAGTCCTGCTGTAAGATCTCATGACTTCCAAAACTAATTCTTTCAAGCCGTTTACGTCATAGATTTACTGGTGAGTTTAAGATTAACGCCCCAACAGATGATCCACCAGCCATGCTTTAGCTGTCAGTCAGATGGTCTAGCACTTTCCTCCACACTAGGCGGGTAAATAAAAGACTGTAGGGCAGTCCACGTTACGCCGCTGCCAAATAGTTCTAAATCATCAAGCCCCTTATCGCCATACATGAAGGCTGCTAGTATGTAGGTATTGTGGTAATATTTAGTGTATGGCTTTCACCAAGACATTGTGGAATAGAGCCAAACAACTCCACTTTAGGCTCGCCTGTCCTGGGGACACCGTTCTGGACATCTAGTGATTCATTCAGATGCAACTTTGCAAACCCAGATTTTGCCGAATGATCTTTTTTTTGTGTGGCTTTTTCCCCCTCTCTTTCTACCCAGCTGTACTTGGCCAATTACCCCACTGTTCCAAGCCGTCCTGGTCGCTGCTCCACTCCCTCTGCCAATCCGGGGAGGACTGCAGACTACCACATGTCTCCTCCAATACATGTGGAGTCACCAGCCACTTCTTTTCACCTGACAGTGAGGAGTTTAGTCAGGGGGACGTAGCATGCAGGAGGATCACGCTATTCCCCCCGGTTCCCCCTCCCCCCTGAACAGGCACCCTGACCGACCAGATGAGGCACTAGTGCAGCGACCAGGACACAGACCGACATCCGGCTTCCCACCCGCAGACACAAGGACGCGCGAGCAAGCTGGAGGTAACATGGGGATTTGAACCGGCGATCCCCGTGTTGGTAGGCAATGGAATAGACTGCTACGCTACTCGGACGCCTTGCTGAATGATCTTAGTGAAGAGATGTACTTCAGTTTTTTGTTACCACTGGCTTCACTTCCATTAAAAGTCATATTTATTCAGTTACCTAGAGATTGGCTAATAGTAAACACCAACACTTACTGTGTTGAAGAGATGTGTCGATCCCTGCATATAGCTTTAGGGATCTTCTTAAATACTCTGAGCATCATATACTGATCTTGGAGTGAAGTTGGCTAGAAACCAATTCCTGGGTAAAGTGCGAACTTTCAAAGATGTTCCCCATTATAGATATTTCTCACTGTGGAATAATGGCCTTAATTGTCATTCCCAGGCTGATGTAGAGCAACAGTTTGTTCTCTGACATCTGCAGAGACATGTTTTGTCCTTGACATGTACTGTTAATACAAAGCTATCAAGCTTCTACATTATATGCAGGCCAAGGCACTTCCTGATGATCAGCTTTATGTACAATTGTTCAGCAGCAACTGGCTAAAAATTCTTTTTTTTTTTTAATAATTGATTTGGAAGTAGTAAAGATATGTGTACTTGCTTTTTCACACATGGCTTTGGTATGTTGTATTATTTGTGGTCGAATCAGTAACAAATCCATTATATGTCACGAGTCTCGAGGTTGAATTTATCTGTTGTTGGTATTTGCTGAGGATTAGATGAAGGTTAATGATGTGCTAATAGCTAGCATGATAAAAAATGGCACAGGGTGGATATTCTTTTGCATATCACTGTGTGTATGGATGGAATACTTGCAAATCATGCGAATTTGTTTTATTTGTATCACAACAATGAACAACAATGAGCCAGTCATGAATAGATGTTGCAAAGACCAAAGCAAAACCATTTCCATATATCTATAAGCTGGTTGGCATAGCAACTGCATTCACCAAGGAAATGGTGGATGGATGGTTATTGAAAGGTCTATTAGTCTGTTAGATACCCTGTCTTGGATGTATATGCTTTAACACTAGTAATGAACTGACTATTCAAATTTGTTTTTCTCTTAGATGTTATCGTTAGTATAAAACCTTTAGACAATCTCATTCAGCATGTTGGCATTTCATTGCCATACAGCCACATCAGCTTGCGTGACAGCTTTGCAAACTTTGCATGTGCCTCAACTTTACTGACTTACCATTTGGGGTGAAGACAAGGGGTTGGCCTTGATCTGATGTCTTCTTTTATGAGCCACAACTTCATCGTCACTGTCACTGCTACACACTCCTGGGGTGAGTGGTGAGACATAGGTGTGCGCACACACACGCACACAAATGACAGGAAATCTTAACAGCTGGTTCAAGTTTGAGTAAACAGAAAGTATAACAAAACTTTAGGCAGGTTGTTACTATTCATCGAACCCCCAGGACTAAACCTACCTGCATGAATGGGAGGGCTGAACACTGGCACAAATTCCTGATGAAAACGTTTCTTGCTCAGTGTCTTCTGCCTGGCTGTGATCCCTCTCTCAGCCTCAGTGGTGAGCCCCTCCGACTGTTTACTTTTCAAGTTGGGTTGTATAGAGGAGGGGCTAGGCCCAGTCATGGAAGTCTGCCTAACATCCAGTGCTGTGATATGAGGTAGGCGAGCCCCATAGCTAGAAGTCAGAGATAAGTTCAAAGTGGGGTCCATTTCACTCTTACCTTGCTCAGACAGAGCTTGTGGTGGAGATAACCTAGACATACAGGGCCGTGTACTCTCTCTATGGACGCTGTGGCAAGGAGTGGAAGAGCCAGAGGCAGCTGGCAGAGACACTGTGGAAGCAGCGCTTGAACCCTGCTGTTGAGGCCTGGGGTAAGTGTTCATAGATGGGGCAGGGACAGTCTTTTCCTCTGCTTCATCCTCAGAGTTTTCCGGTGAATAACATAGGTCAAAGTTGACAGAGAATAAGTCAGCTGAGTAGCTGAATGACTCTGCTATGCATTTGTCTGTTTCACACTTACTTGATGGTGCTGAGAGTTTCTCCTGTATTACTCTATTGGTCTCTACTGTGTTCTGCTGTTTCCTCTCTGGATATTGCTCAGTGGTATGAGTACTTCTAATGCTGGGTATGCGGCTTGTGTTGTCCATCATGTGTGTAATGTGCATTGTGTTGACTCCATCTGTGCTGTCAGTCAAGCATGCAGTGCTAAATTTGCTCATGGAGGTACATGTGTTTGAAGAGTTTAGTGTATGTTTTGAACTATGAGTGGTATGCCCAGCACTGGGTGATGTTTTGGGACTGATGGAATCTTCTCGTGTGGGAACGTTGGGGATGGCCATTTCAATGAAGGCTTCATCATCCCCAAACAAATCAATGCTGTCATCCATGCTGGATGTACACTGCTGCAGAGCTGGAGAAGGAGACTGAGTGGGCTGGTGGGTATATGAAATTTGAGAGTTCTTTTGCTCATCCATATCATCATCTGGCACACCATTTCCATGCATTTCATGATTCCTAACATTATCCCAACTGTCTTCCCTCTTGCCCATGTCATCATTCCCATTTTTCACTTTGCTGTCCTTTTCGGCAACCCCATTACCGACTTCTTCTAGAGAGTCAGTCTCAATGTAATCGTCAACTACTTCATCGATGCCTTCCCCCCTTAAGTTTTTATTATCATTACTACTGTCATCCAAGAAGAGGTCATCCCAGCTTGGGCTGTTGGCCGCTGATCCGTCTCTGTTGTCTGGAGGTTCAGAAACTGGTGGGGAGCTGGCAGAGGGGAGCTGCCGCAGCTGCAGAAGAGATGAATCATGATAGACTTTGGCGTCCACCACCCCCAATGCATCCTCATTTGAATTGGCACATCGGGAAGCACAGTCAGAGTCCTCAATAATCAAATGATCATCATCATCATCATCATCATCATCATCATCCACATCCAGGGCAAAGTTGACCTGGAATGGCTGACAGCATTTCCTGTCCTCCAGCACTGGTTCAGGAGACTCACATGGTCTTGTGGTGGTGGCTGGTATAGGGTCCAACAAGGAAATGTCTGAGTCAAAGGCAGTCATGGAGGCTGGAACAGGAGGTGGGGACCTGGACAGGAGCTCAGCCACATTAGCCAGGATAACCCTCAGATTCTCAGTGCTTTGTCTCTCTGGCAGAAATTTGGTGGAGGAGGAAGCAGCAGAATTACATTTAGGAAGGTAAAACATGTCCTGAGTTTCAAGTTCTTCTTCTGGGCTAGGCTTATTTTCATCACTTTTAGCAACGATCTGGAAAATGCAATCTAAATTTCCTGGATCACTGACAGCATCCTTGCCTGGAGACTGGATTCCAGGATTGTCAATCTCTTCAGAAACAGTGAGACAGTCATGATCAGTGCTATCAAAGGGAGGTTGATTACTTGTAGGAAAGGGACAGATCGTCTCAGATCCTGAGTGACTGCGAATGCCATCACAGGACGCCTTGGTATAAAATTCTCCAGACAGCTGATTCTTTATCACGGTCAAGGGCATGACTAACCCCATCTTTCCTTTCTCTTCAACACCGTCTAAATCAGACAAAGAGGGGCAAGAATGTTTGTGTTTGCACTTTGTGATTTTGGGCCAGGCCTTTGTGTCCTTCTGTCTCTTTTTGTTAATGGTCTTGTCAAGCTTTCGATTCTCTGTGAAGTCAACATCAGCTTTGTGGAGGTGAGGACGCAGCTCCTGTTCATACCTACACTGTCCCTACAAGAGACGGACACACACACAGACACAGAGTCATGTAAAATCAACACATTGTAATAGAACAGGTGTCTGGCAGCTGAATCAACCTGCAGAATTGGCAACCTTTGTAAGACATGCGTCATATTAACATCTGTTAGATACCCTGATATACAACTGATATATCAACTGATATACAAATCAGTGCCTGTCACTTGGGTAGTGAAATGTGTCGGAGATTTGTTCAAAGGATAACCGATGAAAATCATTTCGCAGCCAGTCATAGAGCAGCTATAATTTTCTGATGCAATGTTCCATTTCTTCCCATTTCCTTTCAAACAAGACTCACGTGGAAATCTTAAACCAGACTCACATGGAAACAACCATGTGACATTAGACACGTCTGACCTGCCAAATCCCAGGAAAGAGAGAACTCAAATCTGACAAAAAATAAGGGTTACATAAGCTACTTGAACCACCTTTGAAAACTGAATCATAAATGTCACATTTTGCCACTCTTGCCACACCTGCAACACACTGGGCAATACAGCAAGGCATACAGTGAGGTTGTTTTACAGGGCAGCAACTCATGCAAAGTCATTCTCCATCCCTCTGTGTCAAGTGTGTGAGTGCGCGTGCACACACACACACACACACACACACACACACACACACACACACGTATGTGCAGCCACCATCAGCCCTTACCACTTGTGGCTTTGATTTCTGCGACCCATGTGACTTGAGAGTGACGTAAATAAAGTGGTCATAGACTAGCAGGGTGCCATGGAACCTGTAGCCGCAGGATGTTAGACAAGGAGAAGATAATGCTTAGTGGGCTGAAGGAGTTGGGGAGATGATACGTTATGAAACAAGAAAGACAGAAAAAGGGAGAGAGAGAGAGAGAGAGAGAGAGAGAGAGAGAGAGAGAGAGAGAGAGAGAGAGAGAGAGAGAGAGAGAGAGAAAGTAAAAATCAAATGACTGCATTTTTGTCACGTATCTCTAGTCCGAGGATGCAAAGTGCTTTACAATGAAATGAGCGCATCACAGAGAGGAGATCCCTGAATATCTAAAGAAGATTAAAAATAGAGAATGGGATAAATCTAGTATCTACCTGTCAAAGGTCACAATGGCACTACAGTACATTATGTATAAAAATACAGCCCACAGAAGGCTCCAATCTTCTTTCAAAGACCTGTGCAAACCCATGAATACATGGGCTGACAGGACCCTGCTGTGTCTTGTAACCAACAGGTCACTAAGCACAGCAGCTGAGTCTCGCCTCCCCATTCTGCCTCCATTTTAACCCTACTGCAATGAACCAGGCAGTGTACAGCAGACTGAGTGATGATTATCATGGCTGTTGTTGTATCTCTACCCGTCATTTCCAGATACATCCCAGTCAGATACAGGATGTTCTGATCCAATGCATCCAATACATGTCAACAACTACATGTTCAGATTGAATGGACCAGTGTTTTGCTTTTCTATCATGGAATCCTTGATAAGCATTTAGCGTGTAGGGTATGCTTAGCGGACTGAAGGAGTTGGGGAGATGATACATAACGCAAAAAGAAAGACAGAGAGAGGGAGAGAGAGAAAAAGAGAGAGAAATTAAAAATTAAATGACTGCATTTCTGGCGCAGTTCTCTTGTCTGCGGACGCCAAGTGCTTTATAATGAAATGACAACCTCACCGGGAGGAGATCCCTGCATTTCTAATGAAGATGAAAAATAGAAAATGGGATAAATATATACACCAGCAGTGTCAAAGGTCACAATGGCACTACAGTACATTATGTATAAAAAGACAGACCACAGAAGGCTCCAACCTTCTTTCAGAGACATGTGCAAACCCATGAAATACATGGGCTGATAGGATCCTGCTGTGTCTTATAACCTACAGGTCACTAAGCACAGCAGCTGAGTCTCACCTCCCCATTCTGCCTCCATTTTAGCCCTACTGTAATGAACCATGCAGTGTGCAGTAGACTGAGTGATGATTATCATGGCTGTCGTTGTTTCTCTATCCGTCATTTCTAGTTACATCCCAGTCAGATACAGGATGTTCTGATCCAATGCATCCAATACATGTCAACAACTACAAGTTCAGATTGAATTGACCAGTGTTTTGCTTTTCTTTCATGGAATGTTTGCTAAGAATTTAGCGTGTAGGATCTTGTGTCAACAAGGTTTAATAGTTAGTAATCAGGAACACTTTGTCAATATCATTTCTCCCACCCCATAGCAGTGCAACATAAAGACAAAAACACATATCCAAAAACTACAACAACACATATATCCAACTAACATATATATCCAAACTAACACATATATCTAAACTTAAAAAAAAAAATCACTGTCCAAGAGAATGAATGCCAATTGATGACTGTCGGAACTGCTGGTCTGCATGAGCTAGCAGTTAGCTTAGCCTGCTCCGCTTCTGTGTCCTGTCAGACCGCCCTCGGTGTTTTCTCTTCAACCACAGCTCTGGGCAGGGCTGTGGTCCCTGGACCCACCAGATGCAGCAGACCAGGCTTCCTCAGCCGATTAACACCAGCTCTCCCAGCCAGACACCTTTGACCAGAGGTGGACAACCTGGCTTCAGAAAGTAAAAGTCCTGCCACATATTTGTTCCACCCATGCACTACACCAGCTGAATTTAGCCAGGTAAATCACCTTGTTTAGTGAATGGCTAGAACAAATATATGGTAGGACTTTTACTTTCTGAAGCCGGGGTGTCCACCTCTACCTTTGACACACCTCCCCGCACTCCACACGACGACGTTAAAAATATAGTCAACGCTAGGCGAGGCCGCCGCCAGACCGCCCTCGGTGTTATCGTAACTGCCGGTCTGCATGGGCTAGCAGTTAGCTTAGCCTGCCCTGCCTTCACGTCCTGTCAGATTAACACACAGTTAAAATTCAGCCCCAGCTCAATACCTTCAGGAAAGTTCAGCTAGCTGCAGAGGTTCTTAACGAGTGCAATCAACAATTTTCTACCATAGTGTGTGACTCACTCCTTAATGCACCAAAGACAGTGACCCCTTTATCCTCCAACATTAAAAGAGACACAGTAGGAGTGCACATGTCCATGGGCTCTGGGAAATGTTTGGAAACTTGTTTTGAGATTCAAAACAGGTGCAGGCTAATTAGTTGAACACTTTGATACATAGCATGTATCTATGTATAAGATCCGTGGAGCACTAGGTGCTTAGGTGGATTAAAGTGGGGGTAGGCAATCCTGGGTGGAAGTTAGCAAGAGCTAGCTATACTTTAAAAACATATTACAGAAGAATCCACCCCCTTGCTTCTGTATAAATGCCTTGTGAATGGCAAAATGATTGATGGCAAGTATGGACTAATGGTGATGCCGGCTTGCAAATAATTCTACTGATTGGCTAATAAGGGGTGGGTACAGAGAACATTTTCAGTCTCTTTTTAGGCGGCCATAGAGACTGGATTTTTTTTTCTTCCTCAGTGCAACTACTTAATTGATGCCTGTCGGAATGTAGAAAGTGCTAGACCAAATATTATAAAAAGTGTTCTGAATTAAAATCGCTGATAGCCACTTTAATTAGTTATACCTGAACAGAGGGTTCAATAGGTATGACTTCAGGACAGCGCTAGAGTGACGTTTTGTGTGATTAGCAAATGAGAATGGTAAACAAACTACAACAAAGGCAGAAATACCATGGATCCCTTATTCTTTCATATTGGACTGAACCTGTTTCATTGTACACTACATGTTTGCCTTGTTCAAACATTTGAATAGATACAAAAGAAAAACAGCCACATAGACAGCCACAAGCAAACAATTATAGAGCTACTATATTTCATAAAGTATGAATGAATGAATCAACTAGGTCCGTTGATTTTTCTGTGTAATCTGAATGAGCGGGCTGTTGTTCTTACTATGCAGACTGAGGACGAATGTGGGGGGAGTTGGGAAAGTTGTAAGAGGAAAAACAGGAAAAGGAATAAAACTAGTTCATCACAGGAATCAGATGTGGTCTGCATGGGCTTCCCCGCTAGAGAGACCAGCGGGAAATGGCAAAGATAATGAGAATAGGCAACAGGCAATCAGAAAGATTTTAAGCGATTTTTAAAATGAAGGAAGGGCATACAGGGTTTAGTTCATTCAACCCTGTTCGGCTCACTAAGACATTGAAGGAAGAGCTAGGTAAAATTCTACATGCAAGGATTCTGGCAGATGGGAAGCTACTTGTATTTTGTAGGTCTGCTGTTCAGTTGGCCAAAACTGTTGCACTGAAGGTGATAGAGAAGAGGCAAGTGGAAGGCTTGTTCCAGGGAGTAAGGCTGGTATGAAAAGGGTGATCTATGAGGTTTCGCTTGAAATCTCTATGGAGGAACTGGTTGGGGTCGTTAATGGTGCAAGGTCTCTGAGTCTACTCGAATAAGAGTTTTTCTGAATGGAGCTAAGTCTGACTCAATGGTTGTGGTGTTAACTTTTCAGGACGATGCCCTACCTGAGCAAGTGTTCCTAGGGTGCTTGCCCTTTAAAGTTCATCCACATGTGAAAGCCACCCTTGAGGTGTTTCAAATGCTAAAGGTATGGCCATACTGCAGCTGCATGCTCAGCAATCGGAAGATGCGGAAGATTTGGGGATGAGCACGAGATTTCTGACTGTAAGGAAAGGGTGACTAAATGTGGTAGTTGTGGTGGAGGGCACAGGGACAGGGAGATTAATAATAGGGTATCTTCTGCTGAGGCTGTAAAACAGGTTGCAAAATGTGGTGAGGCAGATCAAATGAAGAAGAGAGAAGGGGAAAGTCCCCATCTGGTAAGCTGTGTAACAGAAGAATCAGTGGTGGTGAGTATGTTTAATTTCCTGGCTTTTATTGTTGAACTGCTGTGCAACGTGAAGCAGACCAGAAATAATTCAGATGTGGTAAGACGTGTGGTGCAGGCTTCTGAGAGGGTTCTTGGGATTGGAGGGGTTGAACCAACTATCCCCATACCTATGTGTTCTCAAGACAAAGGAAAAAAAATCATGTGGAAGATGATGATGATGATGATGATATTTACACTATTAACGTTTTATTTCTCCAGTGGAATGTCTGGATGTGGATGCCTTCAAAGAAAAACCAAAGTTAATATGTGTACAAGAGACATGGCTGAAATAAACTCTGAATTTTGTAACACTGGGATTTGTTTGTTTATATAGAAAGATCGAAATATTTCTCGAGGGAGGATGTGCAGTGTTTTTAAGAGAAAAAAAATCCAGTACAGGAGAGTAAACGTAATATCAGAGCTTGAATGCGTGGTGATAGAAGTATGGAGTTCAACAGGAAGATTCCGGGGATAATTTTTTATAATCCTTGTCCCCAGTTAGATATAGAGACGTTAGATGGAATAATGGCTCAAGTGTGGTCCCCAATGGTGTTGGCAGGAGACCCCACCCCTTTTTCTCCCCAATTGTACCTGGCCAATTACCCCACTCTTCCAAGCCATCCTGGTCACAGCTCCACCCCCTCGGCCGATCCGGGGAGGGCTGCAGACTACCACATGCATCCTCCGATACATGTGGAGTCGCCAGCTGCTTCTTTTCACCTGACAGTGAGCAGTTTCACCATGGGGACACAGCACGTGGGAGGATGAAGCTATTCCCCCGAGTTCCCCCTCCCCTCCAAACAGGTGCCCCGACTGACCAGAGGAGGTGCTAGTGCAGCGACCAGGACACATATCAACATCCGGCTTCCCACCTGCAGACACGGCCAATTGTGTCTGTAGGGATGCCCGACCAAGCCAGACGTAACATGGGGATTTGAACCGGCGATTTATGTGTTGGTAGGCAACAAAATAGACCGCTGTGCTACCCAGATGCCCATAAATTAGGAAAACAGAAAACAACTCACCATCTCACAGTGGTTACTTTTTTTTTAACAGAACAGGTAACACTGGACAAAACTCAGCCTTACAAAAAACAAAAACAAAGCAAATTAAAAAAAAACCATCTGAGCAATTCAAAAAAGTATTCAAAAGTTCTTAAATCTCTTGAGTTGCCGAACAAACACAAACATACAATATTCATGTACCTTCACATTCATACACAAACACAATAGGATCATACACACATACAGTCTTGCAAACACACTCTTTAGAGGCAGACATACAAGTGGAACCACACACACAGACAAACACAGCATTGAAACTTTTTTCGCTTTTGCCATCATCTTCGTCATCATCATCATCAATATCATTATTACTGTCGCATAATGTTTTATTGAAAATTCTTTCTCCCTTTATTCTTTTTTATTCATTTATTCATTCCTCAACACATTTTTTCTTTATTTTCTACCGACCATCCTTTTGTTTGTTTCTACTATTACTGCTGCCACAAATAACTGATTCAAATACTTTTATGCCTACATTCACCCCAAACAGCTGCTCCCCTAGAACAATCCTTTACCACACATCATCTCCAGGCAGATCTACAGTTAGTCTTTCTCATTTCTAAATTCTAAATGTTGTTTACCTGTATCCACCCCTGCCTTCATATCTGTATGTCATTCCCGTGTCTTTGTTGTTGTAAATAAAATAAAGAAAAAACAAAGCAGTGAACAGCAATTATCATGACATTACAGTATTTTTCAATGAGCTGACCGAATGGCTGTCAAATACATTTATTTTTACACACTCTTAAGAATAAATGAAATAAGCGTCTGGGTAGCGTAGCAGTTAATTCCGTTGCCTACCAACACAGGGATCGGTGGTTCGAATCCCCGCGTTACCTCTGGCTTGGTCGGCTGTGTCTGCGGCTGGGAAGCCAGATGTGGGTGTGTCCTGGTCGCTGCACTAGCGCCTCCTCTGGTTGGTCGGGGTGCCTGTTCGGGGGGAGAGGGAACTGGGGGGAATAGCGTGATCCTCCCACGTGTTACATCACCCTGGTGAAACTCCTCACAGTCAGGTGAAAAGAAGCAGCTGGTGACTCCACATGTATCGGAGGAGGCATGTGGTAGTCTGCAGCCTTCCCCGGATCAGCAGAGGGGGTGCAGCAGCAACCAGGAGGGCTCGGAAGAGTGAGGTAATTGGACAGGTACAATTGGGGAAAAAAAGGGGGGGAACCCCCCCCAAATAAATAAATAAATGAAATAAAGCAAATTTGTTTCAACAAAAGATTAACATCGACTCTGCACATACAATTAATTAACGAGATTTAAATAGGGGTTGGACATGTCAGACATGTCAAATATACTTAACAAGCACAGGGTGATACAGGTTGAAAGGTCTTATAGGTTCAATATGTTTTTTACAATGTATGAAGGGGCGGCGTTTACGAAGGTTGTCTTTTTTGACAACCAACTAAAACCAGTTTGATGCATCTAATGCGAGGGTGAACCAAGCCTGACACGGTCTGAGATGACGTGTAACCAACAGAAGGACATTCACAGCGGTGCAAGCACAAATAAGTCCAAACAGATGGATTAGATGCACAGATAAAAAGAGAAGCCCCTCTTCTAGTCCACTTTCCACCTCTATTCTCAGCAAACTGTTTCCTGTCTGGCTCTTTTTTTCTCAAATATCTATTTTCTTTTTTAAACGATCCCCCAACGTTCTTCTTCCCCAACTTCAGTTTCTAATTTCATAGGTCTTTTCTCTTCTTCTCTCATCTCCTCTGATCTCCTAAGTCCAGTGCTGTGTGTAGATCTAGGTCATCTTGGCCTGGCCTAGTTTGAGCTTCCTGTGTTTGTGTAACAGTTCGGAGAAGCGTTACGTAACCAAGGGGGAAGAGACCCGCCTGGCCTGTGTCTCCCTTTGTCATATAGGGAAACAGAAAAAAAGCGGCAGAGGTGGAAAAACAGAGCAAAGTTTTGCGCACGCCCAGACTGAAGGTGGTCTCCAATGATGAGGGGTTGGCTGGGGTGGGAGACAAATCAGGAGGGTAAAGGGTATGTTGAGGGGCTACCAAATAGAGAGGAAGATTGTCCTCACACCTTTATGCTTTCTTTCTTTTTTTTGTTTGTTTGGGTTTTTTTTCCACCTGTTTTTTCCCTAATTGCATCTGGCCAATTACCCCACTCTTTTGAGCCGTCCCGGTCACTGCCCCGTCCCCTCTGCTGATCCGAGGAGGGCTGCAGACTACCACATGCCTCCTCCGATACATGTGGAGTCGCCAGCCGCTTCTTTTCACCTGACAGTGAGGAGTTTCACCAGGGGGATGTAGCGCGTGGGAGGATCACGCTATTCCTCCCAGTTCATCCCCTGAACAGGCACCCCGACCAACCAGAGGAGGCGCTAGTGCAGCGACCAGGACACATACCCACATCTGGCATCCCACTCGCCGACACAGCCAATTGTGTCTGCGACCAAGCCAGAGGTAACACGGGGATTTGAACTGGCGATCCCCATGTTGGTAGGCAACGGAATAGACCATTGCGCTACCTGGACGCCCCACCATCTTTATGCTGTCTGGTTCACTCCCCTCGGTCCACTGTTTAAGAAGTTACTGGGGAAGGAAAGGGGTATAAGTGGGAAGCCCTTGACCTGAAGAAATTAAAAAAGGGCTTAAGTTGGAGACCAGATGAGATGTCTTTAAGTGAAATACAAACACCTGCTACCAACTATGCAAGTACAGACATAAGAGGCACACAAAGACACACACAATAAGGTTCATTAACTTATATCACACTGATTTCTTCAAATGTTGAATATCAGGGGAATATCAGGGTCAGAGCCAACCAGGCAAGTAGGATGCAGTAGATAGGATGTCTTCGCAGAATGCGTGTGGGGGAAAAAAAACAAGTGTAGGTCAAAACCTAGTGTATAGCTGGACCGTGTACGGTCAGTGTCTGAAATTGTGGCCAATTTGTTACATGGATAGTCAGTGGTAGTGTTTATAATGTGAATTCCTGGATATTGATACTCTCCATATCCCATCAGGGAATATTGTATATGCCCTGATGCCCATGCCCCCAGCTATGGGTTAAATGGTGCCACTGCCTAGTGGTTACCTTGGGGGAGGAATAGGCTACGGGAGTAAACCCCTATAGAAAAACAAAGTCTATAGTGCTGTTGTTTTTTGTTTTTCTTGCCCTTTTTTTGTCTGTTTAAGCGGGAGTATTGCTGGCGTCGTGTGTGGCTGCCGCTTCTCCTTCTTGTAGCCCCCCTTCCCATCCACTCCTGTATGTCTGTGTTATTTTTATCTGTTGTCTTGTTTCACCCCGTTTATTGTAAAGCGACTTTGAGTGTAAGAAAAGCGCTATATAAGATTGATTTATTATTATTATTAAATGTTCCATATTTTTCCTCCATACTTGGAAAGACACTATTCTCTCGTTTAATGGTTTTCATAGTGCAACCATGAATATCAGGACAATTTCTCTTCACTGTATGGCACACCGACCAATCTGCATTGGCAAAGATTACACAATCAAAATTTTAAAAAAATTATGAAATTCTATTATGTTAAGCCATTTGTTTTATGACTTTAATGACTAATTAATTTATGTGTGATTTTACCCTCTATCTGGTCCTCTTAGCCAGTGGTTTTTTGTTTTCACAGGTGGCCCTCTTCTATTTTCCCAAATATGGCCAAAATGACCCAATTCAACATCTATACAGGAAAAAAAAAGAAAAAGAACAGACTATTGACTTGTTCAGCCAATAGCCTTTTTCACTATAATCCCTGACCCAATTATCAGGATTTGGGCAATTTTCAAGCTCTTATCCATGGCACGATTTTGTGCAATAGGTGGTGAGATTAAGGTCTAATTACCTTCGCTGGAACATTCTTTTCAGAACACACTTTCAAAGCTATGCAACCTGATCCAGAATTTTGAACGTGATAATGTTTGTTATTTCAAGGAATAGCCAACATGAAATGTAAACACAGTGTATAAATTTTACACAGGAAGCAATGGGAGAGTCATGGGTTAAATGACAGCATCCCTCTGCCCATCTATCTCAGCTGCAGAAAGTAACACACAGCTCAGACAACATGCTGGTACAGTACAGCTTATCAAGATCCTTTGTTGAAAACCTGCACATATAGGTATATGTCTTCAAAAAGTGTGCCCACTGAAAACGAGTGTGAGCCATTGAAGATAAATATGAAATTGTGTAGGCAAAGTTGACCAGCCTGTGATGTGCTGTTAAAAGAAAAAAAAAACCAAAACTTCCAGATTTTTTTAAACTGGCCTTTTTGTAATACCTTATTTTCTTCATCCTCTAATCAGTTTCTCAGTTGTTTGATTTTTTATTTGCGAAACGGCTTTGCACAGTCTGTTTCTGAAAAGTGTGATATGCAGTTAATCTTGTTTTTGATTTGATTCAACAATAGGCAGTTCACTGATCAGAGGGAGGATCTTGCGGCTTTGTTGATAAATCTGATTGCTGACAGGAAAACAAGATTTCCAACATCCACAAAGGAAGACTGCAAAAGACCCGTCTACGTACTAGGTCAGCAAACAATAAAACAGATATGCCATGAGCCTGAGGATTTAGAGATTGTGAACGCTTCCCAAACTTTTTCCTGTGAGTTGATTTGATTATTAATTTGATAGCTGAAAATTACACAGCCGACCTTTATTTCATAAGTGTCTGGGGTATGACAAAAAAAAACAAAACAAAACAAAACAGTGAATGTAGATACACTTACTTGCATACATCATCATGTGAACAACACACTCGGAGGGCATTGACATTTCAGTTACACTTACACTGAGTGAAAATGGAGAATGGCGTTTTCAATGAGTCTTATTAACATCCAGTTTGTGCTGCGGTAGTGCAGTATAGATAGGGTATTATGTGCACCATGCTTGTTGATATATTTTTTTCTGTTTTTCTTGTTTCTATTTACTTGTTAGTTTTTTTTTTCTTACTAGAGCTTGAGTGTCTAGAACCCAATGTCCCCTTAGGGATGAATAAAGTATTCTGATTCTGATTAAAAAGATGAAAGGATGCAGCGACCAGGACACATACCCACATTCGGCTTCCCACCTGCAGACGGCCAATTGTGTCTGTAGGGATGCCCGACCAAGCCAGAGGTAACATGGGGATTCAAACCGGTGATCCCTGTGTTGGTAGGCAACGGATTAGACTGTTATACTACCCGGACGCCCCTCTTTTTTGATTTTTAAGCAAAACTACAAGAGTGCATAATATGCAAACTAGTTCAGAGGTTTGCAGTACTTTTGAGGGTTGTTTTGTCAAAGGGTTGGAGACGATAGGTTATTTCCCCGGCCTAAATGAGCTGTAGCCCATCAAGTTGAGTTTTGCGTAAGAAGCAGCAAGCTGAGTGGTTAGGTGAGTTTGGCCTGCAGCTTCATAAACAAATCTTTAATGCATTGACTTATTCATGGAACAACCAAAGATTTGAAATACTGACTCTTTAGTTGGTCGTCATTGGCCGTGCACAGGTTTTCGAGAAGGTAGGTATACTCTGGTTCATACTGACCTCCAGCACTTGAATTTTTCAATGACTACTATCCTTTGATCAGAAAACTGAACATAATTTTAAATCGCCAACCATTTATTACCAGGTTTTTTTGGTGAGTGTGCACAAGATCTTGGGGAAAGTGAAGTGGGTGCAGAGAACACACACTCCACCAACGTTTGCAATGTTCTCACCTCATCTTCTTCTCTCATGCCGTCAATGAGCTCCATCACCTTGATGAAATGGTAACAGCGGAGGGAATGGTCCACAAAATGGGTCGGAAGTGCTCTGTTCTGCCAGTGTCTCCACTCCCACAGAGACAGCGTTCTGGATGGTGGGCCATTTTTGGAGACCTCTTCCTTTCAAGGTTATTAAACAATTATCAAAATCAGAAAATTGTTAAACTCAAATGTGCACTGACAAGTACAGATTTAAATGTTTGGCAAACTGGATGTATAGGGGATGCTGAGATACTTGCAAAAGAAGGAAAGGAGAAAAAGAAAGAAAAGAAAGATAAGAAAAAGGGAATGTCAACGGTTTACCTGAGGTGACTGGTCATTTGGAAGAGACATGAAGTGTGATTGTCTCAGTGTTGGATGAACTTCATTTTCCTCCAATTTCATAGTAGATTCCCACTGGGAATACTCTGTGGGGCTGAGAAATCCATCCGGCTTTACACTGCTCTGCTGGACTACTGCAGGACAAACACAACAAATAAACACATACAGCAACCAACAAACGCACACACGCATGCACACACACACGCACACACAAACAGATGGTCACAAATTGACCCCCACCTTGCAGAATAATCCAAAGTTACCACTGTCTAACAACTGACCCAGGTTTTGAGGGTGGATGAGTGAGCCTAGTCCTTCAGTATGAGACCTTCGCCCCTTGATGGTTCGCCTGCTGCTCTCCTGGTGGGCAAACTGGCCACAGGTAATATGCATCTTGTGCAGGGTGGGGTTCAGCTCTGCAGGCAGCATGCGGGGACTGTTCGGGTACATGTGGAAGCTGCTCTTCTTGCCGATAATGGACTTGTACACACTGCGCTTGTTGCTCTGGCTCTGGTTGTAAGTCTGAGAAACAGATGAACAAATGAAAGGTATCTGAATAATTAAGTAAATAAACACAGTAATTTAGATGTAGTTTGCTTCAACTGTTTGAGCCTGGCTGAGACTGAGCCTGGGCCCGATAAACAAAATCACACCCAGATATTTTGGGTCAATGTAGCTCAGATGGATTAGATGATTTTCTGGGGTTTAAGAGTTTGAGTGCCCAGTGAGGCAAAACCATTACGTTGTGCTCTATTAATTGTTGGTAATCTAGTAACAAACACCTAGCGCATTACACATAGGCACTGAATAAGTGGAGTGATACACATGGGCTGTTGTCCATCATATGTCAAGTGTGTCAGAGGCTTCTGTGATACTTTGTTAATTGTCAATAAAAATCAATAGTTAAAGCACAGTATTAGAATGTGGGTTAATTTCTCACAGGGATCCTCAATGCTAAAATAAGTAAGCACCTATGGAACTGCATGTGTTTTACATAAGCGCCTCCATCAAATAGCTTATATTATCAATTTTCATCGCTATATATAGAACGCTATATACAGTGCTGCTTGAAAGTATGTGAACCCCTTGAGCAGTTTAGATTTTTCTGTTGTTTACCATGATTTTCTTATTCTATCATCACCAGTTTTTATGTATGAAATGTCAGATATATGTTTATCAGTTGCATGTACTTGTTTAGTGGGACTTGTTTAAGTAGCCAAAACACTACATGAAACATGGAATTAGTGTATGTGCAAAAGTAAGTGAACCCCCAGCTGCATTGGTTAAGTCAAGCAGGTAACAGACTCGGGTGAAACACATTTGGGTGCTTAATTAATCATTTAAGCAGACCAATGAAATGAGACATCCTTGGGAAAGGGTTTGGCCTGCACTAATTAAAAGAGAGAGGAAACCAACCAAACCACTGTGGTCCCATACAAATCAACAATGCCGAGAGCAAAGGAGATATCCGAGGACATGAAGAAGAGGGTAGTGATAGCCCATCAGTCTAGGGAGGGATATAAGACCATCTCCAAAAGATTCCAGCTCCATCCATCCACTGTAAGACAAATAATTTACAAATGGAGGGCCTTCAACATGACAGCAACTCTGCCTAGAAGTGGACGCCCATCAAAACTATCACCCAGAAGCACCAGAAAAATAATAAATCAGGTAAAGGCCAACCCACACATCACCTCTAGAGAGTTGCACACCTCTCTGGTAGCATCTGGGGCAAATGTGCATGCGTCTACAATCAGACGAAAATTGAATAGCCATGACATTCATGGGAGGGTTGCTAGAAGGAAGCCTCTGCTCTCAAAAAAGAACAAAGCTGCCCATTTCAACTTTGCCAGAGAGCACTTGGACAAACCAGAGACCTTCTGGAAGTCCATTCTCTGAACAGACGAGTCCAAAATAGAATTATTTGGTCACAATCAAAACCAACATGTTTGGAGAAAAGCCAACACTGCATATGAAGAAAAGAACCTCCTCCCAACAGTGAAGCATGGTGGTGCAAATGTGAAGGTCTGGGGTTGCTTTTCTGCTTCTGGACCTGGACGACTCCATATTATCCAAGGAACCATGAATTCTCCGGCATATCAACAAATTCTTGACCAGAATCTCCTGCCATCAGTCAGGGAGTTGAAGCTGGGACGAAAATGGATTATGCAACAAGACAATTACCCAAAGCATTCCAGCAAAACTACAAAGGAATGGCTTCAGAGAAAGAGGATTCGTACTCTGGATTGGCCCAGTCAAAGTCCGGAACTTAATCCAATTGAAATGTTGTGGCGAGACCTGAAGAAGTTGGTACATACCAGATGTCCCTCCAACCTCTCTCAACTGGCTGAGTTCTGCAAGGAGGAGTGGGCAAAAATCCCCATAAGCAGATGCGAGAGACTGGTTAGTGGTTACAGAAGATGTTTGGCTGAAGTAATGGCTGCAAAAGGAGGAGCCACAAGCTACTAATACAAGGGTTCACATACTTTTGCACATGTTAAATTTTCAGTTTTTGTGAAATAAACTACCTTCGTTGAATTAAATAATGAAAATATATCTCTTTTTGTGTGTGTGTCCATTATTTGGAAGGTGTGCTTTACAAATTGGGATTTGGATGTATGTGTAATAAGCTTATTTTAATGTTTTTTACAAAAACAGTGACCATGTCTGGAGGGTTCACAAACTTTCAAGCAGCACTGTATAGAACAGCGGTACCACAAAATAATTTGAATGAAGGTCTGATGAATGAAAAATGATTAAAGAGGTGTTTCTGCCACATTTTCTGTTGCTTTTAGACTTCATGAATGTTACCAACTAACACTCACCCTCTCCTCACGCCCCTCAGCCAAGATGACAACGATGCGTCCCTCCCGTTTACGCCCAGTGCGTCCCATGCGCTGGACCAGGCGGATTGGGCTCTTCTGGGCATCGAAACAAACAATGAGATCCACTTCTCCGATATCGAGCCCTTCCTCCCCAACACAGGTCGACACCAGTGTGTTAAAACCACCCTGGCGGAACCGATGTACCACCTAGAGATGAATTAAATGCTTTTAATAAATCTTTACAAAAGAAAGTTTTCAAGCGCTGCACATCTTTGCAAACCCCTGACACTGACTCAGCCAAGACATCAACATAACTACAAAGGGAGAGGGCTACTACACTTCTATATTATTCATCGATGGCCTGAAGAGAGAAACACCATGATAAGTACCAACCAGTGAAGCTACTTTGGGACAGCCCTGATCCAAGCAGCTTGTTCAGTGAGAAGCAATGTACACTCACCGGCCACTTTATTAGGCCCACTTGTCCAACTGCTCGTTAACGCAAATTTCTAATCAGCCAATCATATGGCAGCAACTCAATGCATTTAGGCATGTAGACATGGTCAAGACGATCTGCTGCAGTTCAAACCGAGCATCAGAATGGGGAAGAAAGGTGATTTAAGTGACTTTGAACGTGGCATGGTTGTTGGTGCCAGACGGGCTGGTCTGAGTATTTCAGAAACTGCTGATCTACTGGGATTTTCACGCACAACCATCTCTAGGGTTTACAGAGAATGGTCCGAAAAAGAGAAAATATCCAGTGCGCGGCAGTTCTGTGGGCGAAAATGCCTTGTTGATGCCAGAGGTCAGAGGAGAATGGCCAGACTGGTTTGAGCTGATAGAAAGGCAACAGTAACTCAAATAACCACTCATTACAACGAGGTATGCAGAAGAGCATCTCTGAACGCACAACACGTCAAACCTTGAGGCAGATGGGCTACAGCAGCAGAAGACCACACCGGGTGCCACTAAGAACAGGAAACTGAGGCTACAATTCGCACAGGCTCACCAAAATTGGACAATAGAAGATTGGAAAAACGTTGCCTGGTCTGATGAGTCTCGATTTCTGCTGCGACATTCGGATGGTAGGGTCAGAATTTGGCGTCAACAACATGAAAGCATGGATCCATCCTGCCTTGTATCAACGGTTCAGGCTGGTGGTGGTGGTGTAATGGTGTGGGAGATATTTTCTTGGCACACTTTGGGCCCCTTAGTACCAATTGAGCATCGTGTCAACGCCACAGCCTACCTGAGTATTGTTGCTGACCATGTCCATCCCTTTATGACCACAGTGTTCCCATCTTCTGATGGCTACTTCCAGCAGGATAACGCGCCATGTCATAAAGCTCGAATCATCTCAGACTGGTTTCTTGAACATGACAATGAGTTCACTGTACTCAAATGGCCTCCACAGTCACCAGATCTCAATCCAATAGAGCACCTTTGGGATGTGGTGGACCGGGAGATTCGCATCATGGATGTGCAGCCGACAAATCTGCAGCAACTGCGTGATGCTATCATGTCAATATGGACCAAACTCTCTGAGGAATGTTTCCAGTACCTGGTTGAATCTATGCCACGAAGGATTAAGGCAGTTCTGAAGGCAAAAGGGGGTCCAACCCGGTACTAGCAAGGTGTACCTAATAAAGTGGCCAGTGAGTGTATTTCTTGGAACAAAACTGAACAGCGGGGGTGTCCAGGTAGCGTAGTGGTCTATTCCGTTGCCTACCAACATGGGGCTCACTGGGTCGCATCCCCATGTTACCTCTGGGTTGGTCGGGCATCCCTACAGACACAGTTGGCCATGTCTGCGGGTAGAAAGCCAGATGTGGGTATGTGCCCTGGTCACTGCACTAGCGCCTCCTCTGTTTGGTTGGGGTGCCTGTTCGTGATCCTCCCATATGCTACATCACCCTGGTGAAACTCCTCATTGTCAGGTGAAAATAAGCAGCTGGCGACTCCACATGTATCGGAGGAGGCATGTGGTAGTTTGAAGCCCTCCCTGGATTGGCAGAGGGGGTGGAGCAGCGACTGGGACAACTTGAGTGGGTTAATTGGCTGCATACAACTGGGGAGAAAAAGGAAGAACCCCCCCCTCCCAAAAAAAAAAAAAAAAAAAAAAACGAACAGCAATGTGGGTCTTCGCGACAACATACCTGTGCATGGGGAACTATTCTGATGACCAAATATTGCATGACTTTCTGGTGGTACAGTACTCAACTTATTTCTAAAAATACTTTTTTTGCAAATATGGTTACTTCAATGAATCTCCGCAAAAAGTATGGTGTAAATCAAACGTCACTGCATACACCAAGCTGGGTGGAGAGAATCTTGTTTTCATCTCTCTGCCAGCTCTCCTGACAGCAACAACTGGGGAGCCTGCTGCTGCACAGCGTATGGCTGAGCAAGCTGCGCAGGCTATCTGTAGCTATGCAAACAATCTGAATCCCAGGAATGAAGAGATTTGGTGAATAAAAAGCCCTAATATAGACATACTTTACATATGTTAAAGAGACAATAAACTCGTTAGCACCTAAAAACACGAGTCTGGTAATATTGAATGTGTGGGCTTTTTGTTTCTCCCGAGAACACATAATTAGATAAACATCCTCTTAAATTAGTTTTTTTTTAAAAAAATTTTTAGCCAATTTCTTAAAATGTTTTCTAGAGTTTCCGAAGACATTTAGGCATATTATAATAGTTTATTATGTTCCATCAAATGAGGCTAATATAGTTTTCTCAGTGATATAAGGAGGGAATTTCAGCTTGGAAAGAACCAACTATCAAATAGTTCAGTGCTGGACAAAACTACTATATTCTGTATTCTATTGACTTGTATGTCAATGTTTCCTGCTGTAGATACTTTTTTGATCCATTTGTTATGATGAATATTTGTAATTTTTCTGTCTGTGTTACCCAAACTGGGAGCGGGGAATCAAATTTGTTTAAAAATAAAGCAGAGATGATAAAAAAAACGGAGAACACGATTTACATGTCCATCATATCTTAGAAAGAAGTATGCGAAACCACAAATATCTTTTCCTGTACACAAACAAATGCCTATCAATTTATATCTGTGGAACATAATACCACAAATATGTTTCTAAATTTACATAAAATCATTCTGCAATTAATATCTCTACAATGTGTTTAAGGTTTTGAATCTGCGTTTGTGAATAACAAATCGTGTGGATTGGCTCACATTTTGTTGCGGATTTTTGAGAGGAACTGATCAGACAGCTCAAGTACTCCAATCCACAAACGCATTTTTCAACGTTTACTTCAGCAAATCACAACATTTTGCTCTGCATCTGTCTTTTTAAAAGCGGACAAGTTTTTTCGTGGGTGTATACAATTGGGGACAAAAAGGGGAACCCCCCCCCCCCGCAACAAAAAAAAAACAGACAACTTTAATCGTTAAGCAAACTGTTCATCTGGAAATAAGTCAGTCCTTCACTACCTCAATTGGCTCAAACACTACCATTTGACCTAAATCTGTCCACTTGACCTAACCCATCACACTTTAGCCCTGAGAGATCTAGGGGAAAATCATGTCAAGTGTCATGAAAAATGTCAAGCATTTCTTATGATTAACACTATATAATCAATATCATTCAACTCAATGGTCAAAAGTCACCTTAGACGAGCAGACCCCTTATATTAACCAATGATAAACAATCAGGAAATATGCCAGAAACAGCTCTTTATAAAAGTAGCTACTTATGTGATGTCTCTTTACGCACTGCGTCAGCCTTGTAGGGCTGTGGAAAAAAACAAAACACAAAAAAGCAGCTCACTATTGCAATATTTTTTCACAAAACTTTGATTTCCCAGCCCCTCACATTGATACAGTAAAAAAATATTATTCGTATTTTAAATGGATTTCGGTTCAATGTGTTCAGTGACACAATAAGAATACTTAATATGCACTTTATTTTATGACGTTATTGTGATGCTCACTGACTCAGAATGGCACAGAAACAATTAGGTAATAACTAAAAGTTCAACAGATTTATTCCAGTACATAGACAAGGGTCAAAACCAGGATATCAATCAGATAACGCGAACTTAACCGACAGGGATCAGGCAGAGAATCAGAGTCCAGGGGATCAGGCAGACTTTTGGACAGGAAGATGGGGATCATAGATGGTACTATAGAGCTTAGCGAAATGCAAAGACAATCTGGCAAAGAGATAGTGGGGATAGACCGGTATATATGCTGAGGGACTAGTGAGGGAATGGGGATCAGGTGTGGAAGATACAGGGTTGACTGGTGGCAAAATCAGCAGCAAGACTTGAAATGACAAGACAGGTACACAAGTACTTCAAAATAAAAACAGAAAGACAAGGGATAATGAAAAAGGTAAAAATGTAGAGGAAACAAGAGGGATCCACCACATAACCCCCACTTGAAGGACGTCACCTGACATCCCAACCAGGCTGGTCCGGGTGGTCTCGGTGGAGGTCCTAGATGAGAGACGTGTCCTGGATGGCTCATGTAGAGAGCCACAATCCCTCCTCCAGACTGTATCCCTCCAAATCCACCAGATAATGGGGGCCTCTTCCTCTGCGCTGAGATCTCAGAAGGTGATTGACCATGTAAGCATGAGGCCCATCAATGATCCAAGTGGGCAGTGGGGGTCTGGAAGGGGGCTGAAGCGGGCTCTCCTTATATGGCTTGAGCTGAGAGACATGGAAGGTGGGATGGATGCTGAGAGATCCGGGCAGGCGCAGGCAGCCAGCTACCGGGTTGATGACACTGGGTTTGGGGAAAGGGCCTACAAAACGTGGGGCCAGCTGTGGGGATTCAACCCGGATGGGTAAGTCCCATGTAGTGAGCCAGACCTTCTTTCCCCAGAGTGCAGACGGGGGCCAGGGTGCAGTGACAGTTAGTTGACCTCCGATAGCAGTCAGAGGTGCAGAGGAGAGTGGCATGGGCCAACCACCAGGTGTGTCGGCAATGACAGATGAAGGCTTGAACAGATGGGACACTAGTTTTGCATTCCTGCACAGGAAACAGGAGACTGATAACCCTGGGAACACTGAAGTGGAGATAACCTAGTAGCCGAGCTGAGCAATGTGTTATGTGCATACTCTACCCATAATAGTCATTTTGGACCATGAGGGATTGCATGAAGTCATGCCCTCATGGTTCACCCTCCCCGTCTGATCATTGGACTGGGGATGCAACCCCGAAGAGAGGCTGACTGTGGTCCCCAGTAGACGGCAAAATTCTGTCCAAAAATGAGCAGTTAAGTGCGGTCCCCTATCAGAGAATATGTCTCTAGAGAGTCCGTGCAATCTAAACACTTGGTTTAACATGATTTCAGCCATTTCACTGGCTTTGGGCAACGGAATAAAGTGAGCAACCTTGGAGAACCTATCTACAACAGCGAGAATAGTGGTGTTACCATCAGATATGAGGAGTCCAGTGACGAAGTCCAGAGAGACATGAGACCAAGGATGATGGGGATTGGGCAGAGGCTGGAGAAGACACCCTACAGAGGAAACTCATTTCAGCCGCTTATATCCACGATCTCACCCTTTCGGTTACTACTCAAAGCTCACGACCACAGGTGAGGGTTGAAATGAAGATTGACTGGTAAATTGAGAGCTTTGCCTTCCAGCTCAGCTCCCTCTTCACCACAACGGTCCGGTACAACGTCCGCATTACTGCTGATGCAGCACCAATCCACCTGTCAACCACCTCCACCCTACCCTCACTCGTGAACAAGACCCCGAGATACTTGAACTCTTTCACTTGAGGCAACAACTCATCCCGAACCTGGACGGAGCAATCCACCATTTTCTGGTAGACAACCATGGCCTCAGACTTGGAGGTGTTGACTCTCATCCCAGCCATTTTACACTCAGCTGCAAACCGCCCCAGTGCACGCTGGAAGTTGCATTCTGATGAAGCGAACAAAACCACATCATCTGCAAAGAGCAGAGATGCAATTCTAAAGTTCCCAAAATGGACACACTCCTCACCTTGGCTGCGTCTTAAGATCCTGTCCATGGATATCACAAACAGAATCGGAGACAAGGGACAACCTTGGTGGAGTCAGACACCCACCGAAAACGTGTTTGACTTTGTGCAGAGAATGCAAACGCAGCTCTCACTTTGGTTATACAAGGACCGGAAAGCTTGTAGCATCTGCCCCAGTACCCCATACTCCCGCAGTACCCCCCAACAGAGTGCTCAAGGGTACACGGACGTTAGCCTTCTCCAAGTCCACAAAACACATGCAGACTGGCTGGTCAAATTCCCATGTCCCCCACAGTACTTCCGCAAGGGTAAAGAGTTGGTCCGTTGTTCCACGGCCAGGACAAACAACAAAAATACTCAACATGCACATTTCATATGCCATATAAATTTCAATTCAATGTGTTTGGTGACACAATAAGAATAGTTAATATGCACACTTTATTTTTATATGATGCATCTACATTTCAGTTCAGTATGTTCACTGACAGTGTGCACTGTGCAATGCAAATACCCTTCTAATAAACTGGAGTGGAAATTTTGAATTAAATAGTTTTGATTCAATTTGTCCGCTGAGTTATCAAAATATGTGATGTGAATATTAGACTACCCAGGTGGTACACAGCAGGTTGTATTTTCATCCATCCATCCATTATCCAAACCGCTTATCCTGCTCTCAGGGTCGCGGGGATGCTGGAGCCTATCCCAGCAGTCATTGGGCAGCAGGCAGACACCCTGGATAGGCCGCCAGACCATCACAGGGCTGTATTTTCAGCTACATTTTAAAATTTTCAGTAAATTATGTAGAGTATTGCAATATGTATTGTATCACAATATATCATGATACAATCATATCGTGACACATTTATCGTGATACGCATCGCATCATGAGGTCATTGCCAATACTCAGCCCTACAGCCTTGTTTGTACAAACCCCAATTTCAATGAAGTTGGGACGTTGTGTAAAACATGAATAAAAACAGTATACAATGATTTGCAAATCCTTTTCGACCCATATTCAATTGAATACACTACAAAGACAAGATATTTAATGTTCAAACTGATAAACTTTATTGGTTTTTTTGCAAATATTCACTCATTTTGAATTTGATGCCTGCAACACGTTCCAAAGAAGCTGGGACAGGGGCAACAAAAGACTGGGAAAGTTGAGGAATGCTCAAAAAACACCTGTTTGGAACATTCCACAGGTGAACAGGTGAATTGGAAACAGGTGAGTGTCATGATTGTGTATAAAAGGAGCATCCCCGAAAGGCTCAGTTGTTCACAAGCAAGGATGGGGCGAGGTTCACCACTTTGTGAACAACTGCGTGAGCAAATAATCCAACAGTTTAAGAACAACGTTTCTCAACATACAATTGCAAGGAATCTAGGGATTTCATCATCTACAGCCCATAATATCATCAAAAGATTCAGAGAATCCGGAGAAATCTCTGCACATAAGCGGCGAGGCCGAAAACCAACATTGAATGCCCGTGAGCTTCGACCCCTCAGGCGGCACTGCATTAAAAACCGACATCATTCTGTAAAGGATATTAGCATGTGGGCTCAGGAACACTTCAGAAAACCATTGCCAGTTAACACAGTTCGTCACTACATCTACAAGTGCAAGTTAAAACTAATGCAAAGTGAAAGCCATATATCAACAACACCCAGAAACGCAGCCGGCTTCTCTGGGCCCGAGCTCATCTGAGATGGACTGACGCAAAGTGGAAAAGTGTGCTGTGCTCTGACGAGTCCACATTTCAAATTGTTTTTGGAAATCATGGATGTCGCGTCCTCCGGGCTAAAGAGGAAAAGGACCATCCAGATTGTTATCAGCGCAAAGTCCAAAAGCCAGCATCTATGATGGTATGGGGGTGTGTTGATGCCAATGGCATGGGTAACTTGCACATCTGTGAAGGCAACATTAATGCTGAAAGGTACATAGAGGTTTTGGAGCAACATATGCTGCCATCCAAGTGACATCTTTTTCAGGGGTGTCCCTGCTTATTTCAGCAAGACAATGCCAAGCCACATTCTGCACATGTTACAACAGCATGGCGTCATAGTAAAAGAGTGCGAGTACTAGACTGGCCTGCCTGCAGTCCAGACCTGTCTCCCATTGAAAATGTGTGGCGCATTATGAAGTGCAAAATACAACAACGGAGACCCCAGACTGTTGAGCAACTGAAGTCGTACATCAAGCACGAATGGGAAAGAATTCCACCTACAAAGCTTCAACAATTAGTGTCCTCAGTTCCCAAACGCTTATTGAGTGTTGTTGAAAGGAAAGATGATGGAACACAGTGGTAAACATGCCCCTGTCCCAGCTTTATTGGAACTTGTTGCAGGCATCAAATTCAAAATGAGTGAATATTTGCAAAAAAAAACCCATAAAGTTTATCAGTTTGAACATTAAATATTTTGTCTTTGTAGTGTATTCAATTGAATATAGGTCGAAAAGGATTTGCAAATCATTGTATTCTGTTTTACTTATGTTTTACACAACGTCCCAACTTCATTGAAATTGGGGTTTGTATTTCACCTTTCCATCTAGTGGACAGGATGGCAACCGATCGTGCAGAGCAAATTGTGAAGTAATTTGCTATAGTTAATATTCCTTAAAAAATTGATTTGATTTCTTGAGCTTTGATCAATTAATCGCAAAAATCTCCAAAAAAATGTGAGCAATTCCACAGGTGATTTGCTATTCACAAATGTCTTCTATTCAAAAGTTAAAAAAAAAATTAAAATATTATTTGTGGAATAATATCTGAATTTAGAAACTTATTTGTGCAATTATTTTGTTTAGATACAAAAAAATAGGCATTTGTTTGTGTCTGGGAAAAGATACTTGTGGTTTACCATACCTGTCTGGAAGACATGATAGATGCATGTTAATCATATTTTGGGTTATTTTGCATTTTTGTCATTGTTTTTCTCAATTAAAAAAAAAAAATCTGGTTCCAGATGGAGGCAGGGCAGCATCAGCACCACCTGTCATTCATGCACCATTATATAATGGCCCATGTTCATAAAAATTGGCAGTAGAAGCTTTGCACTGTGCACTGTTCTTGAAAATATTGTCATGCTTGCTACCACTACAGAGGCACTATCTTGCTATTATTGTCAAGAGTGACCTCTGTGAAAACCAATTGAAATCTGTATGGCAATAAAGTGATGCATATTAAGGACCACCCCAATCATCCACAGACTGGTTCAAACACTTTCTGACCCATCAAATTTAATCGTCACTTTGAAAGGCAATGAAAAGTGAAGTTTTTGGGATCATAACTCTGTATATTTAGACAGGATGTTGTCATCTCTAATTAAAAATGTATTTGAAATGTAACTGCTGGGTATTTCTCCTCTTTTAATCATGTATTCCCACTGTTAAAATCGCAATGTCTATCGTGAGCCCAAATCAATTAGATGAAGGCTGGTCCTTAGATATTGTCCATAACATGCAAATGAAAATACAGTGCCAGTCCCAAAATGTAGCCTCCACATTCCACATTCAAGATCAAGTTTAGTTGTCACATACTTGACGTACAAGTGCAAGGAACAGTGAAATTATTTTTTTGGCAAACACCGAAAATTGTGCAACAAAAGAAGTGGAACAACAATAAAATAAGAAGAAAAGAAAATACAATGCAATACATTTTAAAAAGTTAAAATTCTGAGGAGTATTTTCTTCTTTTGGCTGCTAAGGGGCACCACAGTAGATTGTCCATATCCATCTCTTCTTGTCCTCTGTATCTTCCTCTGTCATGCCAACCACCTGCATGACCTCCCTCACCACATCCATAAACCTCCTCTTTGGCCTTATTCTTTTCCTCTTGCCTGGCAGCTCCATATTCACCATCCTTCTCCCAATATACCCAGCATCTCTCCTGCACACAAGTCCATATCATCTCAATCTCACCTCTCTCGCTGTGTCTCCAAATCGACCAACCTCCAAGAAATCCGATGATGGTATATCCCAATATATATCTATATATAATGTGTAGTTACTATAGAAATTCAAGTGTGTAAATAGGGGGGTCCGGGTAGCATAGCGGTCTATTCCGTTGCCTACCAACATGGGGATCGCAGGTTTGAATCCCCGTGTTACCTCCGGTTTGGTTGGGCGTCCCTACAGACACAATTGGCCGTGTCTGCAGGTGAGAAGCCAGATGTAGGTGTGTCCTGGTTGCTGCACTAGTGCTTACTCTGGACATTCAGGGTGCCTGTCCAGGGGGGAGGGGGAACTGGGGGGAATATCGTGCTCCTCCCAAACACTATGTCCTACTGGCGAAACTCCTCATTGTCAGGTGAAAAGAAGCAGCTGGCGACTCCACATGTATCGGAGGAGGCATGTGGTAGTCTGCAGCTCTCCCCGGATGGTGGATCAGCGATCAGGACTGCTAAGAGTGGGGTAACTGGCCAGATACAATTGGGGAGAAAAAGGAGGGAAATAAAAACGGGATATATATATATATATATATATATATATATATATATATATATATATATATATATATATATATATACACTACCGTTCAAAAGTTTGGGATCACCCAAACAATTTTGTGTTTTCCATGAAAAGTCACACTTATTCACCACCATATGTTGTGAAATGAATAGAAAATAGAGTCAAGACATTGACAAGGTTAGAAATAATGATTTGTATTTGAAATAAGATTTTTTTTACATCAAACTTTGCTTTCGTCAAAGAATCCTCCATTTGCAGCAATTACAGCATTGCAGACCTTTGGCATTCTAGCTGTTAATTTGTTGAGGTAATCTGGAGAAATTGCACCCCACGCTTCCAGAAGCAGCTCCCACAAGTTGGATTGGTTGGACTGGCACTTCTTGCGTACCATACGGTCAAGCTGCTCCCACAACAGCTCAATGGGGTTCAGATCTGGTGACTGCGCTGGCCACTCCATTACCGATAGAATACCAGCTGCCTGCTTCTGCTCTAAATAGTTCTTGCACAATTTGGAGGTGTGTTTAGGGTCATTGTCCTGTTGTAGGATGAAATTGGCTCCAATCAAGCGCTGTCCACTGGGTATGGCATGGCGTTGCAAAATGGAGTGATAGCCTTCCTTATTCAGAATCCCTTTTACCCTGTACAAATCTCCCACCTTACCAGCACCAAAGCAACCCCAGACCATCACATTACCTCCACCATGCTTAACAGATGGCGTCAGGCATTCTTCCAGCATCTTTTCATTTGTTCTGCGTCTCACAAACGTTCTTCTTTGTGATCCAAACACCTCAAACTTGGATTCATCCGTCCACAACACTTTTTTCCAGTCTTCCTCTGTCCAATGTCTGTGTTCTTTTGCCCATCTTAATCTTTTTCTTTTATTGGTCAGTCTCAGATATGGCTTTTTCTTTGCCACTCTGCCCTGAAGCCCAGAATCCCGCAGCCGCCTCTTCACTGTAGATGTTGACACTGGTGTTTTGCGGGTACTATTTAATGAAGATGCCAGTTGGGGACCTGTGAGGCGTCTGTTTCTCAAACTAGAGACTCTAATGTACTTATCTTCTTGCTCAGTTGTGCAACGCGGCCTCCCACTTCTTTTTCTACTCTGGTTAGAGCCCGTTTGTGCTGTCCTTTGAAGGGAGTAGTACACACCGGTGGAGGAAATCTTCAATTTCTTAGCAATTTCTCGCATGGAATAGCCTTCATTTCTAAGAACAAGAATAGACTGTCGAGTTTCAGATGAAAGTTCTCTTTTTCTGGCCATTTTGAGCGTTTAATTGACCCCACAAATGTGATGCTCCAGAAACTCAATCTGCTCAAAGAAGTGCCCATCCAACCAATCCAACTTGTGGGAGCTGCTTCTGGAAGCGTGGGGTGCAATTTCTCCAGATTACCTCAACAAATTAACAGCTAGAATGCCAAAGGTCTGCAATGCTGTAATTGCTGCAAATGGAGGATTCTTTGACGAAAGCAAAGTTTGATGTAAAAAAAATCTTATTTCAAATACAAATCATTATTTCTAACCTTGTCAATGTCTTGACTCTATTTTCTATTCATTTCACAACATATGGTGGTGAATAAGTGTGACTTTTCATGGAAAACACGAAATTGTTTGGGTGATCCCAAACTTTTGAACGGTAGTGTGTATATATATATATATATATATATATACCCTTTCATGACCTACGTCACGCATAGTATGCACGCGCATTTTGGCAGCAAAAGAGGCAACTTCTCCATCTCCAATCAGTGCAGAGTGCAAGTGGATTTTTGATTGATTAACATTTACATTTTTAAAATGTCATCTTGTTGTGTTGTGGGTTGCCAGAACAGGTCTAGCAAAACTAAAGGTATTCATTTCTACCACATTCCATCAGGGAAAAGACCGTTCAATGCAAATAGGTGAAAATTGTGGCTACAAGCAATAAAACGAGTGGACTGGAGCGAAGACATCATTAAAAATGCACGCGTATGTGGCGCCCATTTTATATCGAGTAAGTTAATTCTGTTTTTGTTAACTTAAAATTGTGTTTCTTAAACTGAACATTAGACCCTTTTATGACCAAAATCACGTGATCACTGTTTACCAACTGTAAAAGCGTCTATGCAAACAGGTGAAGATTGTGGCTACAAGCAATAAAACGAGTCTAGATAAATACACAAGTGGCTATCATAACAAACAGAAGTTATATTGTAGCATAAATAAGAGGTTATAACATACAATTGTATGGTTGCAAATAATAAAATCAATTTTTTGCTGCCAAAATATTAAATCACGTGATCACTGTTTACCAACTGTAAAAGGGCCTATAGCCACTGCTCCTTCGCGTCAAAAGGAGCCAGTTGAGATGGTTCGGGTATCTGATTAGGATGCCTCCTGGCTGCCTTCCTTTGGAGGTTTACCGGGTACGGTCAACTGGAAGGAGACCCTGGGGTAGACCCAGAACTCGCTGGAGGGACTACATGTCCAATCTGGCCTGGGAACGCCTTGGGATCCCCCAGAAGCCGCTGGAGGGTGTTGCTGGGGAGAGGGATGTCTGGAGTGCTCTACTTAGCTTGCTGCCACTGCGATCCTACCCCGGAGAAGTGGCTGAAGATGAAAATATATATATACACCGGTTCACCTGAACTTGATATCTTTGGACTGTGGAAGGAAAACAAAGAGCCTGGAGAAACCCACCTGAACATGGGGAGAACAGGAAAACTACAAAGAAGGGCCAGGATCCAACCCAGGATCCAAAGGTAACAGTTGTAACCATTATGCCATCAGCATCCCCATGTAAGTGACCCTTTGATGAAACCACTCCCAGCATGGCAAAATATTAGTTTTAATATTGATTTCATTATGAAGCCATGTATCCTTTAATTACATGCTATACATACCATACTATAAAAAAAGTATTTTGATGAAAGTGAAGTATATTGTCTCTACCTCCAACTGCTCCTTCTGGGTGAACCCTTTAACCCCTTTCCGTGCCGAAGCCTGGCCCATAAATGTCATGACCCTGATCAGCGGTGTGTGACGATTCAACATGGCTGCTATCTCCTGCACGCTTTCACGGAATGAAGAGAAGATCATTACACGTGTGCTGACTTCCAGAGGTCTGCTTGCAGAGGCATGTTTTGGACCTAGACACCAATGAACAGAAGAGAAAGAAATTCGTGAAAAATAACCTTGAGGAAATTATTGAGCATTCCCCAAAAAATTTTAATGAAACTTTTGACACCCTGTTTAGTTCAAATCCTGAAAACCTTGAAACTGTCCATGAGCTGCCTCTGCAGTATTATTTAATATGAACATGAAAAGCAAGAACTATTTGTAACCAAACTGAACCCATCTCTGATACAGAAGTTCTACCTACGACTGGGACCTGAATATCAGCAATTGTGGCAGTAGAAAAACAATCCCTCCAAAAATGGGAGGGTTTTGGATCCTGTTGAACCAAACTTTAGAAAGTAGTGTATTTGAAGATATTCAGTGTTTCTAAAGGTAGACTATTGGTCTAGAAGAGATGACCATAGTGCAACAGGATTTTTTCCCAATTTAACCATCTTTGATGCCAATATTAGGCAAATAAGCTTTATTCTAATGTGAATTCAGGTTTTTAAATCATATTTTGTGGCGCAGTGGTTAGCACAGTCGCCTCACAGCAAGAAGGTCCTGGGTTCGAACCCCGGGGTTGTCCAACCGTGGGGGTCATCCCGGGTCATCCTCTGTGTGGAGTTTGCATGTTCTCCCCATGCCTGCATGGGTTTCCTCTGGGTGCTCCGGTTTTTTCCCGCAGTCCAAAGACATGTATAGGTCAGGTGAATCGGCTGTACTAAATTGTCCCAAGGTGTGAATGTGTCAGCCCTGTGATGGACTGGCGGCCTGTCCAACGTGTCTCCCTGCCTGCCACCCAGTGATTGCTGGGATAGGCTCCAGCATCCCATGACCCTGAGTAGGATAAGCGGTTTGGATAATGGATGGATGGATGTTGGAAGCTAAGAGTTTTGCTTAGATTTCTGCATAGATTGCATAAAAATTCTCCCATCCCAGGGAACTGTCCTAGGAAACCTTGCTGTATATGTGAAAGCACATTTTGATGTAATATGAGGAAGCGAACATAAAAGAGGT
This sequence comes from Lampris incognitus, assembly GCF_029633865.1. Taxonomy (NCBI): domain Eukaryota; kingdom Metazoa; phylum Chordata; class Actinopteri; order Lampriformes; family Lampridae; genus Lampris; species Lampris incognitus. Next base: position 25,101,712 of record NC_079226.1, read on the forward strand.
CAGGCTACATTGTCCCTATACACTTACTCCAGGACTAGATTTACTATCTCTACCAGGCTCTAGTTTTCTGTTTGGACAATAAATTGCTTAATTGAGACAGCTGACAGAAAAACAATATTTCAATGGTTTCAACATAACTTTTACACTGTGTTCTCAAAATAAACACTGCAAGTCACAACATACAACTGCTAAAATGAGTGAATCACCATTGTTGGCAGATGAACGCTCCTCCCATAGTTTAAAGTGCTGCAGCACCACATCCTCTAGTTTCTGCAGTTTGGGGTGACTGTAAATGAAAGGTTCATCTGGACCTAGAAGAATTAATAATATGGAATGTTCGTCAAGCATTGGCTGTGAATTTATTTATAGCTATATGCTTTGAAGGCTATTGTGTCAAAGACAAAAATCATGCTATGAGCCATTCCATCAAGATGTCTACCCCTACTCTACTCCCATAAAAATGACTGATATCATATATCAGAGCAACATGATAGGAATGAGTTTTTTAATTACCTGCTGATGGCTTCAGAAACAATGCTTCCATCTCATGGTAAAGCTCCATGAAGATGGGAGTTCTCTGCAGCTCATTCCTTGCCCTACACATCTCTGACAATAAAAACATTAACAAACACGAGCGCTGAAGTCAAACAATTGCTTTAAAATTTTAGCAACAGTATACTGTTGTGAGTGTGCCACCAGGAGAAACTGATAATATGGGACACGACAGAACCTGTTTTCTACTTTGAATATCAAGGAGACAGGTTTTGAATTGGTGGGATCTGGTGATGACCCGATGAGAAATACACAGATATACTATGTGTGTAAAGCAAATCTATACAATCTCCCTACACCAGTCAGATGACAGATAGTAGACATTAAGCATAAAGTAGGCTGGAGGTAATCTACCTCTGGATCCATCCATGATGCTCTGGACATAAAAGAAGAGTGATCGGAGTCCATTCTGCAACAGTAGTTCGTAGCCATGACACAGACTAATGCAAAGGGCAAAGTCGCCTTCCAGCATTGCCGGCAGCAAGCCCTGTAGACCCCAGAGACAGACTAAACATTATGAGCCATCAGTTCTACAGCAATGTCTGACAGCACAATTGGCAGTGTTACCACCAACCGCAAAAAAGACTAGATTAAAACCTAGTACAGGTAGTCCCCGGGTTACAAACGAGTTCCGTTTTTGAATCTGTTCTTAAGTCGAATTTGTATCTAAGTCGGAATAGTTATGTACAGTTCACATCTAGCGTCAATGAGTCAAATGTTTGTCTTAGTATATAGACTATATTTTACCTAAAACATCATCTACTCATACACTACCATTCAAAAGTTTGGGATCACCCAAACAATTTCGTGTTTTCCATGAAAAGTCACACTTATTCACCACCATATGTTGTGAAATGAATAGAAAGTAGAGTCAAGACATTGACAAGGTTAGAAATAATGATTTGTATTTGAAATAAGATTTTTTTTACATCAAACTTTGCTTTCGTCAAAGAATCCTCCATTTGCAGCAATTACAGCATTGCAGACCTTTGGCATTCTAGCTGTTAATTTGTTGAGGTAATCTGGAGAAATTGCACCCCACGCTTCCAGAAGCAGCTCCCACAAGTTGGATTGGTTGGATGGGCACTTCTTTGAGCAGATTGAGTTTCTGGAGCATCACATTTGTGGGGTCAATTAAACGCTCAAAATGGCCAGAAAAAGAGAACTTTCATCTGAAACTCGACAGTCTATTCTTGTTCTTAGAAATGAAGGCTATTCCATGCGAGAAATTGCTAAGAAATTGAAGATTTCCTACACCGGTGTGTACTACTCCCTTCAGAGGACAGCACAAACAGGCTCTAACAGGTACTATTTAATGAAGATGCCAGTTGGGGACCTGTGAGGCGTCTGTTTCTCAAACTAGAGACTCTAATGTACTTATCTTCTTGCTCAGTTGTGCAACGCGGCCTCCCACTTCTTTTTCTACTCTGGTTAGAGCCTGTTTGTGCTGTCCTCTGAAGGGAGTAGTACACACCGGTGTAGGAAATCTTCAATTTCTTAGCAATTTCTCGCATGGAATAGCCTTCATTTCTAAGAACAAGAATAGACTGTCGAGTTTCAGATGAAAGTTCTCTTTTTCTGGCCATTTTGAGCGTTTAATTGACCCCACAAATGTGATGCTCCAGAAACTCAATCTGCTCAAAGAAGTGCCCATCCAACCAATCCAACTTGTGGGAGCTGCTTCTGGAAGCGTGGGGTGCAATTTCTCCAGATTACCTCAACAAATTAACAGCTAGAATGCCAAAGGTCTGCAATGCTGTAATTGCTGCAAATGGAGGATTCTTTGACGAAAGCAAAGTTTGATGTAAAAAAAATCTTATTTCAAATACAAATCATTATTTCTAACCTTGTCAATGTCTTGACTCTATTTTCTATTCATTTCACAACATATGGTGGTGAATAAGTGTGACTTTTCATGGAAAACACAAAATTGTTTGGGTGATCCCAAACTTTTGAACGGTAGTGTATATTTTCGTAATGTGTGTGTGTGTGTTAGTTAGTGTAGATAGCGGGACCGAAAACTAAAGCGCTTATGATCCTAATTCTTTTTGGAGGTGGTAGGTATTGTCTCAGAGAGTAAGAGGAAAATCCCAGAAAATTAAAATTATGCATAATTACGCATAAATATGCAAAATGTGAATTTTTCTAAAAATGGCTAAAAACCACTTTTCTCAGCATTTCAGATGATTCTGAGCATCTTTGATTTTTTCACCTATATAAAAAAAAATTTCTGGGACTTAAATGTTTTGACATTATGCAACATGTATGCATTTTTGCAAAAATGCACTTATGATCCCAATTCTTTTTGGAGGTGGTAGGTATTGTCTCAGAGAGTAAGGGAAAAATCCCAGAGAATTAAAATTATGCATAATTATGCATAAATATGCAAAATATGCATTTTTCTAAAAATGGCTAAAAACCACTTTTCTCGGCATTTCAGATGATTCTGAGGATTTTTTCACCTATATAAAAAAAAATTTCTGGGACTTGTTTTGGCATTATGCAAAATGTATGCATTTTTGCAAAAATGCACTTATGATCCTAATTTTTTTTTGGAGGTGGTAGGTATTGTTCCAGAGAGGACCAGAAAAATAGCAGAAAATTAAAATAATTATAATAATTATGCATAATTATGCAAAATATGCATTTTCTAAAAATGGCTAAAAACCACTTTTCTCGGCATTTCAGATGATTCTGAGCATTTGGGGAGAGGGAGTTGGAGTGGGGGGGTAAACAACTTTTCTCGGCATTTCAGATAATTCTGAGCATTTGGGGAGAGGGAGTTGGAGTGGGGGGGTTAGGGGCAGGGGGAAGGCGGTTAGCTGGCAGGATGAAGAGGAGGGAGATTTAGACAGGTGGATAACCAAACTGCTACACTGCAGCGGGGTTCTTCTAGTAAATATAACAATGCAGTAATAATAATAAATCTAACTAAATCACAGTATTTATAATTGCGTGAGAGAATGTGTGTATAGGTATAAAAGACTTTAAAGAAACTTCTCTTACATTTCAAACTCCCCACCTGCCACTGTCCCGGGAAGGGGTCGCGAACGGTGGAGGCTGGCCATTTGATGCCACAAAAAAGAGCCCGCTCAGGGCTCGCCTCCCCAGTTAAGAGGGGGAAAAAAACGATGAGTGTTTCACCTCTCCCTGAACGCTTTATTTCCACTTTTGTTTCAATTGTGATCGTTTTCCTTTTCTGTGACGCATCACCATCACTACTTGCATCAGATTTATGCTTTGAGGCCATGATTATGAGGGTAAACACACGAAAATTGTAAGTGAAAACACAACGCACACAATGTTTACATGATCCAACTTAAAATGGTGACGACGCCGTGGTATTGTTCTCCCTCGGGCCGATGAGCTGCCTAAAACACGCAGTGTTTTGAGTGTTGCGCAAAGTGTGTAACGCGACTTTTTTTAAAATAATAGGCTCTACGGAGGTCAGTTCGTAAGTACTGGCATTGGTAAATTAGGGGTTCGTAACCCGGGGACTACCTGTATATACCTGGACTGTGACTGCATTTATTAAACAGCTGCTTTTGCATGACTGCGTTTAAAAAGCAGCTGTTTTGACATCGGTTCCTTGATAGCTGATGATGTAATAGAAAACAGCGCCGATTCATTTTTAAAGAGCAACGGCCAGTGGGAAAACGCCAACTCAGCCGTCCGACCAACGGTGAAAGTCCGTGACTCATTCGGGCACTCACTCACGGACAACTGCATGTGTAGGGTTGACCCCACTGTTGCAGTCCAGCCAGAAACTATCCAACATACCACAAACTCAGTGAGACAATTTAATTAATTCTGACGATTGTGATCAGGATAAATCTACTTGTCAAATAAACAATAGTCCAATCATATACACATACATGTTTTTACATGAACAGTTATTGTAGCTGTGGGGTAAGCTATATATGTAATTTTGAGTCATATCATACGATGACATTTCACAGTGGGGTGCTCATCAGCATAGTTAATGGATTAGTTAAAGAGGACATAAAAATAAAACTATGAAATGTGTGAGCTGTATATTAATCCAAGGGCAGCACGGTGGTGCAGTGGTTAGTGCAGTTGCCTCACAGCAAGAAGGTCCCAGGTTGTCCTCTGTGTGGAGTTTGCATGTTCTCCCCATGTCTGCGTGGGTTTCCTCCAGGTGCTCTGGTTTCCTCCCACAGTCCAAAGACATGTAGGTCAGGTGCATCAGCTGTACTAAATTGCCCCAGGTATGACTGTGTGTGTGCGTGTATGTCGGCCCTGTGTGATGGCCTGGTGGCCTGTCCAGGGTGTCTCCCCGGCTGCCACCCAATGACTGCTGGGATAGGCTCCAGCATCCCCGCGACCCTGAGAGCAGGATAAGCGGTTTGGATAATGGATGGATGGATGTTAATCCAAAGTTAAGAAAGAACTTCAACTCAGCCTACACTATAGCATAAGTACTTAGAGTGCAGTTCTTACTTGAAAATTTCCCCATAGACGTCTGTAGAAAAATAAGAAATCTCACCCTAAAAAGGACCTTAATGAACTGGATGTAAGGTGATATTAAGGTTACAGTTTAGTCTAAATATATTGATATTTGAAGTTTAAACCAGCTGCCTGGAAATATATTAGCTAGATTAATAACAAAACCTGGCGACATCAGAAACATTGATCAATATTTATTTACATACAAGGTAACGCTGGCTCCTCAAAGAACAAAGAGCATTCCAAAGATATGCTATGTGAGTCTGGAAAGCTTGACGAGTTTTTTTTTTTGTTGCTTTGTATAATCTAAATTAAACTTCCACCATAACATATCCATTAGCTTTGCAACGAATGGTGCGATAACTGTGCAACATTTTTATTCATAACATTATTAATAATAAAATGTTAATTTCCTTTAAAGCATTAAAAATAATTGTATAGTCTTTTTTTTTTGGATTTTCCCCCCTTTTTCTCCCCAATTGTATCTGGCCAATTACCCCACTCCTCCGAGCCATCCCGGTCGCTGCTCCACCCCCTTTGCCGATCTGGGGAGGGCTTCTGACTACCACATGCCTCCTCCAATACATGTGGAGTCGCCAGCCACTTCTTTACACCTGACAGTGAGGAGTTTCACCAGGGGGACGTAGCGCATGGGAGGATCACACTATTCCCCCCTGAACAGGCGCCCCGACCGACCAGAAGAGGCGCTAGTGCAGCAACCAGGACACATAGTACCCACATCTGGCTTCCCACCCGCAGACACGGCCAATTGTGTGTCTGTACGGACGCTTGACCAACACAGAGGTAACATGGGGATTTGAACCGGCGATCCCCGTGTTGGTAGGCAACGGAATAGACCACTACACTACCTGGACGCCCCATAATTTTATATTCTAAGCAAAGTTCATTTCTTAAATTACTTATTTTCAATGCTCTTTTTGTCTCATCTGTCATAATGGTGCCAGCAGTTCTCTACCACATCTTATAATACAGCATAGCATAGCTACACAGAATGGGACTGTCTATAATGTTTCATGGCATACGGTCCATACTTCACCTTGGGTTGAGATGGAGCGTTTTTACGGAACTGTTCCCTTGCCAGGATGAGCTGGTATTTGGTGAGGGTCTTTAGGTCCTTGTGGCCCATGACCTGGCTTTGCACCAACCGTGAGGTAAACTTCTCCAGCACCTGGCAGGCAAAATATCAAGCCGAGTTTAGGAACCACAGAAATATAGGCCATATGTGGTTTATTCTTTATTTTCTCTGTCCTTGTTCTTTTGCAATAATGGAGTTTTAGTCCAGCAGGCAGACAAATTCAACATTAATTCTATTCATCCTCCCAAACGCAGACAGGATATCAAACAGAGAGGCTGACCCATTGTGACCTCAATTTCTTTTGGACAGAACTGCTGCTCCAGAAACATAAAAAGGAATGAAAGGCTTCTGAGAAAGACTAATCAGAGTCCTTATTGCCCAGCTGTCACAAAAGGGATTTTGTAACAAATGACGCAGCAATTTGTACTTATGGTTGACTATCTGTTTTATAAAAAGGTAGACAAGTCAAGTTTGATCAAAAACTATGAGAAAAGTAGGACATAATATTAGTTTTTAGACAAACTAAAAACTGTAGATTTATCAATCAACCAATCAAGTTGCATTTCATATGGCGCTTTTCTAGCTACAACAGCCACTCAAAGCGCTTTACAATTAATTAATTCACACACACTTATGATTCACACACATTTATGATTTCATAGATTTAATAAAAGAGTTGAGGTTAATTAAATCAGCATTAACTTTACAATCACTTGCAACAAGTGATTTTAATTCAAAATTCAAAAAGACACGAAAATAAAAGCACAATTCAAGCGTGGAAAATATGAAAATTAATTAATAATGTTTTGCTTTGCAGAGGGAAACCCAAATAGGCCCTTGTGACTGCATCTGCATCTTCCTCTTGCTCTGGGCTTAGCCTTGGTGAAATGCGAGTATAAAATGCAGAGCATCAGAAGACAAAAGTCGAGGGTTAAATGACAACGGCTAATTCCACTAACCTTTAAGAAAAAACATCAACAGCTATGTCACTGACACCTGCAAGCACTCTCATGTCAGTGTGGAGCTCACTGGTGTCAGTCCTGTGGACTGGACCTCATCATGTAATAGCTGTGTTTTTGAAAACGGAGCATTTCAACAGGTGGCTGGCCTTAATAAGTAAATTATCTTCCTCACCAAAGCCTGATCAAATTGTCTTCACTCAATTTTTTTCCAGTGAGATTTAAAAAAAAGAAAGAAGTCAAAACTTAAAATTTCTACATTAAGTTTCATAGTTTAATTGCAAGATTTACATTTAAGGTACAACAAGGTCCGAGTTCCTACCTAACAGACAGACTCAGACAGACAGAAGGCCAGACATGGTAATACTTTTGACCTTTTTTCATTGCAACTGTGCTTTTAATTAATAAATATAATAATAATAATAATAATTACATTTATATAGTGCTTTTCTAGACCTAATGTATACATGTATATATGTGTACATAATGTATTTGTATAATGTCATTTGGGTGTACATAATTGGGTATACATAATGTCTTGTATAGCATATCATCCCCCCCCCGAAACTTTGGACAGTGAAAACAAACATGAAGGACAAGATGGACTGAGACAGTATGGCATAAAAATACACAGACTATGTGGTACGGTTGCCGTTAAATGGTTTTATCATCATATTAATCTTATTAATATCATTATGCTTCAATTTTAGCTTTTTCTTCTTTGACTGTTTCGGAGACAAGTGCATGTACACATACACACACACACACACACACACACACACACACACACACACACACACACACACACACACACACACATAAAACGGAAAGCTATTATATTTGGAAAAATGGTGGGCCTCAGTAATAGCATGGCCTTGATCACTAATGCATCGGGTAAAGGAAAAGAAAATCACTGATGGGAGATGAGATGAATAGACATTTAATTTTAGAGGGTTTCTCATGGTGCTACTTGTTTAATATAGCTCTGGATACTGAAAGGTGTGGGCCAGATGGACCAGAAAAAGGATTTTCTACCAACTGTTATATAACATGATTACAGCGAGAGAGAGAGAGAGAGAGACAGAGAGACAGAGAGAGACACAGAGACAGAGGATTAAATCGAGCCTTGTATGATGAGGATAAATGCATACTCAACCTTCATCCACGACAGGCAACTGAAGCAGATTTTTTTTTATCAGCACTGATAATTTATCTATTTATTTATTTATTTCAGATAACGTTGGCAACCATTCTAACCATGACCTAAGTCCATGCAATTGAAGGGGTCTGCGTGCAAGAGAGCGCCAACTGGAGAACATGCTGACCTTGGCTGATGTCTCTTTGTCCACCAACACAGCCCCTGACAGATGCTGTGTGCTTTACTTCTCTCTCATTATATCTAATCTAATCTACTATGTAAACTGAACACATCACAAAATGAGATGATGATCATAAATTGGTATAAGTTGCACGCAAAGTGCACAGTGTTAATAGTCAAATTCAAGTCAAGTCGAATTTCATTTGCATATCCCTGAATCACCACCCAATCCCAGAGGGTTTTACAATCACATCATACTCTCCAAACAGATGAAAACAGAAAAGGTGCCAATCTACAGTACCCCCTATCCTTAGATCCTTGAATCAGGGGGAAAACTCCACAGGAAAAAAAAAGAAAGAAAAAGGTTATTATAGTTACTATATCAACAAATCAACAACACCAATTTCATAATGCAATCAGGATTTTTTAAAACATGATCTCTGTGGCTTTTATATGTTGTAGGCCTATGTCTTCTATGTGTCTCTGAAACACCGCTGAATTCATCTGGAAAAGTGTCTGCTACCGACATTGCTGGCAGACAGTCTGAATCATATGATATGCCTTTTCTTCAGTGGCATTTGCTTCAACAGCTTATTAGCTGTACATAAGCAGCCTAATCTACCTTTCAGTTTGTCAAATCCATCCTTTTTTCTTCTTCTGGTGAGCAAATAAGTATAGGTTTGGCTTTACCACAAAAATGAAGCATCAACTCTTCGAGAATATACTGTGTCCAAACAGTAAACTATAGTTGACTCCAATAACCAAATGCGCATCTTGTCAGCCTTTTTAAATTGCAGGTGAATTTATTCCACCCTGCAGTGACACACCCAACAGTTGGCGTTAAACACTGGAGGTACGCACAAGCATGCATAAGCAGATGGCTCTGAGCAACAAAGTGGATACCAGGGTGCTTATTATTAGAAGGGCATGTTCTCATGATAATAAACCCTCTTGTGCACCTATAAAACTATCTTTCTGTCCTTCAACTTTTTTTCTCCTTCAATATCTAATACTATGTTATGAAGACAATTAGGAGAGTGAGGTGTGCACACATGTAAACATGTACTATGTTATGTTGAAAGCCATCACTGAGCACTGTTAAGATTACTCTGCAATATGCTGACCTAAGAGGAGAGGTTGGGATTAAGGGGTCAGGGATAGGACTGTGAGTCCACGACAAGGTCAGTTCATCTCATGCTACAGGATACTGAGGCAAAAAGCCGACTCATTATCCTCAGTATATTAGTATCAATAGTGCTCAACTAGTCCCTGCGATAATTGTTACACACCATTAAAAACAAAAATGTCAGGATAATATGAATTAGTGATGTTTTTACACTATTCCATTAAAGTTGTTATAAATTAAATAACTGAAGGAAATGTAAAAACAAAAAGAAAAAACTAAACACTGTATAGTGTTGAATATCTATTGCAGATATTTTTTCCACAACACAATGTACAGGCTAGATTTTAGATGAGGCTTTTAAAATGATAAAATAACTGTAAGTGGCAGCAAAGAAAATAATCAGCCGTTACTTGTTGATCAGAGTAAAGTAAAGTAGAGCAGCAAGACATCACTTCGGCAAAAATGTGGTGGCAAAATGCAAGAGACAGAGACATAAAAAGATGGTGTAGAGAACAGGGCCCCGGGGCCAGAATCTCCCTTGACGGAGCTGGGGGGTGAGCTACACTCCATGGTCAGCCGTAGATTATATGAGATTATAGGGCGACAGATGAGTGAAGTCACTTCTTTCGCCCGAGTGGAAAGAATGAGAGGAAAAGGACAGGTTATGGTGAAAGAAAACTAACGGCACATGAGGCAAAAAGAAAACACAGAAAAAAGGTGGACTACTTTATTCCATCCAGGTTTATAATAGGCATCTGTGTGACGACTCAGTTTTGAAATGAACGGCACTCTGTTGACAATGTTTCATTAACTGTATGCATAAACAAATACTACACTGATTGATTTAAAGAAACAAAATGAAAAAGGAAGAGCTCACCACTACAGCTGACGTCCTCCATAACGGCCATTCTCAGAGTGGATACTGTGAGCAGCTTCCATGCAGTTGTGGTTTATGTGAGGAATAGCTAATTTTCCCCACAACTTGACATAAAATCAACAACAAAATTCTCCCCACTGTGGGGTCTTGTGGACAAAAGCTTATCAGACAAGATTATAGCGTGACAAATGACACTGGAAAAAGGAAATTGCACAAGCCGATGTAAACCAACACAGTTTAGGCTGGACTGACACAAAAATGCATGTCATGCATCTCTGAATTTCCTGATTAACTGATCATATGTAGGTAACTATGTGCTAATAGTTATCAGTAAGAAGAATGCATTTTCTGAGGGCAATGAACTTACATGAGCTGATAAGTGTGTGTGTGTGTGTGTCTAAATCATTCTCAGAACATTCCAAATGAATGACTGTCCTATCATCCAAAAAGGATGAGAGAAAATAAGAAAAGGAAAGGACAGATGCAAACTAAAGGGGAGGCAGAAGAAGACTAGAGTAGAAAGGAGAGCAGGATGAAGGGCATGCAACAACAACAGTATCCTCACAGAGCATGCTCAGTGGGACAGAAATAGCTGATAGGTGGAGAAGCAAGGAGCTTAGTGACGTTGGGAAGTCAGTTGTTGAGCCAGTATCTCTGTTAGCAACAGAACCTGCAGAAACCTTACCACCACTCCTGCATGTCAACAACGGGAGGCGCTTTATTTCCGTGTGTGTCGGTGTGTGCGTCTAGCGGCATGCATGAGCACATGTCTTTCTGTCTGTCTGAGCCACTGAGATAATAACTGTTGAGTGAGAGCACTCAGGGACACAGAAAAAACAAATATGAATTGGCTTTTTCCAAGTCATATTGGGCTAAATCCATTGTTCACAGACTGATTAGCTGAACTAGAAGAGTGGCATTGCAAAGTAATGTGTTTTCATTAAAAACAATAACCGTCTGACCATGTTGATCTACACAGGATGGAGATGACATAGACAGAAACATTAAAGAGGAGAAATCCAACTCTAGTCAGTCTCTGCCTCTCTAGCATGCAGTGAACTGTACTGAAGACGACTAGATTCATTGGAGATGGGAGGGGGCCTATTAAAGACCTTCCTTGTAAACAAAGGAGAATGCCATCAAGAAAAATCACTAACTGGAAAAGTAACTCTTGTGGACTAAATGCACAGTGTTTGGAAAGGCTGTGCTAGTGTGTTAGTGACTGTGAGTATAAATCTCTGTGTTTGGATGGAGGCTCCATCACAGACTACAGATGATCATATAATCTCCTCTCTACGTGCTTGATAAGGGGTGCAACATGGTGGCTGACCATCCCTAAAATATGGGACAAAAGCCAATCCTGAAATGTCTTTCTTTCCCCAACTTTTCAAGTTCATCTATAAATCTATGAAATAGTGTTGACCACTATCCACAACGCCATATAAAGAGAAAATAACAGAGCTGATACTGAAATAATACATAGAAACAATAAAAAAAAATCGTAAATGTTTGCATAAATACATTATCGCATACATATTTGTCGGCATTGCATGTGCAAAGATTATAAATTTAGGGTCCTTTGTAATGTTTTTCTTTTTACGTTGCAGCACTGGGCTACTCTCTCTCTTCGACTCCCTCCTACTAAAGCGATTGTTATTTCCTGCTGTGTCAAAGGGAAAAGATACAAAAAAATGCATACAAGTGGAAATGATGCAAATAAAACTTAAATATAGAGCTACTGTTGTCACTAATATCGTTAGATGAATAGCTGACCATCTGAAGCGGTCAAGGGGAAATAATTCAAATAAATCCTACCACGGGAAATAGCTTCTTGCAGTGTAAATAAAAAATAGCGGGGTCAAGATTACTGAATGTAAACAATGATTTTATGTTTGCGGAAGCTATAAAGTTCAGAAATACTCCTTCGTGCAGAGTGGGAGCCAAATATCTCCTGCGATTTAAACGGCTGTCCTAGTTAAGAAATATGGTTTTTTTATCCTGCTCGTGCAAAACAAATAAATAAAACCCCACAAAACTGTACGAGTCTATTCGCGGTGGATGTTTTTTGAGCGTCTTGTTGGCCATCCGGGACAATGTGCTTGGGTATTTATCCCCCGGTCTGACTGGGGAGGGCGGGTTCAGCGGGAGACAGGAGCGTCATGTGACCCACCTTCATCGCTATAAACACCACATTCAAGCGGACCATGGGGAGCGTCACACACGGCAAGGCAAGGCGATCAGTGTCTCGGGGTTTATTTCCCCGACCCCGACCAGTTTTTTAATTGACGCAAAATATAAGTTTTCCTTAGGATATGAAGTTGTAAATTACGTCCACGTATGAAACCGACTAACGGGAAACGCTGCGTCTTGCCTGGTTCCGTGATCGTGAAACTGTCTTAATCTGGGATTTGAAATCGAGGTCCCGAAAGAATTGCGATTAGATTTAGGGGACTTCGCGTACATTTTCGGGACTATTCTGAAATAGATTGTTGATTTTTCGAAACCAATTGGTTGCCCTAAAAGGCTGCTGCAGCTTCGGTGATTGTTTTTTTTCTGTGCCCCCCCCCCCCTCCGCTGACGAGAAATGGACCGAGGCGGCTGCCAAATGAATGGCGGTGGCGGTGACGGGCCCGACCCAGGCTCCGGGATGATCACACTGGAAGACCTGGAGTCTTTTTCGGAAGAGCAACCCTCCGATTCGGGCAACGGGAGTCTGGAGGAGGTGGGTGAAACAATGGAGGAGGCCGTGGATCCGGATCGACTGCTTCACTATTGGCAGGACGTGGCGAGGGGACACCAAGTCGACGTGCCTCAAGGTACAAAAACATTGGGTGGGAGCGGAGGGTCAACATATTTACATTCACACGTTAGGCGCTAGACCCCAAACGGGACCCGGTCTTCTTGTTTGCCACGTAGTAAACATCATTTCTAGTGATTTGAACTGTTTACGCATTTATAACAAGTGAGGGTACTTCGTCTTAACTTCCTATGGGCCTGCCTCAACGTAGTGAGCGACCTACTTTTACAGTATACTCAGATCATCGAATTCGAGCTGGAAACTGCACGTAGTCCACCACGATCTGTCAGATGGAGGGCAACTCTGGCTTCCACTGCAGACAGTAACAAACTTATGAGGCTGAGGAATCACGTATAGAGGCGGAGCTATCAACATGCCAGGTTTACTTAAAGTTGTTACTGTGATTGCGGGACATTGTGCATACTTGTCACTTGCACACAAAAATGAAAAGTAAGAAACCACAGGCGGAGTGAGGTGTTTTGGGGTTTGCCCTTTTTTGTAGTATACACTATTCTCAGCATTTATATCAAGGAAAAACACACACCAAAAAACTGATTATAAGTCATGGTTACCATGCAGATAAAGTCCCAAAATTACAGGGCAGACTGTGTGATGTTTAAGGACACAATGTACCTTTGCTAATAGTTAATTCCATTTACCTCATTCTTGTCACTCGCAGTGCCCGAGGACAGGTAGCTTCCGGTGCATGAATGGCAAAAGTAGTAAAAACATTTAGTATCTTGGTATTAGTCAACTATATATGGTGTCAGCCTCCCAAACAACGTGTGGAATCAGATCTAGGCATGTGAGACTTAACCTCAGCAATTTTTCTGGCAAATGTATTATCTCTACTGGAGAGTGGTAATGCAGTGGTTTTAACTGTCATATTTGCAGCAGTGGCTTTTAGGCTCATTCAGTGGTTAGGAGATTGGTTCTGAACAAAAAAAATATTCATTATGCCAATAAAAGCAAAATGGCTATAGTACAAAGTAGCTTGTCACATTCAAACCACTTTTAGTGCAATATAACTTGAACTGTTTTTTTGGGGGGGTTGTGCATGGGAGGAACCTTGAGAGTTGAGCTAAATTAATAAATTCTGAGAATAACTGGCTGCTCACCTATTATTAAAATCCTTTCTGATTAAGAAAATGGGCCAAGTCACACATACACCTTGCAGGGTACAAAACCAATGTAATTAAGCATTCCTAGATTACTCTGGTAAAAGGTATGAGCTTAATTCAAGCAATTTTTTTAATATAAGTTTCATACACTTCCACTTAACAAAGTGTAAACTATACCTAATAAAATGGATGAAAGTAATGTAGAATAAAAACCAGTTAAATAAAATCACTAAAGCAACTAACATAAGAAAAAACGGTGCAGCATTAGGTCTTTCTTAACTATCCAAGGATTCAGGAGCCCTTAAAGCCTAAGGCAGACTAGCCCAGAGGGTGGGGCCATTAACAGTATAGGATGCCTGCCCAAAGGCCTTTTGTCCACTATCTAGGTACAGACAGTAGATTACTGCTAGAGGACCTGACGGCTCTTGTGCATACCTTAAAAGCAGATCAGATAAACACAGGGGTGCGAGCCTGTAAAGAGATTTTAAAGACTTGGGGAAAAAAAATCGAAATAAACTCTACAGTAAGCAGAAATCAAGTGTAGTGCATTTAAGACAGGGGTTATGTATGCTTACTTCCTGGCTCTAGTTCAACCAGAATGAATAGCAGACACTTCATGTTATGAGGAACAACTTTATAATCACGGTATTGTATAATTGCTGTGTTATGATGCTAACTGAACCTGTATTTGTCAGGTAACGCTAGTTGAAAGCAGCCTATATTTACTTTCAATTCTAACTGCAGTCATGCTAGTTATGTCTTTATATTGCCAAGTGCACGTATTAGAGTCCTAGTATACAACTAGAGAATATTGTCGTGATCAAGTAAACAAACAACATTTACACCAAATATCTTGGTCTTCAGTATCACAACAATGATTTAAACACCTGGTGATTCCAGAGACAGCTGTAGGTCACCAGAAATCCAAAATCCTTGGCTACATGTGCATACTTAAAAGGAAGGGGAAAAAAATCACTCAATTTGTTAATGTTAAGAGTTGTTGCTAATAGCTGAAATGATCCTCAGAATATCATAATCTACAATTTCATTCGGTTTTATTTCCACTCACCAACCATTACTGTGATCACTGCTGCATCTTTCAGTCATGGGTGTGTGTGATGTAGGGCATCACTTTTTAAAATGGAGCCCAAGGCAACCCAGCTGACATCAACAAAACACAACATGGGTTGAAAAATCAGATGAACCTAATAGGTTACTAGAAACAGGAGAACACCTTGTCCATCGCTAGTTTAGCCAGGTACTGTCCAGCTCCATAGGGGTATAAGGAGTGACCTGCATGCCAGTTTTTTTTTTTAAAACAAAGTGGATTCACAATGAATGAAAATTGTAAGGGTATCAGGGTCTCAAGCCATAACTATCGCCGGTTTAGAGCTAATTTGTGTCAGGTAACTGTAGCTGTGTTTCAACCAAGCCATTTTCAAGCTAAACTGGGAATAAAAACTCATTTCCTACCACATGCGGTATTTTAGGTGTTTTATTATGTTTGCTTGAAGTGGAATACCAAGACATGTCATTAAGGAAGATATTCTGTAAAAGGTGATGGAAACCAATTCTTTGAAATTCTCCCAACAGCAAATCAATCCTTGAATGTATTTCACTTCAGCTTTTTTCTTTTCTTTTTTTTTTTTTTTTTGACATCACGCCCCCATTTACACCTGGGACCAAATGTATATTCGCGAGTAGAAATCTGTGTACACACAAAAAAGGAAAGATGCATGCGTAGTCTTTTCGACAGATTTATAAAACCCCATGCATGTCTGTTCCCAAGTTTTTTCCTCATATACATCTCAGTCCTGAAATTATGCACACGTGCACGAACGAGTCTTCTGACCATGCTCACATTTACTATAAATGGCTTCCAACACCCCCCCCCCCGCCAATTGCCTGGTTTGCATATAAAGGGCCAGCATTTGATTTAGTTTTGAGGAGAAATGGTGGAATAATTTAAGAAGCAATTGAAGAAGAGAAGCACAATTTTACTGACTGTGAACTTGAAATAATGGTAGATCAAATTGACTGAAGAAAACATGTATTATTTGGAAGCCTAAGCTCTGGCGTTACCAAAAAAATGAAACCTGATGAACTGCAGAAAGTAACCGAAGCAAGGAAACAAGATTGCCATTGAAACAAGTTCTGAGCCATGGACCCTAATGGAAATTAAAAAAAAAAAAAAAAAAAAGTCTGATTTCAAGCGCGAGGCCAAGAAGCGCCATTATTGCGCACAGGGTTAGTACGCGAGCTACTGAAGAAGGAGAGGGGACCCTAGCACACTTTCTGCTTGATGAGTGCATGGCTTCTATCTTGGGCCAAACTGCCATTAGTGGCTTTGTGCCAGATGACTTAGGAGACTCAGATGCACCTGCCCGGATGGAACTTGGTAAATCGCCCAGTTTCAGTCTTATTGTAATCAGACTTGCAATAAAAACAGACTAGTTTGCCCTCTGTTACAATGTAGAATATTCTATTCACAGATTCTGATGAAGACCCTGGTTCCTCCAACGAACAGACTGAGGTTCGGCGGAGAGAATCCAGTGCAAGTGCACCATGGCCATTGCCTCTGCACATGACACATGCACATGTCCTCACTGACCGTGTCCGTGAATCACAAAACGAAATTATAAATTCTATCAATAATGTTGTCATGGAACTGAGGGAATTACAAGTGACACTCGGGGTCATATTAAGTGAAGTAAGCTGTACAATGAAAGAACTTGTGAAAAAATAAAGTATCTATCCTCTACTTGTTTCATAAAACACACAATGTTCTCTTAACTTACCATGCTTGGAGTCGCTGCATCTCATCAAGACACAGTTGGACTGCTGCTGCAGCTGGCTGGTGTTTAGCATCAGGTTCAACGGGAGGGGCTTCAGGTCTGATGCCTTCAGGTGGGAAGGGGACTGTATTCTTCACCGCCAGAGTGTGCAACACAGCACATGCCCTTATACTTTTGCAAACTTTTCCTGGCTGGTGGATCTACCAGCCAGGAAAAGTAGGTCTACCACCTGTGGCATCCAAGCTCAACCATCTCCTTTTTAAAAGCCCTATGCAACGCTGTACCACATAGCGCACATGGCTGTGCACCGCTATAGCACCGCACATCTGTTGTGTGCTCTGGAGCTTTATAAATGGCGTCACAGCTTCAATGCATACCCATTTTCACCTGAGGTTATAAAATGTGTGCATTTAATGGTTTAAATTGTGTGAAACAGAAACAGCATGATTATCAAAGATCAGTAATTAATTACATCTTAACAAGAAGCCATCCATCTGGCACTGCTCCAACTTGAAGTTTCCTCCCCACACAGCTTTGAGACAGTATAAATGAATTGTGGCTTTACCCAGGCCATTGGGCAACCACATCTGTTAGCATCATTTGTGCATCACAAATAATCTGGACATGCTGTGTAAGGGAACCTGATTTCTCTATTACTCAAAGAAACTAAGCCACCTCACACTATGGGCATGACCTGGCTCAGGGCAGACTGGGATATCCCTGATCTGTCTGTGAGCTCGCACTGAAACATGCCCGTCGCCAAAAACCCGATTGTTGTCAATTCTTGTAGATGGACAGGGATTGCATGGTTTCTCTGCAAGTGCTGCTCCAACAGAGGGTCCAGTTCAGTTAACAATTCCAAGAGAACAGCTCTTGGAAATCGAAAGCGGCACATTAACCAGTCAGCATCATGGGCCAGAGAATCAGTACAGTCTCTGAAGACTCGTTCTCACCTAAATTGTGCCACAGCAACAGCTTCCAGCAACACTAAAACAGCCGTTGTATCATTTGGCACAGCCATTACACACGGCTACAGCCTTTATAAAGTGGCATTTTAACTACCTGTTAATTGGTCACCTGAAGGTGTAGGTTATTCTTACTCACCAATAATACATAATAATAATCTTTATTAAAATCATGTATTTATGTATGTAAAGATCCATCCATTATCCAAGCCGCTTATCCCAATCAGGGTCGTGGGATACTGGAACCTATCCCAGCAGTCACTGGGTGGCAGGCGGGGAGACACCCTGGACAGGCTGCCAGGCCATCACAGGGCCGACACATTCACACCTAGGGACAATTTAATATGGCCGATTCACCTGACCTACTTGTCTTTGCACTGTGGGAGGAAACCGGAGCACCCGGAGGAAACCAACACAGACACGGGGAGAACATGCAAACTCTACACAGAGGATGACCTGGGATGACCCCCCCCAAGGTTGGACAATCCCGGGGTGTGAACCCAGGACCTTCTTGCTGTGAGGCGACCACACTAACTACTGCACTCCTACTTATGTCAAGTTCATTATCATTCATTATTATAATGCATAGTGACAAACATATTTACTCATGATAGAACGAAATTAAGACTTAAAAAAAAAGGCTGTTAACCACTCACGCATCACTATGTAATCATAGTGAAGGTTTTTTTAAACTGCAGATTACATGTAGCGAAATAATTTATTTTTTTACCCAAATTCACACTTTTTTTTGCCAGTTCGCAACATCACATTAATCCAACCCTCACACTGCATATTCTCACCACCCGTGGATTTTTATACATTCGGAAACAAGTGGTGTAAGTACACTTTTCGTGTGTACACATGGTTTATACATTTGGCCCCTGGTATTTTAATGCTATCTGCTTCTGGATAAGTTATCTGGATAATAAACAATCCAATGATGCCCTTTGTATTTACACCTGCCATTTATCTACATTCTTATTTGCATTGTGTCCGCCTTATGATCGGATCTCATTTTCGGCTCAGAAAACACATGGGTGCAAAGTCTGTCTCGTTAGAACCAATGGTCAAGCAAAACTATATCAAAAGTTGTCATTGTAGGGGTAATTTTGACAACTCTGAGGCATTAGGTGAGTTTGAGTAAAATGGTAGCCTTCAGAATGTTGGCTGCGGGATGACGTTTTTAATCCCTGGGTACCATCTCACTAATGTGACCATGTTGTAGCATACACCATTTACACCTTGTTTTTCCTGGTGGAGATCCGATCACAATGTGAGCAACACCAGCTCCAGAGATGGTCTGGCGGTTCATTCTGATCATAATGCGTGTTGCTTGTGTAACGATCACGGGTGACTAGACTCGCTAGCCCTTGGCTAATGGATCGGACCTTTTAGTTGACTGGTTAGTGCACTTCCCGGCTGCTCCCTAAATTCGCTACATTGGTGTCAGAAGTGGGATAGTGAGACCATGAGGCCATCAAAAGCGCGTGCGCCCAGAGGCGTGAGGGAGCTGGTATGCTGAAGTGCGGAGATGTGTTTCCCGAAGGAGGGGGGGTAATGTAACGACTACAGATGACTAGACTCTCTAGCCCTTGGCCAATGGGTTGGACCATATAGTTGACTGGTTAGCGCAGTCACCCGTGGTGTGGGTTATCCGGGTTTGATTCCCGGCTGCGGCGGATTCCCGGCTGCCCCCTGAATTTGCTACACTTGCATTTACACCTTGCATTAATATGCAACTCCATATAGATTGTATGTTAATATCGGGTGCAATTGGGATCATAGTTATGCGCACAGTGAGATTGTTTGACCACAAGTTAAAACACTTTTGTTGAAATGCATCTGATGAAATGAACTTTTCCAGAGTTTGTTTTAGATTCACTTAACATTTGGATGGAAACTCAGCTAATGTTTCCTCCTGTGCTGAAAGCCCTCTCAGGGTGATCTGGTGGCAGAGATGCACAAGTGGTTCTTGCGAGTAGACTCACTCTGGAAAAGTTCGGCGTGGGCCAACCAAGCGCACTATCTTACCTCATTTACTGGCAGCTTAGTGCAGCTGCTACATGATTGGTTGTCTCATAATTCATTTACATGCTGTTGACACTGGAGCCAAAACCACAAATGATAAGACCTAGCTTCACTTCATAATCAAGGAGAAAATGTTGAAGATGATAATCTATCATTTTACCACTCAGCACTACCTCAAAGCAGAACACTGCAGTGTCTTCACACATTGATCCTTAAGGTAAAAAAAAAAAATGCAGCAAAGAGTGAAATATGCATTTGCACACATTCTAAATTAGCCCATCCAACCAACTTGCCATTTAGCATGGATGCTTATGGTTTAAAGTGTCAACGATGCAGATTTAAACAACATAAAGTCAATTTAACTAATTTCCTTCATGGCTGCATTAAGAGTGCTTCAAATCACTCAACTCAGGGGGAAAAAAATACCAGTTATCATTCAGTCTCTTTTTACATAAACATCTTAACAAATTACATTAGCAAAAAAAGAAACATTTATTTTGATTATCTTGTTTTAGCCATCATTTGATACCCCCAATCTTCCCATTGGTGTGCTCATATTTTTTTTAATTTATTTATTTATTGTCCATCATCATGCCTATTCAGTTGAGCGGTGTTCAGATTTCTAAAATTCAACTTCACAATTCAATCAAGTGTTGAATATGTGACAGTAAATATGTCAAGGTTTGTAACACCAGCTTATTAGGGTTAAGACAAATATGAGCAAAGGGAATATCTATGCTCTTCTTCATTAGTTTTTCCTGTGTATGATGACCTTTTCTAAATTAGCGCTCCAAGACTCCCCTGCACACCGCAGCTGTAATTAAGGATTTAGCTTGACATGGCTAGCAGGGACCTTCTGACTCAAAGACATTAACTAGTTTGCCTGTACTGGTACCAAGGTTTTGGCTGCTTAATCCAGTCCTGAAATATTGTTGCTACTGACAGAGGGCCACCAGGGGCCAAGCACACACCAATCACATATACTGTAATTAGGATGGAGAGAGGGGTACACATGGCATGCCTGGGGGCTCTTTTGGCTAATTTAAATTTGTAGGTCTTTTCCATTAAATTTATATTCCAAAGCCATCAGTATGTCTACTATCAAGCTTTGGGCTGTTCCGGTGGCATCTGGACACTGCTTGGCATCCTTCTCATTATATTCATATATTTTATAATTCCATTATAATTCTGTTATCCTCTTTCAATGTTGTATTCTGTAAAGTGTGTAAACACAACATCCATTGCACGTTGTCCATCTTGAGAGAGAGAGATCCTTCCTCTGGTGCTCTCTCTGAGGTTTCTTCCCATTTTTTCTCCCTGTTAAAGGGTTTTTTAGAGAGTTGTTCCTTATCTGATGTGAGGGTCTAAGGACAGGATGTTGTGTTGCTGTAAAGCCGCTTGAGGCAAATTTGTGATATTGGACTATACAAATAAAATCGACTTGACTTTACTGAAGCATTACCTCTGGAGATCAAGGAGCAAAATTATTTGTGCTTAACTTTATTAAACTCTTAAAGTATATCTGGTAGTGCCCTAACAAACTGCATGACTATGCCCACTTGTTCCAAGTAGTCTGACTAATTGAAACAAAGATGATATTGTTATTTGCAATGGCCACTTACAATGGCTCCTCGCAAAATAGAAGGAGGTCAAATGATTGTACACCATCAGCTGATATGAACACAGGCAGATCATTCAGTCTGTAAAAAAATGGAAATGATTGTCCCAGAGTAATATTCAGGTCAAGATCATTCAAAAAGAATGCTCGTAGAACTCTTATTTTCCCATGTGGTTTTAATGCTGGAATTTGTGTACAAATGAGCATAAGTACCAAAAATGGTTGTTTTCGTTAAAGCTATTGCTACCTTCAAAGCTATTGCTACCTTCATTATTGGGAGATATTCCAAGTGTATTAAAATTAAGTAAGCACCTTTAGCAAAGCCCAGAAACTATAAACAAACTAAGCAGCAATATCTACACGACAGAACAACATAAACACGCTCAGAGGAATTTATGGCCCTTCGTAATCTGTTAACGCAGTAATCTGGTGGGACAATGCTTCTAAAAATGTTGAGGCTAATCAGTTGCAAACAAGTATGACCTTGTTTCTACAGTATGCTCCCATAAAGCTTTTTTTTTTTTTGCTGAGTGTATCCTACTGACAGTCTCACAGCAAAGGTTAGCCGGGTCATCACGCCTTGCTGTTTACAGGCGACTCTGTAAATGCATGCAAACTGCTAAATAGATAGTATTGTTCATGAGCAAAGTGGCTTTGGGTTCAATTTAAATGCAACTCAATGAATCAGTATTAGATCAAGGAACCACAATAGATGTCTATTTTGACAAATTTATCATTCAATCTCCAACTCCATTCTGTCCTCTGAAACTGAGCAACCTTGTAATGTATTAAAGGGACGCAAGTGTGTGGTCACTTAAAAGAAGATTCAGTGTTTGGATCGCCTGAAGAAAGAATAGTGTCCCTCCTGAAATTCAGTACTAACTGGAAAACCCAGCTACAAAAACAGGTTTGCTTTTGCTGGCTGTTCTCCATTGGCTAGTTGGCCGTAGAGGTGCTGCTCAAGGGTTTGCCTCTCTGTGTACGTGTCCACACACATATACCAGAGTGTACCAGTGTATGTGTTATACATGACAGAAGCTCTGGCCTTGGTTACACGGCTTGATACCAACAGTGGTGCTTTGCCTCTCCCTTCCTCCCCAAACATGCGTGCACACAAACAAAAAGCCAGGTATTGGCATCCGGGTAACATAGCGGTCTATTCCGTTGCCTACCAACACGAGGATCGCCAATTCAAATCCCCATGTTACCTCCGGGTTGGGCGGGCGTCCCTACAGACACAATTGGCCATGTCTGCGGGTGGGAAGCTGGATGTGGGTATGTGTCCTGTTCGCTGCACTAGCGCCTCCTCTGGTGGGTCGGGGTACCTGTTCAAGGGGGAGGGGGAACTAGGGGGGAATAGCGTGATCCTCCCATGCGCTACGTCCCCCTGGCGAAACTCCTCACTGTCAGGTGAAAAGAAATTGCTGGTGACTCCACACATATCGGAGTAGGCATGTGGTAGTCTGCAGCCTTCCCCGGATCGGCAGAGGAGGTGGAGCAGTGACCAGGATTGCCCGGAAGAGTGGGGTAATTGGCCAAGTACAATTGGGGAGAAAATCCAAAAAAAAAAAGAAAAAAAGCCAGATAATATTTTTCTCCGTCATTCACCATTTCCCTCATCGATGATTTAGAGAGAGAGAGAGTGTGTGTGTGTGTGTGTGTGTGTGTGTGTGAATCAATTAATTGTAAATTGCTTTGAGTGGCTGTTGCAGCTAGAAAAGCGCTATATAAAATGCAACTTGATTGATTGTTGATTGAATACAACCCTTATACCTGAAGAGATGTCCTCCCAATTCTCTACTGTCCTATTTATTATACAACTTACACACACACCTCCACCCCAAAGCTTAACTCTTAGTGATGTTGTTGACCAGCTTTGTGCTAAAGATCAGTCTTGCGCAGTTGCCCCACCCATGGTGTTGACGACAAATGGTGATTGGATTGCCCCATCTTTGAATGCGGCACTGAATTTGAAAGAATAAATACAAATGACTTTTATTTTGTACGACTTCCGTTTACTTCACTATATACACTTTGTGCCATTTATTCATCTTTAAATGTTATTTTGAATCACATGAGATGAGTAGGAACAGAAAACCAAACACTGACTAAATGTTAACTTGTATCTTCAACTTAGTTTTATTCAGTTGGTCAAGCTCCACACATTTTTAGTGTATGTGAGGAAAGCATCATCTGTAGCACTGAGAAGAATATAAGAAAATTATTAAATCCATTTTCACTAAATTTGAATTTCCAAAGAGGGATGGAAATTGGGCTTGAAGATTTGTTTGCACTATTCAACTTGCAATCTCAGAGCCCATCAGCTATCATCTGACGATAATTTAGCCTCTGGGGGCAACGGCCAATATTTCAGGGCTTGCAGTGTAGCGGCTGGCTGCTCGCTTCTGTGTCCTATGTAGACTTCCTCTTCCATGTGCCCGTCATTGTTTACAGTCAGATTAGCAACTTGAGACGTGAGAATGGAGATGGGGTTGAGAGACAACGTCTACGACCGGACTGTTTCACAAGTAGTCCACACGAGTTTTCCACACAGTATACAAACATCAATACATTTTATAGGTGTTTTTGGTCCAGGTGACATTGCGGCCAATGCGTTCTGCCTCTTTTGCTCCCCACACGGACTGTTCATTTGCATGCAACCAAAGCATGTTCCTGTAGAAATCGATGTATACTCAAACGTGATTGGTTAATACTACTCTGACTACAACGGAAACCGGAATGCTTCCGATACCAAAATCTTGACCCTTGCTGATCGATTTTATTTATAAATCTGTTTATAGGGATTATTTTAACTTGTGTATTAGCATTTACATATCATTTACAACCACTGTATTTACATCATTGATCAACAGTGGACCAACAGTCAGGCATATGAAATGGGGACAAGTGTACCTTGTGTCTTTAACAGCTCATTTTGTTGGGGGTGCCATATTGTTTTTATACAAAAATTCAGATTAAGATCATGAAAGAACACAAACAAAGTAGCCAGGGAGGCACAGTGCAGTATTTCAACAGCAGTGGCTGCCTGTCTGTTAATACCAGTCTATACCTGGCCTTAGGCAGCTTGTCCTTCTTGTCTCTCCATCAGCTCTAATGAACATCACTATCTGCAGCATGCTGGCATAGGGCCAGGACCGTCTGCCAGGCTCACAGCGAGCCAGCCTTTCTCACGCAAGTGACTGATAATCCGGTACCTGCCAGTAACATTATTGCACCAACAAATGTTAGGTTAAAGCTGTAGACTAAGCCATCTATTAGAGTAGGTTTCATTCCAATGAATGGAATGAAGCTTTGTTTAAGTATATTTATTTTATTCCTGTAAATGCTGTATTAAGGGCCAAAGAGTCTGCTTAAATAAGAAAAGGTCTAAACATGTTGGCCTAGAATGTACTGTGCAACAAACAGACATGATTGCACATTACATGGCCAAGAATAACAAGTATCCATTATTTCACGATGGTGCAACAAGACCAGGGAAGTGAACATTATGGATGTTTGGCTAGTCAGTGTCAAGAACAACATACCATAGCTTTAGGAAAATGAACACACACAACATGCATGCACAAAATGCTCTCTATTTATTTAATCCAACATTTTATGATTGAACTGTTCTTTAGAGCAAAGCCGGAACCCAACCAAGTACTGTTTGTTTTTTGACAGAAATGTCACAACCCATCCAGTTGCTATCCAGTAACAACCAGGGACGCAGTGAGAGAGAACAAGTTCCTTTCACAGTCATTACACGCAAGGAGAAGGTAAGTCTGTCTTCTACAGCCAGTTTCTTGATAATCAGCCTGAGTAACCCAGTTGTTAAATATATTTTTCAAACCCCAGTTGGGGGAAAAAAAAGACATATACTCACCGGCCACTTTATTAGGCACACCTGTCCAACTGCTCGTTAACGCAAATTTCTAATCAGCCAATCACATGGCAGCAACTCAATGCATTTAGGCATGTAGACATGGTCAAGACGATCTGCTGCAGTTCAAACCGAGCATCAGAATGGGGAAGAAAGGTGATTTAAGTGACTTTGAACGTGGCATGGTTGTTGGTGCCAGACAGGCTGGTCTGAGTATTTCAGAAACTGCTGATCTACTGGGATTTTCACACACAACCATCTCTAGGGTTTACAGAGAATGGTCCGAAAAAGAGAAAATATCCAGTGCGCGGCAGTTCTGTGGGCGAAAATGCCTTGTTGATGCCAGAGGTCAGAGGAGAATGGCCAGACTGGTTCGAGCTGACAGAAAGGCAACAGTAACTCAAATAACCACTCATTACAACCGAGGTATGCAGAAGAGCATCTCTGAACGCACAACATGTCGAACCTTGAGGCAGATGGGCTACAGCAGCAGAAGACCACACCGGGTGCCACTCCTGTCAGCTAAGAACAGGAAACTGAGGCTACAATTCGCACAGGCTCACCAAAATTGGACAATAGAAGATTGGAAAAACGTTGCCTGGTCTGATGAGTCTCGATTTCTGCTGCGACATTCGGATGGTAGGGTCAGAATTTGGCGTCAACAACATGAAAGCATGGATCCATCCTGCCTTGTATCAACGGTTCAGGCTGGTGGTGGTGGTGTAATGGTGTGGGGGATATTTTCTTGGCACACTTTGGGCCCCTTAGTACCAATTGAGCATCGTGTCAACGCCACAGCCTACCTGAGTATTGTTGCTGACCATGTCCATCCCTTTATGACCACAGTGTTGCCATCTTCTGATGGCTACTTCCAGCAGGATAACGCGCCATGTCATAAAGCTCGAATCATCTCAGACTGGTTTCTTGAACATGACAATGAGTTCACTGTACTCAAATGGCCTCCACAGTCACCAGATCTCAATCCAATAGAGCACCTTTGGGATGTGGTGGACCGGGAGATTCGCATCATGGATGTGCAGCCGACAAATCTGCAGCAACTGCGTGATGCTATCATGTCAATATGGACCAAACTCTCTGAGGAATGTTTCCAGTACCTGGTTGAATCTATGCCACGAAGGATTAAGGCAGTTCTGAAGGCAAAAGGGGGTCCAACCCGGTACTAGCAAGGTGTACCTAATAAAGTGGCCAGTGAGTGTATATGTTAGGTTTTATACTCCTGTCTGTGCCCTTGACCCGTCTGTGCCCTTGGCCGAGGCATAGCAAGACGAACTGGAGTTGGTCCCCGGGTGCTGCATGGTGGCTGCCCACTGCTGCTACCCCCACAGCTAGGATGGGTTAAATGCAGAGGGTAATTTCCCAACGGGGATCAATAAAGTATCTCAAAATAAAAAAATGGAAGTCCATATCAGTAAGTGATGGCCTGGTATAGGTTTAGAGTAGTGATGTTAGTGTGCAGCAAAACTAGAACTGGAAATAAGAAGACTTTCTATAGCAACACAGCAAAGAGAAAGCAAGTAATCTGGTAGCCCGACTCCATATGCCCATCCAATTCATGGTGTCAGCCAGTTGTTGGTTCATGTCTCCTCAGCTGCTTCTTGTAATTTAACATTTGTGCGTTTAAAGTGTCAGTGCTGGTCATCGTGTCATTATTTTTAAGTGCTGAGGTACACAAAATACATTGCACTTGTATATCTTGGGTCATGCATGCACTTCTTTTCTTACTTAATGTTTCTCTTGTTTACAAGCTATGACTGGCAACACTGCAATAGCATACAATATTGTGTGACCTTTGGTCAGCCATTTTACTTTCAACGGTGCAGAGACAATCCCATCACCCAGTACAATAAGCCTCTTGATCGCCTTAGAGGAGCGTATAAATAAAAAGTGTTAATTGGTTTAACTTGATTTGATTAGTTTGTTAAAACTTGACCTTAAGGTTAGACAGAGTGGCACCTATCCTCACTATCTATAATCGTCCGTTTATTTAGTGCCCTGCAAAATGAAAGAAGTTTGACAGTTATAAGGCTTCCAACAGTAAGTCCTTTTTAACACCCGCACATCGTTTATGGCAGGTTGTCTCTGAAAAACAGGCAAAAAAATCCTCAACACTGGCTTTTTCCTGTAAGCATTTTAAGATTGGTTGTAAGTAAGGTCACAAAACCACAACCTTGTACTGTATGTCTTGTTTTGGCAAACTTAAAACTAGGGCTGTCGGGGCGTCCGGGTGGTGTGGCGGTTTATTCGAATCCCCGTGTTACCGCCGGCTTGGTTGGGTGTCCCTACAAACACAATTGACCGTGTCTGCGCCGAATGTGGATATGTCTTGGTTGCTGCACTAGTGCCTCCTCTTGTCAGTCGGGGCGCCTGTTCAGGGGGGAGGGGGAACTGGGGGGAATAGCGTGATCCTCCCATGCGCTACATTCCCCTGGGTGAAACTCCTCACTGTCAGGTGAAAAGAAGCGGCTGGCGACTCGACATGTATCGCAGGAGGCATGTGGTAGTCTGCAGCCCCCCTCGGCTTGTCTGAGGTGGTGGAGCAGTGACCGGGACAGCTTGGAAGAGTGGGGTAATTGGACGAGTACAATTGGGGAGAAAAAAAAAAGGGGGGGGTTAACTAATTAATCGCAATGAATCGCTTTTTTTCTTAAGACTGAAGCTTGTAATAATGGATATTTAAATGTAAAATCACAGAATTAATCTAGAATCAACACAGGAAGTATATTCAAATTCAAATACTATTGTTTAATAGCACCTTTTTAACTTTGAACACAGATTCTCTACTGTGAACTACAGATTTTCAATAAAGCCATCAAGGCCTTTAAAATTAGATATCGGCTTAGAAGGCAATAATGTCTTGTATGCACTGATATAAAAGATAATTAACAACAACAAAATCTGTTCCATGGTCAAGTGCCAGTTGAATTTATAAAGTGTCGTGAATTCATAACGTTCATTATGTGTTCATCACAGAACCACATATGCGACTTGATGGCATGGCATAGCAGAATAGCTAATATTCTCCATGAGAGCTGGAACAAATACAAAGGTTACGCACAGCACTGTAACAGTCCAGCGAGGAGCAGAGAAGAGAAAAGACAGCTCTCACTCTGCATTACGAGTTATGAATTAGAGGCACAGATACAGATCAGTTTTACCAGTTACAAATTGATAGGAGACTATACTGGCACCATACACAACCGAATCCCCTGATATGCACAGCCGCCACAGGAAGTAAACAAAACGCAGCTTCATTAATGCATTCATTTTTTAATGTGTTATACAAATTAATCGCAAAAATTAGTGTGTTAACTTTGACAGCACTACTTAAAATTACAATGTTTAAACAAAAAGTGTGCCAGATTTGTATTCAAACATTATGTAGATGGCAACTAGGGTATAATTCATCTTCACCTAGGTTTATTGTCACTCAAATAGCCCTCGATTGTAGCTACAGTGAGGGGTAAGAGACAATACATTATGTTAGAGCAAATATGTTGAAAAATGAAAGAACAACAGCCATTTACCCAAGAGATGTGAAAGTCCTACCTAGTTCCTCTCCTGACTCTCTCCATCGACATGTTTTTCTAGTGTGGTGAGTTGCTGTATGAGAAGCGGCACTATGAGAAGGCCCGCTGGGCATGTATCACGATGCGTGAGGACACTTATGAACAGAGCATCTGCTATGGCTTTATGAGGCTAATGAGATATATCTGCCAACAGAACGCCTTAGGTGAGTCCACAAACGATTCAATTTCCAGGTAACATTTAAATCACTGCTTGATTTGTTCCCGATTTCTTGACTCATTCAGAAACAAACTGAAGGTAAATTTCACAAAAGCTCGACAGTGTCTTTCCTTGATATTTTTTCAAGATCTGCAAGTTTCTTTCTTTCCATTCGCCTCCACAGGTGACTACCTTGGCATGACATTGCCCATCTTGACAGTGATTCACACAGACGAGAGCCACTCTGTAGTGTCCCGTGATGTAACTGTGGCCTACTACCTTCCCACTAACCTCCAGGACCAGCCGCCACAACCTTTAGACAGTGACATTGTCATAGAGATCTGGCCTGCCGCTGTGGTATACACAAGGTCAGCGGAGTAAATTATTTTTGCACTTTTTCTAAACAGCATTACAGATTAACTACTTCCACAGTTAATACTGATGACAGTCTGGATGCTTTCCTAATAAATTAGTTAATGTTGAGAAATATGTCATCATGATGAAAGTTGTATGAATATGGCTGAAATTTGATTGTTGGCCTGTTCAGCCCACTTGGCATGGACATTACTCGATATTAAAATTTGATGCATCTTTTCCATTTTTCCTAAAGGCCCTTTACTGGACCCACCAATGAAGTGACAATCGTGAATCAGATCAGCACATTCGCTGAGTTGCTGGATTCCCCTGGTGTGTGCGTCAATGATTCTTTCATTGTGGCCGGGTACACCAACCCTGCTCACAGCAACCGTCAGAATGAGATCTGGTTCCTGGAGCGATGCTGAAGGAATAGAGGAGCCTGTTGCGACCTATTTGTGATCCTTGGACCACCATGCGACTCCCAAAAGTTCGCCTTCCCCATCCAGCTCTGCTCAGCCACAGCCTGAATTGTGACGTCCTGTATATCTTCGACCTTTTAGTCTAAGCTCCCACCAACCAGTTTCATCCTGACACACTGCGGACAGATTAGGGCTTGGGTCTGAGAAAACAGTCAGCAGCCATTATCTTAACCTCTACGTGAGTTCTCATACCCATCTTAATTTTGATAGGCCCATTCTTATGTGACTAATTAGAACTCTACTGGAAGCATCCCAGTGCCGAGAAATGGCAGGAGAGTCCTGCTTTTAAAGAGCACTTCTCACTGGGCATCTGTGTTGTTAGCTTAGTAGCCCTCAGCAGATGCTCAGGGAGGCTGTGCTTTCAGCTCCTGCCATTTGAGACCAATGAAAGCCCCACTCAAAGCAATGTGCTCATCAAAAGGGCGAAAACTCGGTGCATTCAGGGCTGAGTAATAACACCATGCGGATTTCTCAGTGCTATGAGGAACTTGCAACAACTCGTCCTCTCCCATTGTCAACAATGATGAAAATGAAGGTAGCGCTGTAAAGTTAGTTTCCCAGTGGACATGCAGCCTTATTCCTTTCCCTCACTGTCATGTTGGAGGAAGGTCAATGAACACCAGTTAAACTAGTTTGTCTTTAGCGCAATAGCTAGCAGAAATCAATTTAATTCTACTCATTGGTGGACCTGCTGATAACTCAACTTTCACCTTTTATGAAGTTTTCTTTAGGTGTTAAAAGTATCAGCATAAATAAAGATTTTATTTTTGATTCTACTCTGCGCAGTCACACAAAAAAAGCTATTTTTTTAACTAGAATATTTACCTGAAAGCTACTATTTAGCAACATTGCTCAAACAATTCCTTGTTTTTCCTAGGATCCCTAGGCCAACCCTGTCTAATGGTATGTTCTGGGAGGGCAAGGAGAGGGACCCACAACCTACAAAACAACAGATGATAACCAGATCTCTGGATTTGATTGTGTAAGCAGACGGCAAACACTTAGTTTTGACTTGCATGCTATGCAAAATTCAAATACTTAGGTGGAAAATTGGCTTAAAAGATGTAAAAGAAAACCAACCCCGGATTCTCTGACACGCAAAATGAGCCAACAGCATGAATGTAAAGACAAGGAGTGAGTGAAAACAAACCCCACATAACTACAAACCAAAAGCTTCGATATTACTTGTGTTATTGCTGAATGACAATCAAAAATGCTGTTTTGCATAAGTCATTTTCTTTTTGAAAGTCAATGCATTCCTCATTTTCAGAACCTGTTCGTTCACACATGCACGCGCGCACACTAACTATTTATCTCTTTCTCTTTTTACTTACTGCTCTGTCTCAATATTAGTAGTGCACCGCTGTATTTTCAGATTACCATAGCTGCTGAGCAGATACAATGCAAATAAAAAAAGAGAGCAAAGAAAACTTTAATATTCTTGGTGATATGTCAGATATTTGTTGCATAAATCATTTCCATTTTCGTCAGAACAGTTAACGTTTCATCACTAATTAAAGGAAAACCAAAAAGTTTGAGTGACAGTTAAAGGAAGTACTTTTATCGTCACGTTTTGTAATCAAACAAGCCGTTGTGTTAGGGAGTGAAAGTATCATACTAGCTTGTATTTGCTTGACTATATAGGCCACAAGAACTTGGAGAAGTGTATCAATCTTGTTTTAGATAGAAGATCACGTCTACAGTAAAGTAGCTGTGGAAATGCCTGTCAAATGTATGGAATATTTAGTGGAAACAAACTGCACTTTGCCAAATCGTCACTGTGTGAGGACTTGTTCATAAGTTTAAAAAAAAATCGAAATAATAAACCAACCCGCAGTCCATCCCTTTCTTTAGTATGTATACAAGCAACAGTTGTGAACTGTTTATGTGCAAAAGGTCTCTGAACAAGTTAAACATTTTGAATTAAGTTGCATCTCATGAGACTGTTTTTTTCCCCTTTTTTTTTTAAGACTACCTTGTTAGAAAAAGAACCGCTGTTGGTGTTAAATTTGAAAAAGAAAAAACTTCCACGAAGACTTCAGACGCCACAGCAGCAGGGATGTGCTGTGAGATACACACTTGTAATCCACAAGGCCTACTCAATATATATTGATTTTAAAAGGACAAACCATCCCAAATACTTAAGTCTTTAGAATTAATTGCATATTTTATCCACACAGAAATTGTAAGCCTAAGGAAACTGATGACGTTGTACTTTTTTTTTATGTTAATCTTTTTCCCTGGTTGAATTCAAAACATTCAAGTCCAAAGACTTTAGTTGTATTGAATGAATACAGAATCGATGTGATGTTCCATGGCAAAATGCTAACTATAAATGATCATACAGTTGTAAAACCGTTGCAAATTTGAGTTGACCCCCCCCCACCCCACCCCACCCACTTTGAGAGCTTGGTTTCTTGGAAACATCAAGATTATTTTTTTTTGTCATTTGCTTTTTTTTCAGTGTTTTGTAAAAGTGTGCTGTGTACAGTGACAATTCAGTGAAGTGGGAAAACAATAGCTTCTGTGGTTTTCTTTGTTTTGTTTGCTAGAAAATGCCTGTTCCTTTTCTTTTTGAAAAATAAAGTATTGTATAATGGCTATCATATCGTCGTATGAAGGCTGCAGATATATCCACATAGGCGGTTTCGGTATTTTTCCTCATTTAAATTGACGACCACATCTTTGAAAAGACGTGAGGAATAGGGTTGTGGTACTGGTGTCATTGTTAAGCCCAGCAATGCCTCTAGGAAATTGCTGTACACACTTGTTTTGCCATGTATGACTGATGGATGCAACAAGAGGTTGTATTAGGACATGCGCGCACACACAAGTCTGCCTCCCTGTCTACAAATTGCTAACTTACAAACATGCAATTCACTCATACTGACAGAAAGTCTGATCATACACAGTTGCGAGGACACTCAGGCATGTAGTTTCATAAACTGTTCCATACCAAATACTGTCATTGCCTGATGTATTCACAACATGTCATCTAAATCTACGATTATGTAGGTGCAGTATTGGGAACATAAACAAAACCCTGATGACCTCACACAGGCCAATGCTGAAACATCTTCAGCTATGATAACTGGAATACAAGTTTTATTTACCAAATACAAATTATTCACCTATTCTCTCTTACTATCGCATGTTCTGTGAAATACGAACATGTGATCATGTCAATATTTGACAGTAATAGTTTTAAAGTCAAATATTCAGCAGTCAGGGGACTCATAACTGAACAGAGGCTAGTAAACATGATTGGGCTTTGGGCTTTAGTATGCTGAATGTACCTTCTACAAAACACTCAATTATATTCACCGCTGAATATGCCTTAAAGTCATCATTGCATTTATGGAGATCAAACTATGTGGCGAACAAAACGTTTCACACCCTGTTTTGTTCTTGTGAAACGTATAGTGCGGCCCATTCTCTCCCAAGAGGAGAAACTAGGGCAGAGGGCATAGACACCCGATAAGTTCTGTCAGCAGGGAGGCACATAGACAGATACTACAGTGCACCAGTTCAGAGCCTCCTCTATTAATTATATATATATATATATATATATATATATACACTTTGTTAAAAGAAACAACGGGGTAGGGAAAATGCTCAACAAATAAGGAACGAAATAATCCAGTGATTCAAGTAAATTCTTCATGACACAGTACAAGCCTGTTTCATGCCATAAGCAATCATATATATATATATACACACACAGGTAAACCTAACCAAAAACAAATGATTTTATACCAACATCAGAACTATAATCTGGTCTTTTGCATATATACTCAAAAGCTTAGTTCTATATATTATATCCACATGAATGAATAAAAAATTAACACTTTGCTGTTAAAGTGCAAGGTTAGGTAGGAAATACCCTAATGCATTAGAACTAGCTACACTCCTGGGTTCCATTACAGACTGCAACAAAGGGTGGTGATTTAGTGAGAGATGCCTCCGCATCATAGTACACAGTCTCCATACTACTGTGTTGTACTGTAATTTACTACTCTGTAATGAGCATATCCTGGGAGTTTCTAGGATAGTTTAAAGAGCAAAATTGAGAGGTTAAAGATCTGATTGGGATTAATTCTGAAATGTCCAGTTAAATTTGCTCCAGATAAAAGGCAATGATAAACAAGAGGCCATTCAACACATCTAAGACAAGCAATCGACACAAACCAAATGAAAAGGGGAGAGAAGGAAACATACAAGTTAATTATTGGCACTCGCCTACAGTATGAAGACCTCACGTTTTAACTGCAGCTGAGACATTCCAGCTGTCTAGGCAGTTGAGACGGATTACTCTGAAGTTGAGCTGCATACCTACAATACAGCGTAAATACAGCGTAGTGGGTCCACTGATGAGCCCACTCATGACACAGAGAACCCAGGGTTCCTCTAATAAGCCAAACTCATTTCCCAGCAGCTACAAACAGACCATGCAGCACCCTAGGAAGTTGTTTTTTGTCCAATACTTTTTTATCCATCTGCTACCGATCAGCCAAGAGAGCAGCAGGTAGAGAAGGGAAAGGAATGTGCCGTTCAGAAAGATTTTCAACATGAAAAGGATTGTGAGTGGACAGATTTCACGCTGTAGAGAAACATATTGACCACAGGGTGACAGCAAAGCACCAAAAAACAATCTGTCACATGATCTGGGTCATGAGGCAGCCAAACAAGCAACGGAGGGAAATTTGAATACAATTCACACAATTCACAAAGCAAGCTCTTTTTGTGGATGCAAAAGAACTCACAAGAATAAGCTGATTAAAATAAAGACAAAATCTACATTAAAAAAAACTGTAGTGATAATTCATCCAACAAGAGGGATTCATTTGCAATGTTTCAGGGATGAACAACATGATCCAGAAAGGGCCGGTGTGTGTGCAGATCTTTGTTCCAACCAAGCAGTTACACAGCTGATTCTATCAGTCTTTGCTAAGGACCTTGATTTGTAGATTCAGAAGTGTAACTGCTTGGTTGGAACAAAGACCTGCACCTACACTGGCCCTTTCTGGATCATGCTGCCCATCCCTGCTTCAGATCAACAAAAAGTGCAGCTAGACTCACTTTCCAGCAATTAAACTTTGACCTTTATGTTGTTAATAATTATTAATCCTACAAATAAAGGGAGGACTCTACCAAACATAATACACAGGTGAGCCTACCTGCAAGTAGCGAGCTTGCTGTTCAGCGAGGGCCTCTCCTAAAGGCACCACCACTTTCTCCAGACTACGCTGGTGGGAGTGGGCCTGAATGTCTGGGCTTTCCTCTGAACGCAGCTCAATGTGGGAGATTAACAGATTTGAGATCACCTGCTGCACTGACTACAGGAAAGGAAAGGGTTAAGGAGGGAAACAATGGAGGGAGAGAAAGGAAGATGAACAGTAAGACTGAGATGTTGGGTCACACAATATAAACAGCTGACAGAAACACAAGACATTTTACCCACCTTGGTGTCTCCACCCGGGGTAGCACTGAGAGCAAGGATACGGAATTGCTGAGTGAGACTGCTCAGCTGTCTCACCACCTGGGTAG
Organism: Lampris incognitus; assembly: GCF_029633865.1. Taxonomy (NCBI): domain Eukaryota; kingdom Metazoa; phylum Chordata; class Actinopteri; order Lampriformes; family Lampridae; genus Lampris; species Lampris incognitus. Next base: position 25,137,438 of record NC_079226.1, read on the forward strand.
AGGATAAAAACAAAGAGCAAATCTAGTGAGTAGTCACCAACAAACAAATAAACAAATAAATAAGCAAGATCTGAGACAATGATGTGATCATGCTTCATAACAGAACATACTCTGGAAGAATGGCCTCGTACCTGACAGTAGGCATGGTTACCCAGTGCTTTGTGGGCTTCATCAATCACCATACACTTGACAAGCAGGGCTGGACAAGTGTCTCTGGACAGGTCATTCACCATGACCTGAGGGGTGAGGAAGAAGACTCGCTTCGACCTCCACAGATCCTGCCTCTTTCCTGCTGCTGTGCTGCCTGTTGGTAGGGAGAGGTTAGTATAGTCCAGACTTGTGTTAGCCCAATCATATGCCATGGAAAGCTGTCCATGCAGGTTCTCTTTCCAACCCAACAAAACAGCAACTGATTTCACTGACTAGTCCTCCGTCTGGTTGAAGGTACAAAATCAACTGTAGTGTTGGGTTGGCAATAAAATCTGCATACACATGGGCCTCCATGGCACATGACTGAGCATCAATGGTATAGTCCCATTTGTAACACGTAAAAAAACAAGGAGTAGATAATATAAATGAATGCTGTATGAGAGAGATATTGACAGAGTGTTTATGGTTCGTGTAAACTGAATCCTACCTGTCAATTCAGCCATGTGTGACTGTGGGATGCCCATCACTTTGTAACAGGCCTCGATCTGTTGCGCAACAAGGGGTTTGGTCGGGGCCATAAATACGATTTTTCCCGACGGGTACCAACGATAGAAGTTGTACATAACCACAGAGGCTATAAAGGTCTTTCCTAAACCGGTGGGAAGGCACACAAGGGTATTTTGATATAAGGCAGCCTCAGATATCTTCAGCTGATATTCCCTGATCGGGTAGTTGGTAGGATAGATCCACACCGTAGCCGCTGAGCTGTCAAAGCCAGGGAAGTCCGGATAGCACTTTCCGGGCGTTTGCACTGGAGAGGGAGAAGTGCTCTGTGCCGCGGACGCGTTGTTATTTTGCACAGAGTTTACATTCAGTTGCAGCGTCTTCTCAGCCTCGTAGACAGCGGCTATCATCAGATCGTCGTCGTCCTCCTCTTCAACTGCTGATGCGGGGCCATCCATCCTTACCCAGGTGCTCTCCGTGTTCACAGACCCATGACCAATTTCACCCCATAACGAACCGTGGGGGGGTAACGCCAACGTCGGGTCATCTCCCCCGCATGCCGAAGCGCTGCTGCCCGGTTTTGCTCTGCGCCGTCCAGTGGCTGCTTTCTTGGCCGTATCCTTCGGTTGGACGACATTATTTTCAGACACCGATACGCCCCAAGTCTGGAACAAAGTTCTTTGATTTGAACCGCTACTCATTGCGATTCACTGGAATGTGTGGAGTCTTGAAGGTAGCCATGTGAAGAGCGGCAACATTCCGAAATAAAAAAAATACATAAACAGAGATTCACTTCCGTCTGTCTTTCACAATAAAACCGTGCAACGGCATCAGTATTCCAGTATTCCATAACGTTAATTTCATTGGAAAAGATTCAATCATAATAAATATATGGCGTAATCATTTAATGCAAGTATTAACATATAGTTAAGATATTTTGTGAATATATTTCACGTAAAATACTGTACCGTTTTTAAGAGCGTCATTGTGATACCGGAAGTGAATAAAACCCAGAAATGCTGTCCCACTACTTCCGCGGTGTTACCATAGCAATGGAAGGGAGCCACTGGGAGAACTTAATGATCAAATTTCAGGTACAAATTAGCAATAAAAAAGTGTTTCATGCCTGTAATGCTACATGATACGTAGTAAGTAGATATTTCACTATAAAAGTAAAATGACAATGATTACCTATGGCTAACGCTAACCTGTATGCTATAACTAAAGTTCGCTAACCTATATTTACATAATGTCAGCTGCATTCCCTGTTCCCGTTCAGGCGCATGCCCGTGGTTACTTGATGAGAGAGGAAGTCAGTCGTGCACGGAAAGATTTTGAGGACATCGTGAAAGAGATCGATGGAGACCTGACCCATTTACAATGGAGGGAGACTATCGTTGCCCTCCCGTACTTCACAGACACTGTTAGTTAGCACAACGATCCAAAATCACATCGTGTTGATACAGCTCACAAAATCGTTCTTACATATTTTTTTTATTCCATTTGTCAACAGGATGGCGCGTTTTTTGGACCCTCAGTAAACAGCTCTGCCAGAAAGACATTGAAACCAGCAGTAGACATCAGTGTCTGTCAGCCACCTGCACCCCTCTCAGAGGAGGGACTATTCGACAGTTGTCTCCCTCCTGTGAATCTAAAGGCAGAGAGAGATTGTTCACACAGGCAAGGGCAGGCCTTCTTCTCTGGGGTCTGTTACAGGAGCAGTCCAGCTTCAGAGGAGGAAGGGGGGCAGAGAGACAGCTGTTGGGGGAGCCAGATGGAGGATGGAGGTTTGGTGATGGAGAGCACAGAGGACACTACCACTGTCTGGAACAGTCTGGGGCTGGACTTGAGCCCCACTCACGCTCAGGGAGGTAAGAGTAGTGCAGAGAGTAGGGGGAACGGGGGAATAGCATGATCCTCCCATGCACTACGTCCCCCTGGCGAAACTCCTCACTGTCAGGTGAAAAGAAACGGCTGGCGACTCCACATGTAACAGAGGAGGGATGTGGTAGTCTGCAGCCCTCCCTGGATCGACAGAGGGGATGGAGCAGCAACTGGGATGACTCGGAAGAGTTGGGTAATTGGCCAAGTACAATTGGGGCAAAAAAAGAAAGAAAAAAAATATGGTGTTTTTTTTCGGAAACCGTCAATGTTGTTGATAAAAGTGCTCAAAAAATGAGGAGTGGAATATCAATATAGGAAAACAACTTTTAATACATAGCAGTACAAGTATGTTTCGTGCGCAACGCATGAAACAAGCTTGTACTGCTATGAATTCAAGTTTTTTTTTCCTACATCTATCTTTATATATATATATATATATATATATATATGTGTGTGTGTGTGTGTGTGTGTGTGTGTGTGTGTGTGTGTGTGTGTGTGTGTGTGTGTGTGTGTGTGTGTGTGTAAAAAACAGCAATTATGCAATTTTGGGACAGAATTCATTAGTTTACATATAGTTACTGTAGACCTAAGATATTTTATTGTATTGGAGCAGTATTTAACTAAACTGGGCCTTTAAAGCTGAAATCCGTGGCCCCGATCTGTCCCTTCCTCTTGCTATGAAAACTACAAACCATCTGTTGCAACAATTACTGCTTGTGTGCTATCAGCTCAGCAGTAAACAGTTTCCCACTCTTGTAAAAATGACATCCTCAGACTAAAGCTAACACAAGCATTCTGTTGTATCACAAACTACATCAAGCCGAATTGAAGTACTGTTTGTTCTACTATAATAATGTTTGTGGAATTGTTAGAATACTGGTTCAACAGAAACGTCAAATCGTGTCACATTTCAATGTTATGTTTGCTGTTGCACCAGTTCATCCTCCCAAAATTTTCAACAGCAGTATAAGAGAGTATCGCTGACCATGGTAAAGATACCAATTAGTCATAGTTACCTGACTCCATGGTCCAGATGGATAAAACTATTTATTAATAGAGAAAAAGCCTGGATTTCAGCTTTAATTTAAGTAAGCTTCTCTGCTTTATCTAAATACATTTTAATCAGTTAGGGTGTAACTTAAAGCTACAATTCAGAAGATTGTTGTTGTTTTGTTTTGTTTTTTTACTTATTGATACCTATGGTGGCACCAGTAATTCCATTCTTGTTTGACCAATAACATGAAGGAGTCCCCCATGCTTTTGTGTCAGCACCTCCCCCACTGCCAAAAAAAAAACCAAAACATGATTAAACCTGAGTTTTGGCTATTGCTGTTGTAATTCTGCAGTTCTATGAGCTACATATTAACCAAAGCAACTTTGCCTCTTCTTCAGACATTTACATTTTGTTGTTACGGGGAAGACTTAAGATGCTTTGCATCGTACAATTGATTATCCCTGAAAAAGTACTTCCAGACAATAACCATTAAATTAAGCAACTACACACACAACCATGAAGCAGTTATTTGGGTAAGCCATTCTTAAATACACCGATAACAAAAAAACCTTGTTTTCACATAAATCCTAAGGGTTGTAGCTTTATGCAAGGTGTAAATAAGAGAATGTCTCCATACATCACAGTTTGCTTATGATTTAATTTCATGAATGCATATTGTAGTGGTTGTCATCACTATTTGTGCCTGCATGTGTGTATTTTGTACAGGATGCATGTGTGAGCATCCTTGTTTTGATGCTGGTATCTGTGAGTTTTTGTGGTCCTTTGAAAAATACTGTGTTTTCCACTCCGTCTCCCAGGTCCCCAGCACCACTGTTTGGCTCGGGGGGTGCCCTGTACCCGAGAAGCCCTGCGTCTCCATAGAAATACCCTGGCCATGGAGCTGCTCTGGCTCCAGCAGGCCATTGCCAGTAGGAAAAAGGTAAGAGAAAGGGAGAGATTTAGTATTTCCTCTGCATTGATTCACCGATCTCATTGGCAATCTCCCACTGTAAGACTATTGTTCCCACTGCTAGGTACAATAAAATTCACTGATTGACCTCCAAAAGTAAATAAGCAGGTCTGCAGGAGCAGATGTTAGAAGTGGTCCTTTTATAATCAGGGACAAAATAAGAACTGTTTCAGATTTGGAATTGATTGTGCAGACAGAGAATGCAGTTGCACCAAAATCAGAGCACACCGTTGCCTATAAAGGACCTCTGTAGCTGGTTATTGGTCAGCTAAACCAACATTTTCCAAAGGATGATAAACTGGCAGCTGTGGTTTACCACCATGGTTTCTAAAGCCTTATGAACTAGAGATGTGCAAAAGAAGATTTTTTTTCCAAGCCGACTAATCAGCAGGTTTTCTGAGCAAATGGTCGACTGGTCAGTATCAAGGGAGCCCTATTAATCAGGCTCTACTTTTCCCAGACTAGCTTGTCTCACTGAAGACTTATAACTTATCTAGTCCTACACACATTCACAATAAAGAGATGGATATATAAAAATTGGTTATTCATTAATCTATGTTTTATTTGCACCATGATGCACCACAGCAAGTAACACACCGCTTACTAGCAAGAAGCGTTTCCCTTTCAAAAAAAAGGGATGTCACCAAACTGACGTAGAACTAATCCACATATATTTATTTGGCTGACCTATTTAATTACTTTAATCTAAGGACCCAAGAAAAACTAGTCAGATCCGTCTAGAATATTACTTGAAAAAAAATCTTGAAAAATTTTTTGACACCGTAGTCGACTGGTTGATACTTGGACCCATCCCTATTATGAACAAGCCTGTTTTCATCCCTACAGTCTGACTTCACTGTCCATAATGACAGCTGATTTCTAATGAGAATGATAATTCCCTCTGAAGTTAGTAAAAAGTAACATTTTCCCTCATTGATATTGTTGGTGATATTTTTGTCACTTACCAGGAAAGGGAGACTTAAAGAACAAACAAACTACCATGTAAGCCCTTCTGAACCCTGGGAGAGGATAAGAGAGATCCACTAATGGAACCTAACTCTCAGTTGTGTATGTGTGTGCAAATTTTGATAAGAGGCTAATAATTAGCCTTAGAGATTCGTTTTCACTGTGAATAAGGTTGATGTGCAGAGCTGTAGTAACTACAGAGGTATGACGTTGATCAGCCACAGCATGAAGATGACACTCAAGGTCACCTTACATCAAATACAATAAAACAAAGCATTAAAAAATGGTAGTGCAGTCAACAATAAAACACACAATAAGCAATAGAGCATACGTCAGCCGGAGTTTAAAAAAAAAAGGAAATCGACGCTGTTAATGCTGTTAAAGTGAGTTTGCTAGTTTAAAAAGGTGGGTTTTAAGAGCAGTTTTGAATTCTGTAATGGAGTCCAGTAAGCGAATGTAACAGGGAATGGAGTTCCAGAGTTTAAATTAAGAGAGGCAAGATTGAGATGGTTTGGACATGTGCGGAGGAGAGATGCTGGGTATATTGGGAGAAGGATGCTGAATATGGAGCTGGCAGGGAAGAGGAAAAGAGGAAGGCCAAAGAGGAGGTCTATGGATGTGGTGAGGGAGGACATGCAGGTGGCTGGTGTGACAGAAGAAGATGCAGAGGACAGGAAGAGATGGAAACAGATCATCTGCTGTGGCAACCCTTAACGGGAGCAGCCAAAAAGTAGTTGTAGTCGTAATAGATTGGTTTCACTGTAAAAATGTAAGGCAAGCTCTGAGACATGTATACAAGTGTCATAATTCAGGATGTGTTATTCACTGCTATTAGAGCTAACCTGACAGCAGCAAAATATCTTCTAAATAATTTGCTAACCCCTTTCTTTTCCCTCACAGTACTTGTCACTGAAAGAGAGGCTGAGTATTTCCTGACGGCTGATGGAACTAATGTAATATGAACTGGACCAAATAATATGGGACTAAAGCTTGGACTGAGTTAAACCATCTAAGTAGCACCTTTCTTTAAGCTGTTTGCAATCTCCCTATTAGATAAGTGTAAAGACTATATACATTAACTATTTATCATGTGCTTTACTATTGTTTTTGTTATTTGGTGAAACTGAAAAAAATTAATAAACTATTTTTATAGAACACATGGTCTGATTTTATTTTTTTATTTATTTATTGCCCAATGAATCCGAATCTTACATATTGTTGCTGCTGCTGGTGCAGCCTGAATGTTGTCGCCATATTAATGGCAGCATATTGTTGGTGTCTATTGACTATATGTTGAGAGAGATTCAGGGGATGGCCTCCTGGACATGAACAACTTTGCATCTGGTGTCTCACATGGGCTCAAATTCCTCATGTGGGCCACATACTGAATGTGCTGTCATCACCTGAATAGCTCATCTCACAAATATAGTGTGCATAATAGTCCTGCTGTGCTGCTGTCTGCTGCCTCCCTGTCAGTGGTAGTTAGGTCCTTTAGAAGACATTCAAGAGAGGAAGTGGTGTATGAACAGCACTGAACAAAAATACTTCTCCAAATGGAATTGTCCACCTTAGAAAAGGTCACTTCTCTACATCTTCAGTAGTGGTGTTTGAGCCTTGGTTGGTATTGCTAATGTAGGTGAATAGTTTGGCATTCAAATATGCTTTAAAACTACTGGATGAGGGGGGAAAGGACGTAGGTTTATAAGCTATTATTGATTCAGGGCCCCCACCCCTCTCCCTCGCTCTCCCTCTCTCTTTCTCTCTTTCTCTCTCTCTCTCTCTCTCGTCCTTTTTCTCTCTCCCTCTTTTGTTGTGGTTGCTGCCGCTGATGGTTTAGCCCACAAAGCCAGTCATTGCTGGCCCTGCTGCCATGGCAACCAGGAAATACTCACGGCCATCGGTAGTGTACGTGTGTTTGTGTGTGTGAGGGGCAAAGAGAGCAGAACGTGCTGAGTGAGAGTCCAGACGGACACCACAACAACAGAAAAAGCTTGGACTCATTTTCACCTTTGGCTTCAATTCTACGTTGTCCCTGCTTCATCTCTCCGAAGCGAGTGAGTGTCTGAACAGTGTGTGTAAGGGTTGACAGAGCATGCATCATACAGTGTGTGACTGTACATGTGTGTAGTCTAAGAGAGTCTGAGACCTGCATTAAAGAGTGTGTGTCCGCCTGCGAGGGTCCCTGTGGTGGTGCTTATCAATATGTGTGCGTGTATGTTTGTATACATACTTGCGTCTATATGTAAATGACCGGTGTGTGAAAGTGGGAGGTCATTAATTTACCATTTCAGCGGCATAAGGAGTGAAGCCAGATGTGTTCACATGGGCACAGAGTCAGTGTATTGTGTGCGTGCTTCACCGAACAGGATGACTGAAATGTGTGTTTCCATTTCCTTTTATTTATGTGTTAATGTGCGTGGATTTAAAAGAGTAACAGCCGGCTCAAAGATGGCTGCCAGCAGTGGGACCACCTCTGCAGCCACAGCTCTCCTGCCTCCTGTGAAGAGTGTGTTGGTCTACAGGAATGGTGATCCCTTCTACTGTGGACGGAGGTTTGTGGTCAACCAGCGTCAGGCGTCCACTATGGAGGCCTTTTTAAATGAAGTGACCCAGAATATTGGTGCGTCACTGGCCATCAGGACCCTCTACACCCCCAGGCAGGGCCACAGGGTAAAGGACCTCGAGGACCTTCAGACTGGAGGCCAGTACGTGGCTGCAGGCTTTGAGAGGTTCAAGAAAATGGAGTGAGTAGGAGACCCACTGATTAATATCAATTATAGGCACCCTCCTGTGAACTCGCATTGAAAAACACTTTTGCTGCAAAAATGTGATTCACTTAAAGGCAGTGGGTTTACCGAGCTGCAGTGGTTAGATCAGTCATTCTAAATACGAGATGTCTTTTTTTTGGTCTTTGTCCGGTCCAGTATGCATGATAAGAGGTACAAGCCATGCTTTTGATGGAACACAAAAGGAATTATGAATGGGCTGAAAATTTTATTTTCTCTTTAGATGTTGTTGACTGTTAACTTTTATCTGTTATTCTCTTTATGTATAGTTACCCTAACACAGGACTGAAGAAGCAACCTGTTGCTCGTGAAGGAACACAGGTAAGTAATGCTTTCACATGTGGTCAGCTCATGTGTAGATAAATAGCACAGTCCATCACTCATTAATCGAACTAACCAGGAGGTATGCACCGCAGCATTGCTCAGAAGGGGGTAGCCATGCTACACCTCTGATATCAGGTTGATCTCAATTATTTGAACTGTTGCCAAGTCAAATATGAAAGTGAACATTTGTGTGGCTTACAACACAATATTTTCCATTACAGGGCCATCTCTGTATTTGCCTATGTTTTAATGACACTTTGGCCATTTGTTTTGTTAGCATTAGAGGATTAGATGCACTTTGTGTGTCCACATGTATCACTTTGTACTGTTACTGCCCCATGATATGTAAATCAGTGGAAACAATCGACTAATCATTGTGCTGTCCATCAAATCACTGCATTCGAGCCTGTTGGGGTCAAGTCACTTATAGAGGCATTACTTGCAGTCAGAGATAAAAAAAACAAAACCCCAAGTCAGGTTTCAAGCTGTACCCATAGGTTACACAATAAATTAAATAATAACTGAATCAGGAATCAGGAACACTTGCGTACATGAAATGAAACGAAATGCCGTTTCCCCCAGCCCACAGCGGTGCAAGACAAAGACAAAAACCACAAGAACACACATATCCAAACTAACACATATATCCAAACTAATCAAAAAAAAAATCACTGTCCAAGGGAACGAATGCCAGCCAGGATGACTGCTGCAACTGCCGGTCTACCTGGGCTAGCAGTTAGCTTAGCCTGCCCCGCGTCCGCGTCCTGTCAGACCACCTTCGGCGTTTCCTCCTCGGGCGCAGCTCCAGACAGGGGCCGTGGTTATTGATTTCTAATCAAAAAATTAAGATTAAAATTAACTTTGTTTCTCTGTATATACTCGATGAGGAGGTGATATTATACGATACACACAAACATACAGGCAAGCCAAGCACCACGCATAATGGAATAACTTTGTTTTGTATTCTGACCAGCAGGCGAGGATGAGTCGAATAGATGCTTTTCAGAGCCGCAGAGTGTTTTTGGTCTTTTACCATCGGCGTCACTTTTCTATGGACTGAACGTGAAATGATCAAGTGCATTTGAGTTTGCTTTGGGTTTCTGCCATCTGGAAAGCAAAATTATCTACACAGTGTGTCGTAGAGACTGTGTTGTGAGTTACTGTGGAGCAATGCTGGCATCCGTGTGTGTGTGTGTGTGTGTGTGTGTGCGTGTGAGATCCTACTTATAAAACAAAGCTTTTTTGCCTCCATGCAACGTTATCGCGGCCAGTTGCATGTCTGGGCAGGCCTAATGCTTTGCCCCATATTGTGGCCCCATGCCTTTTTCTTTGGCTGAACTTCAGATACAATGCATGTGCATCAGGTTAAAGCAGACACATTAAGGCATGGTGAGCTGGTTTGCGCGGGGTTTTCATATTGCAGCTTTTCGTGATCAGAAACAAAAGGGCACATCAGCGAGTTTGAACTCTCCCCCTGACAGATTTCATATGATATGAGAAAGGATATGGGTAGCACGTAACAGCTTGAGAGAAGCCACCGGATCAAGCGTTGTGAATGAATGTCACTGGGACCAGCTCGGAGTGACGTTTCTGGCACCTCTCAGACTGCCATGAGAGGAGTTGTTATTTAACAGTTACACATTATGAATAATTGTCTTTTCTGTGGGTGTATGCTGTACAGCACAAGTGATTTGTAGAATGTGCATAACGATGATGATCATGGTGACTTTCAAATTCACTGCATCAAATGAAAAAAAAAAGAAAAAAGAAAATCAGAAGCAACACCACACATCCCAGTCTTATTTCCTCTATTTGCCCTCAGGTGAAAATAATTCAGAGGCCAAATGTCTCCGCTAAATGGAGGAAGTTTATACCTGTGCCTTGCATCATACAGTGAGTTAAGCAGACAACACACACACACACACACACACACACACACACACACACACACACACACACACACACACACACACACACACACACACACACACACACACACACACATTCCACCACCACCTGTTGTAAACTGACATTTTGCAAAATCGGTGGTGTCAGGCCCTCTGGAAACCTGACTGTAACATTCAGCTCTGTTGACACATCAATATCTGGATTGTGTTTACATATGATTTAGATGGACTGCATACTTTTCCCTTGCATTTCTATCCAGTGTTTTCCGTAATGGAGATCCTCTGTGTCCGCCCTTCCGATTCATCATTCCTCGGAGCCTGCAACAGGACCTGGAGCAGATCCTCAGTCTGGTCACAGAGAAGGTCAGCTTACGGTCTGGAGCTGTGCGCAGGTTAGAAACAGAGAGGCAGTTGTACAGATTCACACACAAACACATACTATGGACAGACAGACGGATACGTCTCTCTCTCTCTCTCTCTCTCTCTCTCTCTCTCTCTCTCTCTCTCTCTCTCTCTCTCTCTCTCTCTCTCTCTCTCTCTCTCTCTCTCTCTCTCTCTCTCTCTCCCCGCTGTGCTCTGTCAGGCTGTGCTCTCTGGATGGAGCAACTGTGTTCTCAGCAGAAGAGCTGCAGACAGGCCATTGCTATGTTGCTGTGGGAGCAGAGCGGTTCAAGAAACTCCCATATGTGGAGCTGTTTGTTTCCAGAGCAGAGAGGTATTGCTTTTGAGGTGTGTGTGTGTGTGTGTGTGTGTGTGTGTGTGTGTGTGCACGCGCATCAACATACATTGTGAAACTGACAACATTAGACATTTAACGGGGCAGTGTTAGCTCAGGAGTCAAAGAAGTGGGCTTGTGGGCATCCGGGTAGCGTGGCGGTCTATTCCGTTGCCTACCAACATGGGGATCGCCAGTTTGAATCTCTATGTTACATCCGGCTCGGTCGGGCATCCCTGCAGACACAATTGGCCATGTCTGCGGGTGGGAAGCTGGATGTGGGTATATGTCCTGGTCACTGCACTAGCGCCTCTTCTGGTTGGTCGGGGTGCCTGTTCAGGGGGGAGGGGCAACTGGGGGGAATAGTGTGATCCTCCCACGCACTACCTCCCCCTGGCGAAACTCCTCACTGTCAGGTGAAAAGAAGCATCTGGCGACTCCACATGTATCGGAAGAGGCATGTGGTAGTCTGCAGCTCTCCCCGGATCAGCAGAGGGGGTGGAGCAGCGACCGGGACAGCTCGGAAGAGTGGGGTAATTGGCCAAGTACAATTGGGGAGAAAAAATGGGGAAAAATCAAAAAAAGAAGTGGGCTTGTAATCAAAAGGTCCAGTGTGGAAACTCTCTACCAGATAATGACTGGGAAGTATCTTCCCATCCTTTAACAGGGACTGTTGAAATGCCCTCGAGCAAAGCAGTTAATGCCCATGTGCTCCAGGGGAGCTGCTCCATGTTCACCATAGAGGGCTGTGTTTATACTTCTGTACTGCACCATACTCCTAATGGACATGAGAATTTGTGTGACCATATAGTAAATGTGGAAATAGGACTCTGGCTTTCACTGCATGAATAGAAGTTGAACAGGATGTGAAACCAAAGCAGAATATTACACCGTCTTCCCTCACTTTCTTTACATACCATGGCCCTCTCTTTTATAGACTTTTCCCAGGAAAAAGAAAGCTGCCAAAAAGAACTGAGGTAAAGTTAAGTTTTGCATTTTCAACCACCAGTTAACTTATGACATGTGTTGGGCAGATAAAACAACATTGTTGTAACCCCAAATTACAATGCAGCCTTCAGTAATTTGCAGCGTGTTTCAGTATGAATGTCAGGGGTAATTACTAGAACAAAGATAGGTGAAGGACGCCTTTATGTGTCCCTCTCAGATCAGGAAAGCAGGAAGTGGTCCAGAAGACAGATACAGTGACTCAGCTCTCTTGGACTCCCCCGAGGTAAAGAACAATGTTTCCCTTTCTTTTGTTCACACTCACAATACCGCAGTCTTTCCATTAGCTACTTCTTCATTGGGTGTGCATTGCCTCAAGCTGTTCACCCAAACGTATTTCCTCCACATGCATAATGCCAAGTATTCTGATGTGTTTCATCCGACAAACTCTACCGTGACAGTCAGATGGGCGGAGGGTGAAGTCGACGGGGGATGAGGCTGGTGAGGTGGCACCAACACAAGCGCCTCAACAAAGAACCGGGAGAGAAGGGAGGGAGGAGGTTTCCACATTGTGTAGCAGGCCCGTAAGGATCCGCAAAAAACAGTGTCAACCCAGACCACCAGTCAGCAAGGGATCAGGTTAAGTCAGCCTAACAAAACTCACCTGCGCACAAGCAACACTGACATACGCACACACACACACACACACACACACACACACACACACACACACACACACACACACACACACACACACACACACACATACATTCAAATGTTTGGAGGCTAAATTTACTTTTATTGTGGGATCAGATAACTTTTTTTCTTGTGATGTCTACTGGCATGATATTACATAAAATAATACGATAGCTTTCTATCTTTACATTCGTGTCGTTTGCTTATTTGGAAATGTGTCACTTTCCCAAATGTCTGTTTATTACAGTCCAGTCAAGTGCATTTAAAAGGGGAGGGCATAAGAGGAGGGAGGAGGTAAGAGGAGCTGAGGAGGTGCAGGAGGACGATAACACAGCGGTAGAGCTGCCTGTTGACCAGGTAAACGCCACAGATCTCTCAGTGAACACCACGGGAGGAGATCTGGTACAGCCTTACCTGGATTTGGCACTGAAATATACTTAAGGCAGTCAATCTGCTTTTTTCCCCTTCTCTCCCCAATCATCAGAGAGTGGCAGAAACGGTGGAGGATGAGGAGTTAAAGGAACGGGATGAACATGGACAAAATGCAGGGCGGGTGAGCATCACAGCAAAAGAGTCCTTTGTTCATATTAATCATGCCATTACAACTAGAAAAAAAGCAGCACCTTTATTTAGATATATTCATTCACATTCAGGTACAGCATCGAACTACTGCGGGTAAACGTTCGGGATGTGTTAAGTACAGATCCTGCGAACGAGGGGATGCAGCATTTGCTATCCTACTCCGGATGATGCACACGTGATCTGTAGGATGAAGAAAGTAGCTCTCGCCAAGTCATAACCAAGTTGGTTTAGAAATAAGGGTAATGATTATGTGGTTCCATTTTTCCTCCTACCAATAGCAAAACAATGGAAAGGCGAGGACGCCGATCAGCTCACCTGTAAACAGCCCACCAACACCAGTCCAGGAGAGGCGCTCTATCAGGCAAAATGTTGAGTCTGATAGCCACGCATCCCAGGTATCCTTTTGCTTAAACATAGAAATAAGCACAACTGTTTACCAGTGGCTGTAACTAAGATGATTATAGGTGTCGAGGAAGGTGCACGGTGAGAAGGATAAGCCCCATAAATGAGATGAGTACCAAGCATGTGTATTTGTAGGTTACATAACCAGTTAATTTTTATACACAAGTGGGTTATGGTAGAAAAGCTCACATTACCCTTTTGTCATCTGTTGGATTTAAAAAAAGACATCATGGTCGTCCGGGTAGCATGGCGGTCTATTCTGTTGCCTACCAACACGGGGCTTGCCGTTCGAATCCCCGTGTTACCTCCAGCTGGGTCGGGCGCCCCTACAAACACAATTAGCCGTGTCTGCGGGTGGGAAGCCGGATGTGGGTATGTGTCCAGGTCACTGCAGTAGCGCCTCCTCTGGTCGGTCAGGGCGCCTGTTCAGGGGGAGGGGGAACTGGGGGGAAGAGCGTGATCCTCTCACGCGCTATGTCCCCCTGGCGAAACTCCTCACTGTCAGGTGAAAAGAAGCGGCTGGTGACTCCACATGTATTGGAGGAGTCATGTGGTAGTCTGCAGCCCTCCCCGGATCAGCAGAGGGGGTGACCGGCACAGCTCAGAAGAGTGAGGTAATTGGTCAGATACAATTGGAGAAAAATGGGGGGGGGGACATCATCATTTGCTCATTTATTTTTTTGTCCTTCTCAAGGTCCAGTCCCCTACAAATAATGGCCCAGAACAATTGATAGCAGCTTATCAGAAAACACTTGAAGAGGGGATGGAAAATGTTGCACTGGCTGAGAAGGATTGTGCCTCGCCTGCTGAAATAGCGGTATACACACAAGCATACGCATTATTATTCTGTACAACTTGTAAGAGCTGACATTGGGCACGCACTTAATCAGCAGCATGCAGTGATGAATTCTGGCTCTGCACTCATAAGGAGCCCATGTCTGGAGCAAAGATGGCCTCTTCACACTCAAGAGCTTCATCAGCCACATCTCACAGTCACAGAGAAAATGGAGGGATCCAAGGAAAGAACAGGGCGTTTCAAGGAGACAAGTCGTGTCTAAAATCTTCAAATGTAAAGAAGGTACGTCAATTTATTTGTTTTTTGTTTTCGAATTTAACATAGCCGATCCAAATCAAATGTTTAGCTGGAAGTAATTTTGTTATCGTTTTAATGGTTTGGTCCAAACAGGGGAGTTCACAGGATTCCACATCAATTATAATGGAGCAGACGAACTGTCAAGAAAGATCCGTTGCTTACGAGAATGGAGGCTTTATCAAGGACGTCACATCAACACACTAACGGGCCGCAAAGATGACGCATTACCGTACCAGAAATAGTATGTAAAATAATTCATAATTACTGTTAATGTGATGTCTTCGATGGCCTATTTGGCTACATGAATCTCAGATTAAAACATGTATTGGTCTCTGTCTAGTGCTGAGTGACAAAATGTACAATAATTTCCTTTTTTAGAAAACAAAACCGTTTTTTACATGGACAACTGTGAAACATTGTGTAGTAAATATTAAGTGATGCAAATTGCTTCATAAACTATGTACAAAAAACATTATTTTGTGATGACCTACACCTAAGTCATTTTGTGTCAATCACTTAAGAAAAACAGAACAAATACAAAATTGTGTTATATCGACAATTTATTAATGCAATATCAGCAACATTACAAGCTGAACTGTCTTACCGCAATAACAATGTCACTTGTACTTGTGTCTAATGGATATATTGTTGACATAACTGTGACAATAAAAATATATTATCAAGGGTTGTTATTAACGGATAAAACTGCATCCATCTACTGTGCAACTTCCACAAACACATTTTCAGGAGGAAGATGAGACATCCAGCATATGGCTGTCCCCATTTCTATTCCTTACTGTGCTTCCTTCACAAAGAACATAAGAAATTAAAAGCAGTATATCTACTTTGGCAACGCATCACCTGCAAACACAAGAGGAGAAAAGCACTTCATTCTCAAGTCGTCCAACATGCTGTCCGCTCTCTTGTTCCTCTCCCCAAACATACCAGAGAAGACGGGAGGCAGCTGTTTTAAAAGAACCAAGTGAAACTTTGGGTTGAGATCTAACCATTTCCAACCCTGACCTTATTTTAATTGTTGTTTCTGGGAGGCGGTGGCATACTTCAGTATACAAGCTGACATAAAGAGGATTCTATACAGGGACCATAAATCTTATTAAGCCCTGATGTGAACCCTACATGAACCCAGCTCTCTACAAACTAGCATAAGGGGTTCTGCACTGGACATATTGAGCAAACACATTCTGGCATTGGAACCTCTACTTTGTGGCGTGACCACCTGAATCTAAATCTCACCCCCAACCCCTCCGCTCGAGTCCTCATGCTGTATTCCTTGGCCTTTTACAAATTTGGTGGAGGTACACGAGGAATCATAGCAAGATATTACTCCCAGTGGAGAAAAATTAAGAGGTGTGCCGATGTCAAACAGGACCCCGGGTCATGTTCTGTTGCCCAGTGGTTTTTTGGTCACTCATGGAGCTTATGATACACAGAGTGATGCCAACCATAGTGAGGAGCATTCCTCCGATAGCACCTGCACAGAATAAGAGGAGGGGGTGAAGAGAGGCAAGGAGAGTTAAAGTGTGTATGTGTGTGTGTGTGTGTGTGTGTGTGGGGGGGGGGCACATGAGGGTCAATTCTGACTGGATTGGATCCTACAGTAGATCAGCAGGAGCACACTTGTGATTCCAGATGCAGGGGACTTAAAGCTGCTACGAGGGAGTTTTTAACCGATTATTTATCAGTCTTGGTTTAATTTTGATCCCTCTACCTAAAAAAACAAAGGAGACCATCAGCGGGAAGATTAGGCATTGCTATATAATTATTCTAAATGGTTGTCTCCATGTCAAATACCCTGTGAAATCTGACACAACACACTGATTGGGATACATAGCCCCAATTAGAGATAATTACCTCATCACTGTATATCTTGAAAATAGCTGTTGTTCCAAAACACCACTACATCTCCCACTCTTCTCTTCAAAACAAATGCACGAGCTACCAGCTGGCAAATGTAGATCTTTGCAATGAGGTAAAGATCTACATTTTACTGCAAAATACAGTAATTTTTCTACAAAACACTCCAGTATTTGTCCACATGCAAAATGAACCAAAATCCAAAAATCCTCGTAGCAGCTTCAATGACACAGTTATTATGGAACACACAGATAGCGTAATGTCAGGCAAAGTCATTTCTATCTTTTCTTCACATGACACTTCTGAAGGAGTTCCCAGAGTGTCTCAATATGTTTTAGTAAGCTCAAAATGTTTCAAATAGTTTTTGTGAGAGTCGAGCCTGCTAGTAACTTGAACACCTTAAATCGATTTGAAAGGAAGTCAAGATGAATGACACTTACGTTTGCCTCCAAACTCTTCACCAAGCAGCTTGCCGGTGAGCAGGGTGAAAAGGAAGGTGAGCGAGTTGGTCACAGGAACGGTCAGGGATAAATCTGCAGAGATGGAGAGAGAGATGAACTGCAATTGAAATACAAATGTAGAAGCTTGGATTAAAATCAGCTTTTGATGATCTGGAAATGTGCTGAACCCTTCCAGGGACCTCTATTTATGTATTTTTATCATTAAAAGAACATGATGCACATGTATTTTACCTGTGGTGGCAAGGGTAAAATAGTAGACCAAAGAGCCACACTGGTTTAGAAGGAATGGTACCAGGTACTGGACAAAAAATAAATAAATACAATAATAATAATAACGGTGCAATTAAATCAAATAGTATCACCAAAAGTAATCAATCTACAGAGGCACACACTGGCAAACAATAACTCCTTTCTTAATTTACCTTGAAATTAAGGAAAAGAAACTGGGTTTCTGCCAGCAGCTGTAAGACCTTGTTGGATCTCGTGACATTCTCTATGCCCTCTGTGCTCCTCTTCAGGAAAGGATTGGTACATCCCCACAACACAGCCACCAAAAAGAGACACAACACCTCCACTGGAAGACACACATCAGTCAGTGTTGTTCTAAAGATACCGTCATTACCTTGTACAGCTAACAATAATTTCGGTTTTCTGCCAAAATGGAGGAGAAATGTCGATCTGGCTGTGACCACGAGAACGTGCATGCGTTACATGTAATGGACAGGTATCGCTTCCTATCACTGGCTATGCCCTGTCTTTTTTATAAGAGAGCTTTTACGAAAACATGCTCTTGATTTACAAATACATGGGGTCAAAATACTTGAATTTACGAAGGTCTGATCAATAATACGATATTGCTATCGACAACGTGTTCATCAGCTTACCCACGGACACCATTATAATTCAAACACTTCCCGGTAAAGTGGAATTCAAGTCACACAAGCGGTGTTTTGAAATTACGATTACGCATCGTTGTTTGAACCACCCACGCCTCTCAGCAGTGAACGTACAAGTTTATGTTGGGTGTTTCTACGTTCAGATGACGTAGGGAGGTAAATTAAGTTTATGCGCTTGATGATTAGAAGAAGACCATCTCGCTTATATCTCGCTATTTCTGTACTCGCCACAGCGAATTTTACGTCATCTGTCCAAAAACGGGTGTCGTATTGAATGCAGCCCTAAGATTTTAGACGTGTACAACTAAAGGATACCAGCAGAGGGAGCATTACCTATGAAAACAAAAATAAAATACAACTTTGAAACATTTAATCTTTCTTTTCTTTTCTTTTCTCAGTATTGCTGCATACTCTGGACCTAGGTCTAATGGCCTTTAAAGGGTAATTCCGGTATTTTTAAAACGGGCATATTTTCCCATCATTTGGGGTCTAAATAATTAATAGGGGCTTTTTTTCTTTTTTAAAATTGGTCCAGTATTGACGAGAACGCCCCAACCGACAGCCGCGGAACGGGCTGCAATGTTGGGAGCAATTGCGCCCGTCAAAGTACGTCCTCAAAAATTATTGTTTTTGCCATTGACAGGCTCAAATTGTTATTATCATTATAGTTGTTGTTGTGGAGTTAGAAAACAACGAGACAGGAGACGTGAGAGTAGACGTAGTCGAGGTAGTTTACTAGCTCCAACTTAGCATGTCATACGTTCGACGACACTGAACCGTGAACCGGAAGCGGAAGTGCATTATTTGACCCCTCGCCTCTTCCCTTAAAGGTACACCGTCCTCTTAGGTGAATGTCTCTCGTTATATAGATGTGGGTCACCACATTATTAATATTGTTATCCTTACAACATTATGGAAAGGATCCTTACAGAGATAGACATTTTTCTTTACGTTTTGCTTCTTCCGGTCTCTGCTGTAACATCCCTTTTAATGCTACCACTATTTGCGCGCGTGGTATGTCTACAAAAGAAGTCATGCGGTCTCATCAGAGCTGATCATTCATTTGAGGTAGCATAGCCTGAGACAGAGGAACTGCTAGCAAAAATGTATTTCAAAAGTCGTGGCTGAATGTTTAGTTGCTGATTTCCACAATATTGTAACGTGCATGGATAAGATGACACGCTGGCCGCTGGCTCGCAGGTCTGACCCTTTAGTCTAGCGGTTAGCGATGTCTCCTGCGGTGCGGGCGATACGGGTTCGCTTCCCGGCCGCGGCAGCACCTGTGGTTGCGTTGTCCCCCGAATTCGCTACAATATGGATGTCGCCAGAGTATACGGACGAAGAGCTCCTAGATATTGAGGAGAGGATGAGGAGAGAGAGAGAGAGAAAGGGGCAACAGGCAGAGGACGGTGAACCAGCTTCTTTGACTGGCAGAAGTCATCCTGGTCAGAATGGTCACTGCAGACCCATCCATCCATTATCCCAACCGCTTATCCTACAGAGTCGCGGGGATGCTGGAGTTTATCACAGCAGCCATTGGGCGGCAGGCGGGGAGACACCCTGGACAGACCGCCAGGCTAGAGTGACCAGACGTCCCGGTTTGTTCGGGATTGTCCTGGTTTCAAGCTGGGTGTCCCGAGTCCCGGCTTCTCTAGCCTGTCTTTTTTTGGTGGGAGGGGATAAAAAAAATCCTTCAATGTATCATGTCCGGCGAGACAGGCAAGCTTGTGAGCGCGTGCATATGCGTGCGCGCGCGCACGAACACTTTTTAGGGTCCCGGTTTGGGATTTTGAAAATCTGGTCACCCTACGCCAGGCCATCACAGGGCTGACACATTCACACCTAGGGACAATTTAGTACGGCCGATTCGCCTGACCTACGTGTCTTTGGACAGTGAGAGGCAGCCGGAGCACCCGGAGGAAACCCACGCAGATACGGGGAGAACATGTAAACTCCACACAGAGGACGACCTGGGACTGCAGACCCGATGTCCCAAAAAGTTCAATAAGTTCATCTGGACACAAAGTTTAGTGGGAGAAACGTTTCATCACTCCTCTGAGACTTAGAGGAGCGATGAAACCTGTTGGTGTTACCTGCAGTCAGGTTTCACACGTTTCTCCCACTAAACTTTGTGTCAGTCCTAAGACTTAGAGGAGTGATGAAGGAGTGATGAAACATGTCAGTCTCATCTGACTGCATGTAACGCCAACCTTATAAACAGCACAGTTGCATAACGGCTAAACCGGTGATTGGTTTCATATTGTAGCAAATTCGGGGGACAACGCATCCACAGGAACTGCCGCGGCCGGGAAGCGAACCCGTATCGCTCACACCGCAGGAGACATCGCTAACCGCTCGACTAAACGGTCAGACCCGCGAGCCAGCCGCCAGCGTGTCTTCTTATCCATGCACGTTACACTACCCCCCTCCTTCGGGAAGCGCGTCCCCACGCTTAAGAATATCAGCTCCTTCACGCCTCAGGGCGCATGCGCTTCCGGTGGCCTTACGGTCGCTCCATCCCACTTCTGACACCAATGTAGCGAATTCGGGGGACAACGCAACCACAGGAACTGCCGCGGCCGGGAAGCGAACCCGTATCGCCCGCACCGCAGGAGACATCGCTAACCGCTCGACTAAAGGGTCAGATCCACAAGCCAGCGGCCAACGTGTCTTCTTATCCATGCACGTTACAATATGAAACCGTTTCATATGCGATCAGTTGTAGCCGGTTTTAGTACCGTTGCATAACGACCGGTATGCACATTGTTGCGAACTCGGGGGGGCAGCCCGGGAACCGCCGCAATCCAGGATGCGGACCCGGGCCTCCCGCATCACGAGCGACTACGTTAACAAGTCGACTAAAGGTTCCAACCCGTTAGCCGAGGGCTAGCGAGTCTATTCATCCATGTGTAGAGCCGAAGTAACGGAGAAGACCGTAGGTTCACACTTTAGCCGTGTAGGCAACTTTCTTTAATCCACGGTAAATCAGCGAGACAAACAAAACCCACAGCTCGACTGAGCGGAGGTGGCAAGAATAACCAGAAAACTGGCTGGACAACCATAACTTAACCCTGCGTTAACCTGCCAGGGCAACCATGACTTAACCCTTAGTTCCTGGGTTGAATTCTGTCCCCAATACGTGTCCACCACATGAGCCCCCCCAGAATTCGCCCTAGTAATCGAAGTCAGGCAGGCGCGGGTGGACGACAGGCCGTCCGCGGCGGCTCCGGATAACAGGGGCCGGAGTGTCTCTGGGAGGCATTGACGCGGGCCTGTGGAGGTCGGCCTGAGGAGCAGACGAGGCAGCTCGGGCCTCCACGGGGGGAGGAGGCGGAGCCGGGGGACGACCGCGACGAGGAGGTTGGGCTAACTCCAACGGCTGCGTCAAGTCCAGGTGTGCGGGTTTAACTCGGTCCACTGAAACATGCTCGGCCGTGCCCCCAAAATCCACCACCAGGTGCTTAGTTCCCCGTTCCAGGACGCGGAAGGGGCCGTCATAAGGGGGTTGCAGAGGGGGGCGGTGTGCGTCGTGACGGATGAACACGTAGTCCGCTGACTGCAGACCTGGGGGCACCTGGGACACCGGAGCGCCGTGTTGGGCGGTAGGGACGGGTGTGAAAGCTCTGACCCCGTCCAGCAAGGAGGCTCGTTGGTCCACAGCTGACCAGGGACGCGTTGCATTGGGCATGAAATCGCCTGGGACTCGCAGCGGCGTGCCGTACACCAGCTCCGCAGAGGAGGCTTGTAGGTCTTCCTTCGGGGCGGTCCGCAGGCCCAGCATGACCCATGGGAGCTTGTCAACCCAGTTGCAGTCCTTGAGAGTAGCCCGAAGCGCAGCCTTCATGGACCGGTGGAAGCGCTCACATAGGCCGTTCACCTGAGGGTGGTAGGCGGTAGTGCGGTGAAGCTTGATGCCCAGAGCCTCACCCACAGCATTCCATAGCTCTGAGGTAAACTGTGGCCCACGGTCAGATGAAAGGTCGGAAGGCGTACCGAAACGTGAGACCCACGACCCAATAAAAGCCCGGGCCACATCAGCAGACGTCGTGGATGCCAGGGGAACAGCTTCAGGCCAGCGCGTAGTCCTGTCCACCACAGTGAAGAGGTAGGTGAACCCATGGGAGGGGGGTAGGGGACCAACCAGGTCGACGTGGACATGGTCAAATCGTCTCTCCGGCACTGCGAAGCGTTCCAGGGGCGCCTTAATGTGGCGGTGTATCTTAGCCCGCTGACAGACAACACACGAGTCGGCCCACGCTTTCACGTCTCTCTTAAGTCCCTCCCACACAAACTTAGCAGAGGTCAGGCGCACGGATGGCTTACCGCCTGGATGAGAGAGGCCGTGCACAGCTTCAAATACGGGGCGTCTCCAGCTGTGCGGGACAATGGGCCTGGGCTGTCCTGTGGAGACGTCACACAGGAGGGTGACACCTGTGTCGCTGAAAGGAACGTCCTGCAGGCGGAGCCCCGTGTCGGAGGCCCGGAGATGGAGGATGCTCGGGTCCGTGGCCTGGTCAGCAGCCATCTGTGCATAGTCAAGGCCTAGGTGGACCGCTCCAATCACTGCCCTAGACAGGCAGTCAGCTACCTGGTTAGACTTACCAGCGACGTGCTGGATGTCGGTAGTGAATTCCGAAATGTAGGAGAGTTGTCGCTGCTGGCGAGCGGACCATGGCTCGGCCGTCTTGGACATGGCAAACGTGAGGGGCTTGTGGTCCACGTACGCAGTAAACTCGCGGCCCTCTAGCAGGAAACGGAAATGCCGGACGGCGAGCCAGAGACCGAGGAGTTCCCTGTCAAAAGTACTATACTTGCGCTCTCGGGGTGTAAGCTGGTGACTGAAAAAGGCCAAAGGCTGCCAAGCCCCCCCCACCCACTGTTCGTGAACCGCACCAACAGCATAGTCCGATGCGTCCGTGGTTATGGAAATAGGCGCTGTAGGTGAAGGATGCGCTAGCAGGGTAGCCTGGGAGAGCGCAGCTTTAGTCTCGGTGAACGCACGGTCCCGCTCTGCTGTCCAGTCGACCGCCTGGTTGGGGGACATGCCTTTCAGCGCCTCGTACAGTGGCCGGATGATAAAGGCGGCTCGAGGAATGAAGCGGTGGTAGAATGTCACCATCCCGATGAACTCCCTGAGCGCACGAGCTGTTTGGGGGCGCGGAAAGGCCGCCACCGCTTCCACCTTTGAGGGCAGGGGGACTGCCCCGTCCCCAGTGATGCAGTGCCCGAGGAAATCCATGGCTGTCAGCCCGAACCGGCACTTCGCCGGGTTGACGATCAGCCCATGCTGGCTGAGGCGTGTGAAGAGGGCATGAAGATGGGACAGGTGTTCTTCCTCGGAGGCGCTGGCGATGAGTATGTCGTCCAAATAGACGAAGATGAAAGGAAGGCCACGGAGCACTGAATCCATCAGCCGCTGAAAGGACTGGGCCGCGTTTTTGAGTCCAAATGGCATTCGTAGGAATTCAAATAGGCCGAATGGGGTTGTCACCGCTGTCTTGGGGATGTCTGAGGGGTGCACGGGAACTTGATGATAACCACGGACCAGGTCGACTTTTGAGAAGACGCATTTGCCAGACAGGTTTGCAGAAAAGTCCTGGATATGCGGGACAGGATAGCGGTCAGGCGTGGTGGCGTCATTTAGTCGGCGGTAGTCCCCGCATGGGCGCCAACCTCCATCAGGCTTAGCGACGATGTGGAGTGGGGACGCCCACGGGCTGTCAGAGCGGCGGATGATCCCCATGCGTTCCAGGTGCTCGAACTCAGACTTGGCAATGGCGAGTTTGGCGGGGTCGAGACGCCTGGCTCTGGCGTAGACCGGGGGCCCCTTCGTAGCAATGTGATGCTCCACCCCATGCTTAGCGGTGGGTGCAGAGAAGGTAGGCTGGGTGAGGTCAGGGAACTCAGCGAGGAGGCGGGTGAACTTGTCTGCCTCTGAGAGAGAGTTGGCTAGACCTGCATAGGCCGCTTCCCTCCGCGTACATGCGAAGGAGGAGAAGGTTAAGGCATCGACCAGACGGCTGTTCTGAATGTCCACTAGTAAACCGTAAGCGCACAAAAAATCAGCTCCGAGGAGGGGAAGCGTTACATTGGCCATGACGAACTCCCACGTGAAACGTTGTCCACCAAAACACAGTTCTACAGACCGCACGCCGTAGGTGTGGATAGGGCTGCCGTCAGCCGTCGCCAACTGGGGGCCCCGCTCCCCGCCCATGATGTCGACGTCAGTAGCAGGGAGCACGCTTCTCTGTGCGCCCGTGTCACAAAGAAATCGCCGACCGGAGATGGTGTCGAGGATGAAGAGTAGCCTGCTCGTATCGCCAACACTCATGGCCACTACTGAGTGTTGGCCCTCTCGTTTCCCGTCGGTCTGTAGTTGCAGGGGGAACGGCACCGTTTAGCTTTCGCACCAAATCGAGCGTGGTACATACAGAGTCCAGAGGGCTTGTAGCGGTCTGATGCTGTGGCGCCACCGTCGGGCCACGCCCGCGATGTCGGCGGGGGGCCAGTGAAGGTAGGAGCCAGCACCCCGGCATGGGAGGAACGTTGTGTAGCGACGAAGAATCGGTCAGCCTCCTTTGCCAGCTCACGGGGATCAGTGATGGTGGAGTTAGCGAGCGCAGTCTGGACGTGGGGCGGCATGTTGCGCAGAAACAGCTCCATAAACAGGAAACATGGCTTTTCTTGACCCAGTAGGTTTTATTGTATTTAGAAATCACGTCAGGACACAGCGCTGTCGCTCGACACAACCTCTCCGTGGCATTCTTTATTTAGACTGACACAGCATCAAAGGCAGACCCGATCAAACAACCCAGAGCCCGCAGGCATCACCAATCGATCCCAGCACAATAGAACAGCACCAAATCAAATGCAGCACTGTCGATGTGTGCATACATAACATTCCCCCCCCCCCCCCCCGGGCAGGATTTCAAACATGAAAGGTTGACACAAAGTCCTCTAGGTGGCCAGGGCGTAAACGTGTGCGAACAGGTCGCGGGGCGGCCTGAGGCTGGGCAGGCCGAGGTGGGGAGGGAGATGGCAGGGGGAGCTGAGGCCCAGAAATGTCTGGGGCCCGTGTAGGAGCTGCATGAAGCCCCGGGGCGTCTCGCCATGCTGAGGGAATGGCTATGGTTGTGTCACCAGCTGTGTGTGGCGGAGCTGACACCTTCCGTAGACGACTGGAGTGCCACCGAGTGCCATCGCTGAGGAGGTAAGTGGCTGGGCCCAGCTGACGGGTGACTTGGAGAGGAGAGGACCAGTATGAAGCCATTTTATTGTCCCTGTGGGGCCTGCGGACCCTGACCCAGTCTGACACATTGATGTCTGGCACCCTGGTTCGTTTTGACTGGTCAAACCGTTGCTTCATCCGCGTCTGCTGACGAGTGACTGAGGCTCTGACCCCAGAGGGAGGTGCCTGAGGTGTGGAGGGGCGGAGCCTGTCAAGGGGCATGCACAGTTCCCGGCCTAGCATGAGAGAGGCTGGGGAGACGCCTGTGGTCGAGTGCTGTGTGGCCCGATAGTGTAGCAGAGTGTGACGGATGGCCTGCGTGAAAGAGCACCCTTGGGCCATGTGTGCTCTGAGGCCGTTCTTCAGTGACTGGTGAAAACGTTCAACGCCGCCATTGGCCTGGGGGTGGTAGTACGCAGTGCGTATATGACGGATGCCCTTGCTTTCGAGATAAGCAGTGAACTCAGCAGAGACCATCTGAGGGCCGTTGTCAGTGGTGATGGCCTTTGGGAGGCCCCAGCGAGAGAAAAGAGAGTCCAGGAAGTCGATGATGATCTGTGAGGTCACAGTGCCGGAAGTGGTGAGTTCAGGCCATTTTGAGTGTAGATCGTAGGCGACCACCATGAAGCGTTGGTGGTGGGGAACTCCATGGATCTCACCACAAATGTCCAACTGCAGGTGTTCCCAGGGCTGAGAGGGCCAGGCGAGAGGTTGCAGGGGTGGGGGAGCCTGGTGGCCAGTCTTGCCACTCACAAGGCAGGCAGAACAGTCCTTCACCAGAGCCTCAATATCTCTGTCTATCCCCGGCCACCACACCAGGTCTCGGCAGCGCTGTTTAAGTTTCACAATGCCCAGGTGGCCTTCATGCGCCGTATTCAAAACACGTGCACGGAGAGCAGCTGGGACCACTGTGCAAAACCCACGTGCCACGCAGGTGTCGTTCCAGCAGGAGAGCTCCTGTCTGACTCGGGCGAACGCAGCCAGCTCCTCTGGGACCTTGTGAGGCCAGCCGTTCTGGATGTAGGTGCGGAGCTGGGAGAGGACAGGGTCCTGTTCGGAGGCTGCCCTCAGCTCCTGCAGAGAGACAGTGGCCTGGAGGGGTGTGTGTAGCATTTGGACAATGTCCTTTTCCACACAGTCAGTGTCCGTCTGTGGAGCTGGGGTGGAGACAGAGCGAGAGAGCAGGTCGGCGACAACATTGTCTCTGCCTGGGGTGAACTGCAGGCTGAAGTTGTACTGGCGGAGGCGGTCAGACCAGCGGTGCAGCCTCAGGGGTTTGTGGCCTGTCCCAGATGTGGACAGCAGCGCTGTCAGGGCCTGGTGATCTGTCCTGAGGGTGAAGGAGCGGCCATAGAGGTAGAGGTGCCACCTTTCACAAGCCCAGATACAGGCTAACGCCTCACGCTCACCCAC
Source organism: Lampris incognitus (assembly GCF_029633865.1). Classification (NCBI taxonomy): domain Eukaryota; kingdom Metazoa; phylum Chordata; class Actinopteri; order Lampriformes; family Lampridae; genus Lampris; species Lampris incognitus. The sequence continues at coordinate 25,164,229 of NC_079226.1, forward strand.
GGAGTACCGCTGCTCGGTCAGGTTGAGGGCACGGGAGGCGAAGGCAATGGGCTTCTCCACACCGTTCTGGGTTTGAGACAGCACGGCCCCTATCGCTGTGGCTGATGCGTCACAGGTCACAAAGGTGGAGCTGGAGATGTTGAAGTGAGCCAACACTGGTGGTGAAGTCAGTTGAGTCTTGAGATCACGCACAGCGTCACTGCATGCCTTTGACCACACCCATGGCTCGTCCTTACGCAGCAGCTGGCGCAGGGGGGCTGTGGTCGCAGAGTACTGGGGAAGAAACCTCAGGTAGTAACTTGTCATACCCAGGAAGGAGGCGACCTGGGCGGCCGAGCTGGGCTCAGGGATGGCCTGAATGGCGTCCACGTTGGATTGTAGTGGAGTTGCACCGCTCGCTGACAGCCGGAACCCCACGAAGTCGATGGCTGGCACAGAGAGGACACATTTCTCAGCATTGAGAGTTAGCTTGTGCTTGGACAGGGCTGCGAAGACCATGTTAAGGCGCTTGTCGTGGATTTCACTGGTGGGCCCGTGTACCACTATATCGTCCAGATGAATGGCCACGCCCAGTATGCCAGCCAGCACGGAGACCATGATTTTCTGGAAGCAGCTAGGGGCGGAGCTGAGACCGAAAGGCATCCTGGTGTAGCGAAACACTCCTGCATGTGTCACAAAGGCTGTGAGGTTTCGGCTGCTGGGGTGGAGGGGCACCTGTAAGTACCCCTGTCTGAGGTCGAGCTTGGAGAACACCTCAGAGCCATAGAACTGAGCAGTGAGTTCTTCTGAGGTGGGCAGTGGATACTTATCAGGGACCACTGCCTTATTTACTGCACGTAGATCGACGCAGACACGCAGGCCCCCCGACTTCTTCTTAGCCACCACGAGGTTTGAGACCCAAGGTGACGCGTCCACCGGTTCAATGATGCCAGCTTCCAGCAGTTGTTGCAGCTCGGCGGAGACCCCATCACGGAGAGCCAACGGGATGCGGCGCAGTGGTTGGATGACAGATTTCACAGCAGGGTTGAGGAGAGGTTGATGGGTGAAGGCGGAGAGGCAGCCAAGCCCCATAAACAGCGATGGCCACTTCTGCTGCCAAGGTGTGGCGACAGTCAGGATTGCTGCCCCCCTTGTGTCTAAGAGGGAGAACCCCAGAGCGGAGAACAGGTCCAGGCCCATCAGGTTGGCCCCACGGCGTGCCACATGAAAAACTGCATTAGGCACCAGCTTGGTTCCATAGCGGACAGTCAGTTGGAGAGAGCCAACCAGATCGATTTTGGAGTCACCATACCCACAGAGGACAGCTGAGGGTGCGGACAGTGGCAGTGAACCGAAAAATTGACTGTAGGTATCAACATTCAGTAGAGACACACTTGCACCGGTGTCCAACAGCAGGGGAATGCACACATCATTAATGTTGACTGTGCATGATTTGAATGACACTGGCGCAGAGCTCACCTTGTGAATGACGGCGGTTGAAGACTGGGGGGTGTGGCCCTCTGACCCAGCCGGGGAAGATCGACAGACGTTGGCAAAGTGATTGTGCTTACCGCAGCTACGGCATGTCTGGCCACGGGCAGGGCAGTTCTGAGCCCTTGAAACATGAGACCGAGACCCACAGTTACCACAGGACTGTTGAGGGCGGGGCCGAGAACGCCGTCGTTGCAGTTGCAAGACGTCCCCAGTGGAGTCGGCGCCCGCCTCGCTCTGGCTGGGTTGCGTCCCGAGGGGCAGCCGTGAGTAGAGGGAGGAGTCGTTGGCAGCTTGACTGGAGGTGGCCACTTGCTGTGTATTTAGCATAGCAGCACACTCAGCTGCTACCTCAACCTGTAGTGCGATGGTAATTGCTCTGGACAGCAGCAGATCGTCTTTTTCCAGCAGGAGAGTCTCACGCACCTTTGCGTTGTTGGTGTGTTCGATTAGCTGGTCGCGAACCATCTCGTCCTGAAGCGCGCCAAACTTGCATGAGCTAGCTAGCCCTCGCAAATTAGCTACGTACTGCCGCACAGACTCACCAGGCAGTTGGTGTCGCTGACGGAATATAAATCGCCGAAGGAGGGCACTCTGTGGAGCAGTGAAATGGGTGCTCATAAGTCCCACAGCTTCGGCAAAGCTTGTGACGTTCCCCAGAGTCCCGAGCACACGATGACCCTCTGCTCCCAAGCAGTGAAGCAACAGAGCCGTCTTCCTAGCCTGGCTCACGTCGTCGAGCCCTGAGGCGATGATGTAATTTTCAAAACTATGTAGCCAGCGAGTCCATGGTACCGGAGGCTCGCCAGGTAACGCCAGGAAGGGGGCAGGTGGTGGGAGAGAGATATCAGCCATCCTCGTCGCCAATATTGTATTTAGGAATCACGTCAGGACACAGCGCTGTCGCTCGACACAACCTCTCCGTGGCATTCTTTATTTAGACTGACACAGCATCAAAGGCAGACCCGATCAAACAACCCAGAGCCCGCAGGCATCACCAATCGATCCCAGCACAATAGAACAGCACCAAATCAAATGCAGCACTGTCGAAGTGTGCATACATAACAGGTTTAACATCCTGCTCATTAGCTCCGATGGTTTGCCATCTCCCAAGCCCTGAATTGCGAAGAGGCGACGTGCTCTCTCCGTTGCAGACAGTTCAAAAGTTTCAAGGAGGAGATGTTTAAGTGCGGCGTATTTACCATCGGCCGGTGGGTTGGTTATGAAACCGCTAATCCTGGAAGCCGTAGCGCACCCCAGCGCTGCCAATACGTAGTAGTACCTGATCTCGTCTGCTGTTATGTCTCTGAGCGCGAACTGTGCCTCAGCCTGCGCGAACCATGTAGCCGCGGAAGACTCCCAAAACTCCGGCAGTTTAATTGCAACGGCGTTCGTAGCCATAATGTGTGTGGTTTCAGAAAACTTATCCGAAAACCGACGTCGGGGTCACCAGTGTAGAGCCGAAGGAACGGAGAAGACCGTAGGTTCACACTTTAGCCGTGTAGGCAACTTTCTTTAATCCACGGTAAATCAGAGAGACAAACAAAACCCACAGCTCGACTGAGCGGAGGTGGCAAGAATAACCAGAAAACTGGCTGGACAACCATAACTTAACCCTGCGTTAACCTGCCAGGGCAACCATGACTTAACCCTTAGTTCCTGGGTTGAATTCTGTCCCCAATACGTGTCCACCACACATGCACATTACACTACCCCCCCCCTTTCGGGAATCGCGTTCCCGCGCTTCAGCATACCAGCTCACTCACTCCTCTGGGCGCATGCGCTTCCGATGGCCTCAAGGTCTCACCATCCACAATATGAAACCGATCGCCGGTTTCACATGCATTGTTGTTATGCAACTGTAGCAGCGCAAATAGCAGCAGTAAAGGGAATGTTACAACAGAGACTGTAAGAAACGAAACGTAAAGAAAAAGGTGTATCTCTGTAGTGATCCTTTCCATAATGTTGTCAGACACTTAAAATAACAATCTGAGCCTGCCAGTGGCCAAAACCAGCACTTTTAGTGGATGTACTTTGACGGGTGCTATGCGCTACATGCACTAGGCTATGTGACGTAGTTCCGCTTCGAAATAGTACTGCTTGTACGTTTCCGCTCCCTTTGTTTACATCACGCTGGTGCCAAGCTAGCTAGTTAGCATGACAGTTTGCTCATCATCATGAGCCTACCTAGAAAAAAGTTCAAGACCGAACATTTTCAAAAACAGCAAAATAAATACTCTGAACATTGCTGTGTCCCACTTTGTTCGGCTAGCTCCAAGTTTAACAGCATACTAAGTTTCCATGGCTTTCCAATCCATCCTGACCTGGGAAGACAGTGGATGGTAAACATACGCCGGGATCATTTCACCATCACCTCTCACACTATGGACTGTAGCAGACACTTCTCCACTGATCAGCTCATAGAGCCAACAACCCTTGATGGTCGAAGAAGGCTTGTTAAAGGTGCTTTACCGATGCTCTTTGAGTGGAATGGCTCTACTGTTGAGACACCACAGCGCAGTGTGTGGGAGAGAGCAAAACGGCCCGTTGATCCAGTTCCTCCTGAGGAGCACCACGATAACACGGGATCAGGACTACTGCTCTGTCCCTGAACCGTCTGCACTGGACATGTCCTTGTCATCTGTAGAAGACAAAGACAAATAAATTGAAGACCTGAGAAAGGAATTGCAGGAGTTGCGTGTCCAGCGAGAGTTTGGGTTACAGCGGTTTGCGAGCTCCGATTCTATACCAGGTAAGTGTAGGTCCAAGTTGTGTGTAACTGTTAGTCTAACGTTAGCAAACTGTTTAACATCAACCATTAACATTGGACATAAATTAAATTATAAAAATCCTGTCATCAGTGTAGCCTAGTGTTTGTTTACTTTTGTCATTGGGAACCCTGTGCTCCATCCACAAGTTATACTGTGTGACCGCTGACAATGTTTCTATATATGTATAACGGTGATGCATTGGTGGTTAAAATAGTCTATACATATAAACACCCTATCCGAATGTTGATTTGGGTAACATATGAGATGACAGGATACTTGTTACAATTAACATGATTTCGGTGACTGTACATGATTTTATCGAGTGTTAATTAATGACCTGATGTGTATCTTTTGTGAATAGATTTGCAAGCTATGACCACCTGATAGCGTTTTGGTTTTTGACTGAGCCTTCCATTTATTAAATGGTCCGGGTCTCAAGAGCCAAATCAGCTGCCAAGATGAATGAAGTGGTCACACAGGCACGTCCGTCAACGGTAGGCTATGGTTGGGGATATTCAGGGAGTTGCTAGTGCAACTACATTAACATTACTGTCAGTCATTTATCAGATGCTTTTCATGGTGTTGGTGTTGTTTGCTGGCAAATTCTGTGGACATCTGTTACTTTGAGATTTGGGAGCTCCTGCATAGAACGGGTGTAAAACAGCGCCATCGATAGACCGGAAACACACAAGCAGTATTAGGTAGAATGCTGAAATGATTGTGCAAAGAGCGCATTGCCCCAAAAGATTACATTGCAGCCCGTTTCGCGGCTGCTGGCTGAAGCGTTCTCGCTCAATACTGGACTACAGAGGCGTTGTTAGGATCTTGAAACATTGGGGGCTTAGCCCAGCCCAGAAATCTTTACCCGATAATTGCACCATGGTGCCATTTTCAGGTTATTTCAGAGTAAAATGAATATAAGATGTGACACACTGTACTCTACCAAAAGGTTCCAGTCAGGTGCATAGGCCGGATTTCAGAACACACTAGAATCAAAATAAGCAAAATGAGTGCAATCTGAGTTCTCATTCAACTTCGTTATTATGTCTATTTTCAGCAGCAGGAGTAAAACCCTTGACGTTGATAATGTTGCCAATGATATGGTCAATTTTGAAAATTGACCAACCCTGGTCTCATAGCTGCTGCTTGTATTGTGCGACAAGGACTCCTTCTGAACTGTGACAAATTTGAACTATGACAAACTGTCTTAACTCTGTGTCTTATCTGTCTATCTGATACTCTCCTTCACCTCTCTTTTGGTGTCTCTTCTGTCTGACACGCTCCTCATCTCCTCTGCTCTCTCCTCCTGTTCTCTTCTCTCTCCGCTCATAAAAAGGATGCAGTCAGTATATGCCAACCGAAATCTAGCCAAATCTCTCATTTTTGATGCGATTATTAGATCATAAACACATGTTATTTATCAAATGTATACATATACTTAACCAGTTATTTGAATACACCAACGAATATCAGATTATACAAAAGCAAACCATTAATGCGCCTCCATCCCATTGGGGTTAAATAGTCATCGCTGCTCATTATTCCATATGGGCTGACAGTCACACAACACAGCAACACTACTGCATGCCAGCTACAGGCCAATGTTTAATACAGCAACAGATGTACATCAGTCAGCATTCTGGTGCTATTTATTACTTACTGCGGTGAAGGGCGAACGCTTCGGTGTCCTTTGTCAAGTTATACTAAAGTGAGGTTTTTAAATATGGAAAAAAGTAATGTGGGGTTTCAAACTCACTCTATAAAAGTAGATCAAATAAAGTGTATGTGCTGATAAAACCATTTGATTTCTGTCAACTTTGATTTGAAGGGTCATTGCTGAGTGTTAAGGGATGCATGGCACGCATTATTCGGTAGAACTGGTTGTTGCTACCAAGTAATGCATCCCCTATTGGTCTTGTTAGTGTAACAGTGTAACGCCCACGGATGTGTAGACTCTCTAGCCCTCAAGTGGCTAACGGGTCTGTTCATTTAGTTGACTGGTTAGCACAGTTGCCCGTGGTGCAGGGAACCCAGGTTCGATTCCCGGCTGCCCCTGAATTCTCACTACATTAGTCACGATAATCCCCTCCCAGTCTCTGACGTAAGCGGTTCTTTGTTCTAGCCCAGCAAAGAGTTGGTGCCGCTCTGGAACCAGTTTTCCTGGCCGAGAGCCAGTTCTTTTTCTGTCGAAATGTGAAGAACTGGTTCGAGATTAGGCACTGACTCCAAACCAGCCGTCAAACTGCCTTGGTGGAATAGGACCCTTTGCATGACTACATTTAAAAAGCGGCTGCTTTAACATCTGTTTGGTGAACAGCAGCTGTACTGGACAGCAGTTTTCAAACCCTTATCATTTATACAGTTAAATAGCGCCAATTTATTTTTATATGAATTAATTACCTGGCGGTGGCAAAGTGGCACAGTGGTTGGCGCGGTCGCCTCACAGCAAGAAGGTCCTGGGTTCGAGCCCCGGGGTAGTCCAGCCTTGATGGGTCATCCCGGGTCGTCCTCTGTGCGGAGTTTGCATGTTCTCTCTGTGTCTGCGTGGGTTTCCTCCGGGGGCTCTGGTTTCCTCCCACAGTCCAAAGACATGCAGGTCAGGTGAATTGGCCATACTAAATTGTCCGTGTGTGTGTGTGTGTGTGTGTGTGTGTGTGTGTGTGTGTGTGTGTGTGTGTGTGTGTGTGTGTGTGTGTGTGTGTGTGTGTGTGTGTGTGTGTGTGTGTGTGTGTGTGTGTGTGTGCCCTGTGATGGCCTGGCGGCCTGTTCAGGGTGTCTCCCTGCCTGCCGCCTATTGACTACTAGAATAGGCTCCAGTGACCCTGAGAGCAGGATAAGCAGTTCAGATAATGGGCGGATAGATAATTACCTGGCTACAGTCACTGCTGCCATGATCACTGGAAAGTCTGGGCGTGACACCGCTTATAAATGCGTTTCAGTTACCATGAATTTCACTCTTAACTGCGTGTGGCTATTAGTGCTGGTGTTTGTGAATTGGACTTTTCTTGCAATGAGGCGTTTCAGTAGTATCCATAAGCAGCAATATTACATTCATTAGCTTGCAAACTGCTGCACTGATTCACAGCCAATAGGGAAACTAGTGTGTGCGTGTACCAGTGACGTCATTGGTCGGCCGACCCATCGTGTAGCTTCAGTCACATCGTTGGCCACCGCTAGCTGGAACCGTCATTTGTCACCTGGCCCAATCGTGTCACACTCACCACTCAGTCAGTCAATCAGTCAGTCAGTCATTCAGGGACATTTGTGTTTGTAGGAATGACTCCGCTGGCCAAAAAATAAAAAATAAAAAAATTTGAGATCAGGGCTATTGAAAACATTTGGGCTGTAGCCTCGGACACCCAGGCCTAATGACATCCATGCTGGACCAATTCCAAAAATGCTTGTCCCTGTTAGTCATTTAGACCCCAAATGATGGGAAAATATGGCCCAGGTTTAAAAATACCGGAATTACCCTTTAAGTTTCATATATTTTTCAAACATCAACACAACCCCATAGTGTCTGCAATATTTTACAAGGCAAATGTTAAACCCAAACTGATAAATAAGATGTGTTCTAATGTAGATGGAAAAGGTGGGAATGATATTTAGAAGATCCATTTAAAAATGTTAAAATTTATTTTCATTTCATTTAATCAAAAGAACATTGGACATAAAAAATACAGTGGAATGAACAAGGGAAATAAAGTGCACAATCCTTTGGTGTCAGATTCATTTCAGCACAAGGATAGGCTGTTATCCAATCTTTTACAAGAGTTTAAAATAGGATCACAATTTCACAAAAATATCTCTGTAGTCTGTTTAATCTGTGTGGTATAAAAAAAAACAAAAAACAAAACATGACCTCTCATGTTAGATTCTTGAAAAACTCTTCATTTTCCTCAATGTGCAGAAGGCAGAGGTAGTGTGACCCAAGATAACTCAAACAGCACGGAAGTATGTTCTGTATCATGGTGCAGTTTTGACCCAGTTGTCAAAAAATATACACAATCTCTGCATCGCACCAGCCATCACTTGCTGTGACAACCTATGCTGATGCATTGCCGGCGTGATTCTGATATCTTGTTTCATACCCTCTTCGTCTCCTCTGAACTTTGTGCTCTCGTTAAAGCCACCTTTAATCCTGAACCCTGTATTGTCCTTCACAGCAGAGAAATGTACATGCGCGAGGCCGGACATGACAGGCCTTTAGATTCCTTAACGTTCTGCAGCACGTGTTCCCCAGTCATCTGACTGGTGACAGCAATGCTGCAAGTTTCACTGTAGAGACAATGGCCTTTGTACTCTGAACACTGACTGAAGCAAATGTTCATATTTACACAAAAAAAAAAAAAATGGTGTACTTTTGATTTCATACATCACCCATCCATTCTGTCTTTATTGGTACCATTTTGTTCATAATGTCTAATTTTGCGCAGGGCGCAGGGTCTCTCTCCTATTATCCAGGCGGTCACCTATGGAAGATTGACACTGACAACACTTACGTCACGAGCTAATTTTTGTGCACGATTCAGTCGACCTGTATTAACTAAAGAATACAGAAAGTATGAACTCAAATGTACACATACTAAGTGGTTTCGAAGAAAGGCAACACGTCAGCTGGTACCGCGTTTTTGCGCTCAGCAGCCTCCTGAAGAATTCACAGTTTTGTTGTTGCTATGTGTTTCCTAAAGACGGGGCGTCGTGTATTGTGACCACAGTAGAGCCACTATTGGTACTGGACTGCTCTATGTGGTTCCCCTCGGTGCTGTTCGGTTCCACCGTGGGGAGGTGGAAGCCGTTCTCAGAGACCGGGTTTGAACTGACGATGCTGCCTGACACACAGCTGACCCCGAGGTTGCTCATTGGCATGCTGCTCTGCACGGTGGACGCTGACATCTTTTTCTGTGGAGGTTTGGAGCCCCCACCGGCTCCCAGCACTCTGGAGACATGAGTGTACCTGGCGACAATAACAGAGATTTTAACATAATGTTAAAAACGACTGAAATAATGCTAATGGAAGGGGTGAATGTTTTGACAAAAAAAAAAAAAACACACACACACACATACACACACACACCCAATCATCTGTTGATTTTGGCAAAAACTGATGGAAATGTTTGATACATCATGAGGCTAGTGTTGATACAGTACGGCCCAGTCCAGCTACTGTACAATGCCATTAATTGGGTAGGAATTGAGGAATGCTGACAGACCTGTTGTATGTCTTTAAGATGACGAGCAGAATGGTGAGAATGATGATGACACCTATAACGATGACAGCAATCATAGCCCCAGAGCCTGGGAATCAGACAGAGAGCGAGAGAGAGAGAGACATAGACAGAGAGAGAGAGAGAAAGAGACATAGAGAGAGACACAGACAGAGAGAGAGAGAGAGAGAGAGAGCGAGAGAGAGACATAGAGGTAGACAAAGACAGAGAGAAAAAGAGAGAGAGAGAGAGAGAGAGAGAGAGAGAGAGAGAGAGAGAGAGAGAGAGAGAGAGAGAGAGAGAGAGAGAGAGAGAGAGAGAGAGAGAGAGAGAGAGAGAGAGAGAGGTGCATTTTGTAAAGTCAATAGTTGTTTCTAGTATTTCCATTCAACACATTCCTTCTGGGCCACATGATACATTTTTGTTTCTATTAAAAAACCTGTAGAACTTAAACAGTGCAGCTATTCAGATACTTTAAGTGCACAATTTAGTACATGAAAAGACAAGCAAACTTATTTTTATTATTATTATTGTTATGTAGCAGCACATAAGCAGAAAAAGACCATATATTCCCTGAAAGTGCATTGCCGCCATTCCTTCATAAGACTGCATGACACGCGGCATTGTTGTCTATAAGCCCTCGTTTACCTTGACTACAGTCATGGCATCCTTGAGCTGAACCTCCATATGAGACACTCCTACCAGTTTATGTTGAGCGAAAAATAGCTTACACATCCAGCTGTTTTACAACTGTCTGACTTACTGATTAAGGTAGGGGGGGAAAACAGCCAAGGGTATGCACACACACACACACACACACACACACGCACACACACAGGCGGCTTGCTGTATGTATCCTTACTCTGGATGAGTATTTGTTCTTTGGACTTGGTGGTGGTGGTTGTGTTCGGGACGACAGTGGTAAGGTTGGTCACAGGTGAGACAGTTGAAGCTTGCATCTTCAGCAATAACCTGCAGAGGCAGAAAAATAAATAAATACACGTTTAGTGAAAGTGATGCCGCTCGACACCATGACTTATAGGAGCACAGCTCTATACAGATAATAAAAAAAGCGATAATTATATTAGCTGTGTGACCAACTAAGTACACAACAGAAGAACTTGTGCAACAATGGCGTCATCACGCACTAACTCTCTGTTGACATTTGAGGAAGGAGGAGAAGACAAGAGACGGTGGAAAGAGAAAGACAGCATACCGCATACAATAGCTGGGTGGCGTAGCGTCATGTGTGGATGAAATTGTTTTAAAAAAAAACCATTGGACTCTATTCAATGCGCCTTTATCACATTTCAAACAATGGCTATATCTTGCAAACAGAGCAGACAAACTAAGTAGGCTGGGCAGACACGTCCACCCTCCGCTGCTTGCGTCACTTTCATGCTGTAACACTGACCTCAGGGTTGGTGTTGTGTGCACTGATTGAAGTATGGATTTTAACATCCACGGCAGCACCCAGAGAGCAACATACCTGTCTCAAGCTTGACGGACCACCTGTAAGGGTCCTCGTTTCACGTCAACTTCCAACGGAAAACAATCCGTCATGCATAACTGACACGAAGAACGCACAGCTTTGGGTTTACTCTCAATCAGCTGGATCTAATGTTACAAAACAGCCCCCCCCCTGAAAATAAATAAGTGAGATGTAGCAGGGATTATATGCTTTGTGTTATTTAAAGCTTTCCTCCTGTAAATAAATGCATCAGTATTGAACTGTCTGACAGGATTTGAGAATGTTCTGTTATTGTCCTAAACCTGAGTGTTTATCGTATGATTCTGAAGGGGAGACGTTTCTACAAGTGATTACATAGTGGTAATACCCTGTCGCACACACACACACACACACACACACACACACACACACACACTTTATCTTCTTGCTGTCAGTGATCATATTTGATCCTGATTTATAAATATTGCTGTGACCTTTCACAGATGATAGTAATTGGTGACATGATGATATATTCTGGCTGACAGCGGTGTACAACATGTTGGACTCCTTCCTGTCAGGCAGACTTCCTTCCGTTTATTGGTAAAAATCCCAGCTACACGTCAGAGCTTTTTGATGACATGCTCACTAGCTGAGGGACAAAAAAGTAAATTCTCGTGAGAGTCCGGGTGGCATGGCAGTCTACTTCCGTTGCCTACCAACACGGGGATCACCGGTTCGAATCCCCCTGTTACTTCCGGCTTCCCTATAGATACAATTGACCATGTCTGCGGGTGGGAAGCCGGATGTGGGTATGTCTCCTGGTCGCTGCACTAGTACCTCCTCTGGTCGGTCGGGGCACCTGTTCAGGGGGGAGGGGGAACTGGGGAGAATAGCGTGATCCTCCCACGCGCTATGTCCCCCTGGCCTGGTGAAACTCCTCACTGTCAGGTGAAAAGAAGCGGCTGGCGACTCCACATGTATTGGAGGAGGCATGTGGTAGTCTGCAGCCCTCCCCGGATCGGCAGAGAGGGTGGAGCAGCGACCGGGACAGCTCGAGAGGCTGGGGTAATTGGCTGGATACAATTGGGGAGAAAAAGGGAGAAAAAAATCTGAAGAAAAAAAAACTAATTACCTGACAATTATAAATGTATTTAATACATCTTTGAACACTGAGTCATCAGTGCTTGTAGGTGGAACAAGGAGTGGACAGCATCATGGAGGCAGCTCCACCCTGACAACTCATGCGTATTTGTATTTGTATTTTGTTTTTGATTTCCTTGATTTGGTGTGTGTGTGTGTGGGGGGGGGGGGATCTGTAGGCTGGAAGCCATGCTAATGCCTACAGGTTCCCTCACTATCTTCTGTCATGTATATTTATGTGTAAATATTATATTACTTTGATTTGGTGGGGGGCCTGTGGGATGGGAGCCATGCAAAAGCCTCTAGGTTACTGCACTACTGTACTGTCTTGTCTATCTGTGGATTTTGAATTGGATTTCTTTGATTTGGTGGGGGTGGTGGTGGTGGTGGGGGTGGGGGGGACTGTAGGCTATAAGCCATGCCAGAGCCTACAGGTTACCTCACTATTTTTCTGTCTTGTCTATCTGTGTTTTAAACTTTAGTTTAACGTCTTGTATCTTGCGTTTACTTCTTGTTATAATGATTAAGCATATATCTGTTTAAATATGTAAAAAAAGAAAGATGTGTGTTACGCATGTTGTTTCATAATAAAAAAAAAACAACTCCGATGAGCAAGTGATGCTACAAAGCATGACTTAGGAATCTGGACGCGAATCAGAAAGTTCAAGTGTTTCAGGTGCCATCACCCGCTCTTCCAATAGCATGCAAAGTTGAGTCTAAATTCCCTTTGTCAACCACTAATCATTTGCTCAGGATTATTTTGCAGATTAGTCTATAATGAGACCTCCACTGAGGCTACTTTGCTGTTTTCAGCGTCATGTCAGTAGTATTACAACACACAATGTATTCACCTTGAGAAAAAAAGTCACAACTCAAAACATATCCTTTGACATTTCGTTATTGGGTGATCCAGTGTATAACCATGGCATCGTTTTGTCCAACTGGGGCAAAAGTTACCTGCAAATAGTCAACCTTATTGTACATCAGTTATTTTCAAGCCATTTTGAGTGGGCATCACAGTTTTCAAAATGTGGACATTTCATTATGGACTGAATCTGAACATGTGAAAGGACCAAATATCAGGCATGGTGTGAATCAGTACGTGAGGCCCAGTGAATCCCTGAATCGCTTAGTGAACACAGTGAGTTTTATGGAGCGAAGCGCTGCAGTGCAATCACAACAGGTGCTTCAAAAGAACAAAATTTGCATCGGCTATAAAAAGCTGAAAACCCTGGCACACGGAAGAGCAGCCTTCGTACAGGTGCACATTGTTGCTTGTGCATGCAAGCGCACACGCACACGCATGCATACACACACACACACACACACACACACTACTACTACCTTGCTCTCTTCTGAGGCAAAGCAACAAAAATGCTGCCAATTCCTCATAAAATAAACAAAATTATAAATTTAAATGGCAGTAGTTAGTAGTTAGTTTGCTATCCGTCGCTGTGAGTAATGTTAGATCTATATAGGAGGGAACATGGGTTCTCTCCTCACACTGTGTAGAAAAACACTAGCCCTCCCCAGCACTGTTAGCTGCTGTGGATAATGGTTTTTCTGGTACAGAACAGAACATTGTGTATTCCCCGGAGCAGAATGGGTCTCACAGTGTCCACTTACGCTTTCCCTTTTGACCGAGAGTATGAATAAGCTAATTTAACATTAGTGTGTCAAAAAACACTGATTGTCATGATAAACTGTTCATACATCTGACTACAAACATCGGATAATGGTTACTTTTAAAGACATTTCCAGATATTTTCAAGACTTCCCAATATTTTATGTATTCCAAAAATGGAATAAGCACAGGGCTATTTTTATTTGGGCTATTCGTATTCCTTGACCCAGAAAATAGAAAGACATTGCATCATTCCTCACCTCCGTCTTCTACCTCTCCATGTCTTTCATGCGCGCGCGCACGCACGCGCGCACACACACACACGCACGCACGCACACGCACACGCACACACCATTTCATGCCACTGATAAATACTACATCACTTGTCCAATAGTCACGACCAACCTCCCTCAACCCCCCAGCATCATCCCTTCTTTAATTAAACCTTTAGTATAGAAAAGTGCTGGATAATCCAGATTATTACCACATCGCTGCTGATTGCTTGTCCAGGACCAGCACACCAAGTTTAGTGTCTAACTAAACAGAACAGACCTGACTAGGAGGAAAAAACCATCTCAGGATCAGTGCTTCAAAGTCTCGACCAACCTCCCTCAACCCCCCAGCATCATCCCTTCTTTAATTAAACCTTTAGTATAGAAAAGTGCTGGATAATCCAGATTATTACCACATCGCTGCTGATTGCTTGTCCAGGACCAGCACACCAAGTTTAGTGTCTAACTAAACAGAACAGACCTGACTAGGAGGAAAAAACCATCTCAGGATCAGTGCTTCAAAGTCTGCTCTATCTATGCAGACCAGTAAATGTTGAAAGGAAGTCTGGACTTCTCTTTCAGACTTATTCTGTGATGAAATAACCTCAAGGTAGAAATATTACATGCATGGATCCAGGCAACGCATTTTCAAACATAACTATTATCAATTTCTGGGGGTAATTTGAAATAGATCAAGTGGCACTAATGTGCAACAGCATCATATTCCACCTCCGGTCTGAGCCATGTCCAGCGAGCTGAACGAGCTTTTCCATTTACGACCTTAAACATGTCACATGCTTCACCTGTGAGGACCTAACTGATGCCAACAAACAGAGGTGGATGAAAGAAAGAGATGAGATTGCCTTGGCCCGGACCTTTGCCCGTGTTTTGTGTGCCGTGAGCTTGCAGCGTTAGCGCGACAAACAGAGAGAGGAGGCACCGCGAGGGTTTCGAAGGAAGTGACCCCGGAACGTTCAATTCTCCTGACAAAGAGGCCACGAAAACGTGATGTGGATTGAAAACTTTGTGACACGGATAATCTTGTCGCTGTTCATCTATCAAATTATGGGTAAGGGACTCCGACAGAGCTCCTTAGAATCAGGGACCCCATGCTTTTCAATGTAGTACTGTATTCTCCCACTTCCTGTTAAATGGCAAATATTGCACAACCAATTTTACCCAGTGTTGACTCTCTATTAAGCCATAGAGATTAGTAATGGCACATATATCATGTTGGCTGTTTGCGGAGGTGACAGCTATTGATAAGTGGCTCGTTGATCCCATGCTGTACAGGGCTGGTAAAACAAGATGGAGAATTTCCCATTTATGTTGGCAAACCACAAATACAGTGTGAGGAGATGTCTCTTTTTAGGGCTCAAATCATAATCAGCATTTTAACTCAATTTGTAGCCACAAGTCAGAAGGTTAAATGTGAATTACAGTATATATATGCTCAGGGCTGGGGAGGGCCAGGTTAGGATACACACAAACCCACCAAACAAGCAGAATCTTACCCTGCAATAATCAGCAATCATGGGTGTAGATTAATGCTATTGAAATTCCCAAATACAAATTGGAATATTTTTTCGCCATTTCATTTAAGATTGTGACATCAAGCAAATCTCAAAGTGAAAGTAAATATTGCGTGAGGCCACGATTTTAGAAAGAAAACGAGAGATGTAATGTACAAAATGAGAGAAAATGGAAACTGCAAGTATTCAGATTACATATCCCTTTCCCCAGTATCCCCATACTCATCTGTTCCCCTCGCTGCAATAACGGTTTGTGTGTTGTTCCACAACCCACAGCTATTCTCTTGCACCGCCAATTCATTCAATATCCTCTTTTCATCCCTCAGCAAACACCAATCATTTTATTGCTCTGTTTGGGGAGAATGGGTTCGCGACAAAGAACAGGAACAATTTAGTTTCCTCTTTTTATAAGGGAAGAGGTCAGATTTTTTTTTTTTAACCTGGCTCAACTTTTCCCCTTTTCACAAGTTCACATATGGGTGTACGTGCACGTGCCCACACATTGTATGTTATGAGTACACTTTACTAGTATGTGTGAAAGCTTTTCAATAGTCCTCTTGGGCGCTTTACAGTTGTGTATATGAGCGTATACGTCATTTTTCAGTTGTTTGTGTGAGTGTTTCAGTTATGTATGTAAAAGCATTTCCCTTGTATGTGTGTGTGGTTTTCAGTATAGTATGTGAATGAGTTGAATGGATTTGATTTTTCAAATGTGTATGTGAGAGGAAAATTCTGAATTATGTCCCTAATGGCCCCTCACAGCATGTAACTTTATCTCCTGCACACACACATCTAAATACATTCAAAGAATGACCTCCGTCAAACGACTGAGTCTGGTCAATATTTAAACAATCGGGTCTCGCCTAGGGACTATTATGACACATGTGGAGCCATTGGTTCGCTGAGAGAGAGGCACACAGCGTCATGTGGGAAAAGAGAGTTCATCAGTCAGTGACAACTTTTACGATCCATCCCCAGCTGTTTCTGTCTATGTCACATAAACTTTTCCCATTTTGTTCACCTCACCTGTGACCTATTTCTCAGGTGGTTGGTATTACACACAGCTATTGCACCATGAACACTCAACTAAGTACTGAGGCATTATTACATTCTGAAAAATCCTGCATTCACAAAATGCACAGAAAAGCTAACCTAAGATATTTTGCACTGAAAAACACAAAATCCGCATAGACTTATTATTCGGTAGAAACGCACATCGGAGTTGCTGAGAGTGGTTCTTGCACAATAGCTTCCCACCTCGCCACTCTTTGTTAGCAGGCTTTCAATAGACGTGACTGAGAGATATTTATAGGAAGACAACAGAGATGAAGGCTTAGCGGTCTTGTGATGTGATGGCTCAAGAAAACCATTAGTCAAGACTTCAGGAGTGGAAATGAGCTTTTTCAGGGTTGTCGCTTTCCATTCTCATATTTTCTCCTCTTATGCAGCACACAGATTTATTTTATGAAAAGGACATAATTGTATGCGTTTTTTGTGTGTTAGTTCAATTTAATTCATGCTATCATCTTTAACATATGAAATAACGGCCTACCATCACATGCGCCTCAGAAATAGATGAGGGGGTAATGTGCGTCTGATATAAGTTTCAGGTTTAAACCAAGCATTTTATCATTGAAGTTTATTATGTTTCTTTTTATCCCCAATTTTCACTATCTACAAAGGAACTTTGAAATAAGACTTTTAATTCGAATAGGAAGCTGCAACAGAAAAAAAAATATTTATAGGTGACATGAAATATTTTGTGGGTTATTTGCAATCTTCACAGGTGGGAAAAGATTGCTTTTACTTTACGGTTAAGGTGAAATCTGTGTAAACCAGGTGCAGAAGTCTGACCAACATCATCGGTCCCTTGACTGACTGTATAGATACAGTATCCTTCACATCTCTGATGCTGCTCCACGGTTCACCCACTGAACATAGTATATCATCTCAAGGGAAATCCTGCTTGGCTCATCTGGGCTGACATTCTGACTGGACTGGCCCATTTAGGTTAATCTGGCATGTCTGAGGGATAAAGAGTTAATCAGTCCTATCCATATAGTTTTGGCCTATAGTATCTAAAAGTATTGCTGGAAAAGTTGATATTAGGATATCAATCCACTGTTACAACTATAGTAACATGATGTTAGGTCAGATGAAATGGCATTATAATGCTAATTGGAAAAGCCCATTCTTCATTTGTAGGACACTTATCTACTATTAGTTCCTTAGCGTAGTCTTCTTGTACAAACACTTGGATTTCAATCAGTATTAGAGCATAAACTTTCTGTTGATGGTGAGTAGATGTATAGCAACAAAAATCATAAAAATGTTGCATCCTCAAAATATTGTGTCCCCAAACTATGAAGCTCTAGCCTTCTTGCATATACAGTAAATAATCAATCCACGGCCTTTCTCTCAACTCATTTTGATGACGTATTTAAAAGCCTGTCGGTTAAGTTTAGTTTTCCTGCAACTTCTACAGTACTGAAAGTAATTAAAATTTGTGAGGGATAAGAACAGAGATTATTTTTAGTGGGCTACATTATTTATCCTTACGATATAACATGTCAGACAGAGGGTCAATTTAAACATCTAGCTGGCGACAATTTTCCAACAAATGTTGGATAGTGATGATCAAGCTGATGTTCACTTTCAACTCAGTCGACTTTAAATAGGACTAATTTCACTTTACTAAAAGTGAAATGGACCTCATATTACAAACCCCACACTATTACCTAGGCAGCTCAACATTTTGTGATTCAATGTGATTTCAATGTCTAATTTCAAGCAAAGTTGGGGAGATCAGTACAGACGTACCGTGGCTTATATGTAAAGTTCATCATTTACCATTACAAAAATGTCCCATACTTATTAAGTAAAGAGGAGCCATGCACATTCAAAATGCATGCGTCATATAGTTGGAAACGTAAAGAGAAATCCTCTACTGCTTGATAATTCATGGACGTGCAATAGTAATACACCCAACAGGAAACGTCCAGTTGGAGGACCTACTATAAAGGCCTGAGACATGCAGAGACAAACCTGCAAACAACACAATCAAGTCTCAAGTGATTAATCAATAACTAATGATTAAGCAAAACTATCTAGAACACGAAAACTCATGGTAAGTAACAGTCTGGGAGGAAGTGACTTCACAATATCACGTAGACAGTCTAAGAGCAAGCCCATTACACATGCAGCGCATGAGCAAATAGTGAAGGTCTAAGGACCCTCTGCTCAGTTAAGGTATACAAGATAAAAAGCCGGTCAGTTTGAAGGTGAGAGTTATGGAGCCCTAACATGTGAACCTCCTGGATTTGATCCTGTCGTTTCATCTTCCTACCCAACGGTAATGGTTATTTGTTAGAATCCAAGCACTCTTGGAATGTGAGGTATTCCCTTTCACCCGAGACTCACCTGTTGTCTTGCCTTGTTGTTTGGGAGCCCCCATGTGTCCCAGCTTCACACACACACACACACACACACACACACACACACACACACACACACACACACACACACACACACACACACACACACACACACACACACACACACTAGGGGCACATGATCACGTACTCAGGTGTACACGAAACAGGCTGACAAACGGAACCCGCTCAGTAAAAACCCAATCACAGCACCGAGAGCAGTAATAGTAAAACGTTATAATAAATGCAACGAGTCAATAACAGCTCTGAGCACACCTGGCTCTGTCTGATCAGCATTATCCCTTACCTTACCGGCCAGCGTGTCTTCTATGATTCGGTCCCAGCCTTCTCCAGGTGGGAGCCTGAGCAGCACCTGGCTCACGCTCCCTCAGCCGACGGAGGGGGGCATAGTCCACTGTGTGACGGGCAGATGGGGCTGACAGACAGACCCGGGTCAAGGGGCTGGGAGTTGGGAAACGGGGAGAGGAAGAAGAGGTGGAAGAAGAAGAAGGAGTAGAACGGTGTGCTTCTGAGTGATGAATCAGGTTCAGCAGCTGCCACAGTGACTGAACCGCAAGTACAGGGAGAAACTAGATGTACGCAGAAGAAGAGACAGGGGGGAGGGGGGTGGGAAGAAGAAGAAGAAGAAAAACAATAACAGAAGCGGATATGCGTCTCTCGAGTTCCTTTGACTCTGTGTGAGGGAAGAAAGTGAGGAGGAAGAGCTCCACGCTCGCTCGCTCGCTCGCTCGTTGCTACCCAGTTGCTCCTCGCCGTGTGTAATGATTCCGGCCAGCTGGTTTTTCTGGTCCCTCTACCCGGCCCCGGCGTGTCGTGGCCGCTGATTAAAAAAAAAGAGGGCTCCTCTCCGTAACGTTTCTGCGCTGATGTCAATGTGGTTACCTTCACCCGAATCAGACAATCCCACCACGTCTCCCATCCAGATTACTTGCAAGAGGGAGTGGCTGTGTGTGTGTGTGTGTGTGTGTGTGTGTGTGTGTGTGTGTGTGTGTGTGTGTGTGTGTGTGTGTGTGTGTGTGTGTGTGTGTGTGTGTGTGTGTGTGTGTG
Source organism: Lampris incognitus (assembly GCF_029633865.1). NCBI lineage: Eukaryota > Metazoa > Chordata > Actinopteri > Lampriformes > Lampridae > Lampris > Lampris incognitus. The sequence goes on from NC_079226.1 coordinate 25,184,194, forward strand.
TGTGTGTTAGGGGGGTCAGTTTCTCTGTGTTGTGGAGGATGGGGAAAAAAAGAAGTATCTCTCACATAAGAACAGCAATGTGAAATAATCCTTAATAATCGCACCCGTTGGAGTACCCTCCCCCCCTGTTATGCATCCGTGTGGTTTCATGTGTGCAGGCGAGTGCGCGTGCACGCGTGCCGGGTGTATGCGCGCACGTTTGCATGAGCATGCGTAGCTGTGGTCGGGTTCAAAGATGCTATCACAATTTCATTAAACTTCTGAGGGAGCTCATCTCTTGGAAATGAACTGTGTGAATTACGCCACATGACCAAAGGGCGCTGGGCGGGGTTGGAAGAGTGCAAGTGTAATTACCTTTTCTCATTTCCATTTTATTTGAAAAAGAAAAAAACCCACATTCCTTTATTTAGATAACCGTTTTCATCAGCTGGTATGATTACTCCATTACAAGGGGAGGTGGGGAGGGGGGGACTGCCTCTTTCAAACACTTTGCAAAATGTATGTAAAATAGTTCACTAAAAAAGGAAACACATCGCCATGGGAAATAACGTGTCTGTCAGCCTTCCTGTTAAATTATCCGGCTTTCCCTCCCTATCACAAGCTCCTATAACACACCGGCCATAGTAGTGTTCAGTGCCAACAGCTCATCACAGCGAGCCTCATATTACCTCCGAGGGCTAGCCCAGGCGGATGACAATACAGCTAGTCACAGTTGCGTCTTTGTGGGGACGTGTAACTAAACTTCATTTAGGCGGGCGCACATTGTTGTGCTTCCACCAATGGGCTCACAGACCTGTTTACTTGTCTGCCCTGTATCCCTGTATCCCTCCATTCAGCCCCGGGAAGACCTTTCTTTTTTTTTTCCAATCACGAGGACTATTACATAAGCGCACTTCTAAAGATCCACATCAGATTTCACAGACACGCAAACTAAACACAATATTCCACATATTGTGCAATATTGTGCTGCACAAATATGTGCTCTACTTTTCACTGAGGCCTATGGGACCGGCTGCAGGTACTTCAAAGCCGAAACGAACGACTAACCAGTCAGCTTTAGGTCGGGCTCTACAGCACACGGTATCCTGACTTATCCTGACCCATACAACGACCCTATATATTGTCTAGATATGATCGGGCTGGGCCTCATGTGGGTTTAGCGGCAATACAATGGTCAACCTTTGCGCAATCCCACTTTCCGAGGGCGATAAAAACGTTTACATTCCCCATATTCACCTGTCCTTATCACATTATTACATTAGGGGATTTCAATGTAAAGACGGACAGCTGTTTGAATGCCACCATGATTCAGAACAAATCCATTAAACGTATTGACTGAACGGATGTGATAACGTGTATGCGGTGCAATACACCGTGGTCGCTTTCCTCGCTATACACGGAAGCATTCCCGAGCACTCAGAGTGGGTGAGCCACCTGAGATTACCGAGCTCTTATGTTGAGCTTTTCACCCCTTGGAAAAGTAGAAGGTGCCTATGAGGAATGTGGAGGTAACCCGATCTGTTCATCCTGCTCCCCTTAGGTGCACACATATAGTCATGCCCCCCCCCCCCCGACTACCTGATCACTAAAACAGTAAGGGTCATTGTGAAGAGGAATCTCCCTCTCTGCTGCACCATGAAGAGAGGGCTTTTTGTGTCACAGGCCAGGCACACAAGGCAGTACAGAATCTACCTGTGAGTCAATTCTCTCTGCTTGTAAAGGTACCCACACTACAATAAGGCCAACATATCTTGTAAAGGGTTTTCAAGTTATTGTCAAACCCTTAACCGATGGTTAATAACTAATTTAGTGAGGCGTAGCCCATTAATTTACAGATTTGTTGGTTTGCCAGGTTGGGAGCCCATGTGGGTGACTCTCCAGACATTCTTTCGGAAACCACATGATTAACAAAAGCTAGCCAAATAGTTGTATGGCAGCTTCACTAACCATGACTCTAACCCTAACCCTAACTCTAATTCTAACTCTAACCCTAACCCTAACCCTATCTCTAACTCTAACCCTAACCCTAACTCTAACTCTAACCCTAACCTTAACTCTAACCCTAACCCTAACCCTGACCCTAAACTGAAACTTAACAACCATCTAAACCTACCTGTAAACTGCAGTGTGGTAACTGTAATTGCCATCGCTCCTGTAGAAACATCCATATTTCTGTATGCATTGCATAACATTTTAAAGTTGTGCTCATGCATGCTCAATAATCCAGGTAAGAAAATCACAGAAAGGTGAATCTGGACACAATGTTTAGTGGGAGAAACCTTTCATCACTCATCCAAGTGATGTCGATGGCCATGTGTACTATTCACAGGTTGCAATCACAGCATTATAAGATGTACTCTCAGCCCCCCCCCCCCAGTTCAGGGATGGTTGTTCCCTCTTCATAGAGAGGTTCAATTTTGAAGTTGTGTTACTTGCAATCTGCTTGCTGAGAAAGTGAATCGGCAAGTCCTACAGTTTATGACATAATGTCTACGGAGAATATCTCGTATTGATGGAACGTGGGCTCCCAGCCTGGCAACCCAAAATGTTTTTTCTCAATGTTTTAACATCTCATTAACAATTTAACCCATTAGTGAATCAGTTATCAACCATTAGTAATTAGCAACCACTTATAAATCTGTTATAAGGTATGCCTTTCTGGAAAGTGGTACCTTTTGTTTTACTATGAGATCTGTTAGCGAGCGTGTCAGCTGTGCAACAAAGGCCCTTTAATATCTGGCATCTCCTGCACGATGCTCTCATAATGTGAGGTGTGAAAAGGTTGGACAGGCTGTAATGAAGGAATCTTTCAGAACGAGATTACCTTACAGCCAAAGTGGATCATAATTAAAGCAGGGAAGCTAAGGCAGACAGACAGACAGATAGATAGATAGATAGATAGATAGATAGATAGATAGATAGATAGATAGATAGATAGATAGATAGATAGATAGATAGATAGATAGATAGATAGATAGATAGATAGATAGATAGATAGATAGATAGATAGATAGATAGATAGATAGATAGACAGACAGACAGACAGGTAGTTGTGGCCTCATAACAGGTGGACAACCATCATAACAGGAGGACAACCATCAACTTAACAGGGGAGAGCACACATCGTCCTTGACTGTGGAGGACTGAGGGAGGCTCACTGGATCAGTAGGCGGTGGGTCTGCTGCACGTTGGCAAACAGTACAGCCTAACCTCTGTTCTCTGCTGCTCCTCCTCTCTCGCCTCCTTTTCTTCCCCTCACCCCCATCCACCCTCCTGCACTCTCATCTCCCCTCCTTTCTGCTCTCCTCCCCACCCGAATAACATCGGTTTGTTTTTCACATTTCACTCTCTGCAACTAAATGAGTGTCTGTGATGAAACGTCTTGTTTTTTTTGTGGCAAACGAGGTGCTGCGGGTGCAATTGTTTCTCTCTCTCTCTCTCTCTCTCTCTCTCTCTCTCTCTCTCTCTCTCTCTCTCTCTCTCTCTCATATATATATAATAAGGACCTGTCACAAAGACACAAATGAGAGACATATTTCCTCACAGAAGCAATCGTCACTTTTCACCGTGGCTGACTGAAAAACCACTACAGCACTGACATACAACAAAGCAAGGGGTGTCCGGGTGACGTGGCGGTCTAGTCTGTTGCCTGCCAACACGGGGATCGCCAGTTCGAGTCCCCTTGTTGCCTCCGGCTTGGTCGGGCAGCTGTGTCTGCGAGTGGGAAGCCGGATGTGGGTATGTGTCCTGGCCGCTGCACTAGTGCCTCCTCTGGTCGGTCGGGGTGCCTGCTCGGGGGAGGGAGAATTGGGGGGAATAGCGTGATCCCCCCACGCGCTACATCCCCCTGGCGAAACTCCTCACTGTCAGGTGCAAAGAAGCGGCTGGTGACTCCACATGTATCGGAGGAGGCATGTGGTAGTCTGCAGTGCAGCAGCAACCGGGACGGCTCGGAAGAGTGCGGTAATTGGCCAAGTACAACTGAGAGAAAAATGAGGGGAGGGGGAGGGGGGGGGGGGGAAATACAACAAAGCCGGGCTGACGCACCAGTAGCTGCAGTTCTTGCGGTTTCAGCAGTTCTTAATGTGTTCCTATGTTGGTAGTTCATGGACACTGATCTATTAGAAGCGCAATAGGGATGTTTATTAGAGACACCATGAAAGCAGTTATAATGTGTTTAGTTATTTATTGTGCAGTATAGTATAATATAAGAACCTATTGTGTTTGTATTGTGTAATGTACGAGTCCTCTTTCTGTGCCTGCATCTCCCATGTACAAACGAAATACTTGCAAATAAGCCACATGAACCATGGTTTTTAAGAATAACTCTTTATGTATTTCTCTATGTGAAACAAAGGACAATTATACTCTGCACAGGTAGAAGCGGATACGGCAGAGACAGAGACCATCTCTGAGAAATAAGTACAGAACATGAAAATACACATACCGGTATTACAGAACTGTAAATTATTGCTTGTTTTGCTACTTTGTTTTCTGGATTCCTACAGTACAAGACACAATATTCATATTTCAACAAAAACGGTACAACAGTGACAAACGGTATTCTTGACCTTTTAGTAGACTTTCCCCAAAAGAAGAGAACACATTCAAACAGAGTCCATGTTCAACACGACACAATGATAGTTGTTTTTGATCGAGCATCGGCAGGACTTACTGTTGTATTATTATTATTTTATTTCATTTTTTTTCAATTTTTTTTTATTCGTTTGTTTTTATAGGTTACAACGTAAAGAGAAGCTGTAACAAACCGCACACTGGGACTGGCCTCAGCAACAAAAACACTTGGCATATGTACATTAATATACATTTTCCTTCCAACTGTGACCAAAATGCACCCAGTTTCACGGACCATGACCTCAGACATTAGAGAAAAAAAACAAAACAACATCAGATGAGTGTCTTCTTCCTAATAACACGCGTGCGTATCTTGCTTGTAATCCGATGTTGTATTTCACCAGCCAGCGCTGTAAAAAATGCACTTTGCTGCTGTGGCGTGGTTGATGGCGAACTCTTTCTCTTGAACATGAAGGTTGGTAAAAGGACAAACGCGGTAACATTAACATTGATTTTACTCTGCAGCAAACACTGCAATATCCCATTCCACCCCATCTGAAAATTCTACCAGTCGTTTCTTTTTTCTTTCTGTTTTTATATCACGTCCACTCGTTTGCAATAGTGCAACCCCACAGTGTGAGAAGGGCCGAGGCTTTCACGCCCTTCAACCACTGTGGGGATGGAGACTTTCGGGCCCTTCTCACACTGTGGGGTTGGAGACTTTCGGGCCCTTCTCACACTGTGGGGATGGAGACTTTCGGGCCCTTCTCACACTGTGGGGAAGGAGACTTTTGGGCCCTTCTCACACTGTGGAGTTGCACTATTTAGCAAGAGAAAGTGGACGTCGAAATAAAATTGAGTTTCACTCACTGCAATATGCTGGTGAGAAGGCTACCCAGGTGTTCAGCTTGAGAAAAAAAAAGCATCAGAGAAAGAACCAAAGGAAGAAATAGAAAACAAATGAAATGTGCTTACTCTCTTACATCTAGTGGGACTATTTTACAGTGCGGAGAAAAAAAAAGCATTCAACAAAATACCGACGATAAAGTGCTCACATGCAGACCGACTTGTCTTTTGCGTACTACTGTCACCATAGCAAATTGGGAGGGAAAAAAAAGTGTGTAAATTTCATGCTGCCAAATAAAAACATGGTTTACAATACGGTTTACACTCACCCGCGAGACACCCCCAAAAAAAGAGCTAAAAAAAAAAAGGCCCCGTTTTCAGACATGTAATCATGCTACTCCCAGAAAACTGGACTACTTCACAAGAAATATGACAAGATGACACACAGCCGCCTGATAGAGGATCGTGAGCAGACTGTAAATTGCTTTATGGTTTTATGGCTTTATGGTTGACAATGCCTGTTGTTTTTCCAGGGAGTTTGGTCGGAGGAAATTTTTTTGCAATTTCCAAAACCGTGCGACATCACGACTGAGCTAGCAAAGAAGGGGTCCTCTAGTCATTCTTGTAAAAATATACTGGATAATCTGATTGACCAAACCCATCAGCGTCTATAAGAAAGGAAAACCAATCTGATGTCTTGGGGTGTGATGTCTGTGTGTGAGAGTGCTTTGGTTGATATTCTAAAGAGGATGCCCAATTCTCCTCGAAGCGCAATGCTTTTCAGAGGTGAGCCATTCAATCTAAATATGGACCATTTCCAACGATGTACCGTCACAGCTACCTGTATTTACACCGAGAAGCAGCGCGTTATTCTAGTTTGCAACGGGAGACAGCAGAGCGTCTCAGCGTTGCGTATAGAGATATCAAGAGATATTCAGTGCAAAACAAGCAGTAGTAGGTTTCAGAAGACAACCTGACATAAAGAGACCAGATTGATAAAACAACATTGCAGAGACTTTATCATAGAGATTTCAGTGTTCAACGAACATCGATTGGGGAAAAGAGAAGAAAGAAAACAAACAAACACACAAAAATCATCCCAAACCCCTTAAGGACAATGAGGGGGATGAACCGTCACCGAGCTTTCCTATCCTATCAAAAGCTACCTGATGCACATCTGCTGTCACATTGAGAAGGCTGAACTTTCCCTCGGGTGTCAACACAGCAAACCCCTGCAGGGGGGGGGGGCGGGAGGGGCTATGCATCTGCAAGCATACCGTCTCCCTGCCACCATGAACGACAGTATAAAACACCTCAGCTCCTCGACCACAAGAAGTAACTAAGCATGCAAAATCTGTTTGTGGTATCAAATACATATTAAGAATACACATCTAGTAGTTTAGCAAAAAAAAAAAACAACAAAAAACGACACCTCTCCAAATAAAAAAGACGAAAGCAAAAAAAGAGCAAAAAAAAAAGAAAAGAAGAGCAATGCAAAAAAAAAAATCACCACATCTTTTTGTTACACATGGCACTCAGTGCTGTGTGTGACGTTAATAGTTTCCTTTTTCTTGATATATCTGGTTAGTATTTGTGTCTCTGTGAGTATGTTTTTTTTTAGTACAGTATATACATGCAGACAAGAGCAGGTACATCACACTGTCAATCCTGATGCTGCGCAAGCTGAAGCGACAAACCAGCCGATATGAAAATGGACGGAAAAATACAAATAAAAAAATGAGGAGACATACATAATGTGAAGAAAGAAAAAAACAAAACACAATTAATCTCAATGAAATGAAATAAGCATGTCTTTCATTTGAGGTATGGTATGTATTCACATACCACACAACTAGTACACACAACTAGTGAGACGAATGGAAGGAGAGGTAAGACTAACAAGCTAACTAATGGGTGAACTAGCAACCTAGCGGACCTAGTGAAGAGAGCTGGGTGTGTAAGACAGGTGACAGGTGCCTGTGTTGTGACAGGTATTTCTACCCCTCTGGCTGAAAACAAGGGGAGTTGGTGGGGTGGAGGCAGGGATGCCCACCGCTCCCCTCAACGTCCACAGATTGTGATGAGTGTGTGTGTGATTCTCATCCATTCCTTTCCAGCCGCCTCATTCCATCACCACACTCCCCACAAACACCGTTTCTAGCAATGTTTGTTGGTTTGTTTTGCTTGTAGTTGAACTGAAATGAGGGGCATCGACGCTCTCTGTGAGTGCAGAGACAAGAGAGAGAGGGCAGGTGTGTTGCGGGTAAAGGGGCGGTCAGGGGCCGCGCAAAAGGGGGGAGGGGTCTCTTTAATTTAAGACTTTGGGGGGCCCGTCGGGACGTCTGGTCTGGACAATCTTCTGCTTGGGCCGTGCCTCCTCATCCTCCTCCGTCTCGCTCTCACAGACATGGACCACCACGCTGGGGGTGGACTCTGTCCCCGCATGGAGCTCATACTTCTCACCTGGAGAGACAGAAGTATTGGAAGAGGAGGTAGAGATCAGGAACAAAAAGAAATATGAATAATTTAAACGCCAATACAGCCGGTCGACACAAAGCCCTTCACAAGCAGTCCTGATTTGAGCGTCTTCTGAGAAGATGCGATAGTCTCGGCAGAGATAGATGCGATTACAACAGCAAAACCCATTTAACATTATTTAAGTCGGGACGTTGTTGCAAATTAATCAACCCTTCTGTTGTCTTTCATCCATCCATCCATTACCCAAACCGCTTATCCTGCTCTCAGGGTCGCAGGTATACTGGAGCCTATCCCAGCAGTCACTGGGTGGCAGGCAGGGAGACACCCTGGACAGGCCGCCAGGCCATCACAGGACCCAGGCCATCACAGGACCCAGGCCATCACAGGACCAGTCTTGCATTTTCAATACTTATGGGTCAAAAAGGCCCATAACAGTGTTTAACAGCAGAGAAAAGACTCTAAATTGCATTTTTCCAACTTGAAATCTGATGACTTTTCCTAGAGTGACCCCAACATTAGAAAAAGTGAAACTGTGGCGGACACTAGGGGCTATGCCTCTCACCCAGCAGGGCTGTGAGCTGGGGGTGTGGTTTACGTTCCCGGGCTTTCTGGTGCAAGGTTGTTCCTGTTTCAGTTTGGTTTTGGAGCTGAGGAATAAAGTTCAAACTCGCCTTCGTCTCCTGTGTTTTTCCACATCCTGCCACAAAACGTTGTTCTTGTTCATATTTCCATGAAAGCTGTACACCACTAGGGTACCAAGATTGTGTTTGGGTCATGTTTGACCCTATAAAAACGAGTGGTGTCCACTGATAAAATGCAGTCTTTCTGCACTGTGAAGAGGGAAAACCCTGGTAGTCCCAAAGTTTGTGATGAATGACAGGTTGTTTCTTGGTGCAAAATAGATTTGGGGTTCAAAATTAAATTAAGTTGTTTTAATTTAGAGGTTGGTAACACTTTAGTATGGGGAACATAAAAAAACTTAATTACTGGTGAATTAGTAATGATCAAGATGTCACTTTAGTATGGGGAACATATTCTAAGTAACAAAAACTTAATTTACAGTAATTTAACACTACTAACACTTGTAGTTTTGTGTTTTGTTATGTAAGAACAGACCATATTCATTAAGTGTTAGTAAGGGAGAATAACTCCTCTTGTGGTACTACCACCTTATAAAGTCCATACTAAGCAAAGCATATTGAGATGGTACTACTAATAAGCAATAATTCTGAGGTTATAGAGGGAAAACTCATAGTTAATGGCTTACTGGTTGTATAATAAGGCCATGCAGAATAAGGCATTAATGAGTATGTAATAATGACCAATTAAGAGCCAATATGTTGCTAATTTGCATGCTAATAAGCACCTAATTAATGGTGACTACGTTCCCCATACTAAAGTGTTACCTAGAGGGGTAATGAAGGCGGGTCATAAATGACCCTTGAGACAAGGGCAGTACACGGAATGTGTGGACAGCACAAGGGTTAATATGCAGTCTGGTTTCACCTATTCAGACCGCAGGGGTTTTTCAGCACTGGGTTGAAACGGTGCTGATTCAAGGGCAAAAAAAATCCTTGTCTCGGAGTACCATTCATCTCCATGCCACTCACGCTTAGATTGAAAACGTACACATGCGAGATTGCATTATAGTTTCCACGGAGATAAGGCAGGCGGGAGGAAATGGGTCTAAAGGCTTCCTGCTCTGGTGCCAAACAGAAAGACAGACAGAGAAAAGCAGGGCCTCTGTTGTCCCCGCGTCCTGTTGTTACCTCAGACAGTTGGCAGAGGGAGGCAGTGCACTGTGTTGTCGTCGCTCAGCGCTTATCTGATTTTGGACGGCGCTCTGGGAGGCAAAGGACGGACCAATTTCCTGATGCCTTGTATCTCCACGGTAGCAGTGAAATGGGGTTGACAGTTTAATTGTGTGTGTACATCAGAGGCAAAATAACGTTTTTGTCTGTGATGAAAATGCTAATCATGTTCAAATAAAGTCAGAGTTAAAGGTAAATGGTATTATCTTTTGTTAGTATCCCTAAAACAAACAAACACACACACACACGTACCAACGTTGCGTCTGCTGTGTGGTGGTAGGTGACATTTTGTAAAGGTTGCCACAGGCTGCAGTGTCATCAACAAGGCGGACGCAGGATAAGTTAAATTGAAGTAGAGGTATTTCCTGGGCATGGGCCGCTGGGAAAGAATTAATTTATCCAAATCCAATTGAGCTGAGCTGAACAGAGCTGCCTATATATTCCCTCGTTATTGTTAAAATTCAACGGGACAGATATTTTGAGAGGCTCGTCTGCACCGAACACAGTGGAATGGGTACTGGTTTACTGGTGGACAATACAGGTGCAAAAAGGGCTATTTTTGACAAAGAAGTATTTTGTTCACACATCTCCCAAGATTATCTCACTGGTCAGTGCAGAGAAAGCAAACTTTTTACAGAACTCTTCTAATTCAACACACACATTAACTCATGCACTGATCAGCCAAAACATTAAAACCACTGACAGGTATGTGAATAATATTACCTCATTACAATGGCACATGTCAAGGGGTGGGATATATTAGGCAGCAAGTGAACAAATCAGTTCTTGAAGTTGAAGTGTTGGATGCAGGAAAAATGGGCATGCGTAAGGATCTGAGCGACACTGACAAGGGCCAAATTGTGATGGCTGGGCGACTGGGTCAGAGTGTATCCAAAACGACAGGTCTTGTGGGGTGTTCCCAGTATGGGCGCCCAAGGTTTATTGATATGCGTGGGGAGTGAAGGCTAGCCCATGTGGTCTGATCCCACAGAAGAGCTGCTATAGCTCAAATTGCTGAAAAAGTTAATGCAGAACAGTGCATCACAGCTTGCTGCGTATGGGGCTGCGCAGCCACAGACCCATCAGAGTGCCCATGATCACACCTGTCCACTTCTGAAAGTGCCTAACATGACAAAGAGTTCAATGTGTTGCCTTGGCCTCCAAATTCCCCAGATCTCAATCCGATCAAGCATCTGCGGGATGTGCTGGAAAAACAAGTCCAATCCATGGGGGCCCCACCTCGCAATTTACAGGACTCAAAGGGTCTGCTGCTAATGTCTTGCTGCCAGATACAAGACACATTTAGTAGTCTGTGCCTAGATGGGTCAGAGCTGTTTTGGCGGCACGAGGGGAACCTACACAATATTAGGTAGGCGGTTTTAATGTTCTGGCTGATCGATGTATGTATTTTCACTGAGAAGTCGGTATCCCATGTCTCACGCTGCATCCTTACTGTCACAGACATTTCAATGACCTTCCAATGAAATCTTGTTTCCCAAAGCAAACATTAGAGCCATAATTAGCAACATCCCTCAGGGAAAGAAAAAGATGAGTTTCAAGTAGACTGTTTTTCCCCCCCTTTCTCTGCCGCACCCAGACACTGGACTGTGAAAAAGATATAGTACAAAGTTCAATAATGACAGGCTTTTTTTTGCAGGAAAGGATTAATTTAACGATCCCTCTTAACTCATCATAACATTATAGCAGTAAACTGCATCTCCTACCTAGTAAAGTTTGTCCCTATCCCTGTTGCAAAATAATAAATCTTTCCCAGTAATTGACTGCAACATGACACTGACAAGCATGAAATGGCTCCCTGCATTGCCATGTTTGTATCCGAGTAACTGGTATTCAACAACCAGTGATTAAAATAGGTATGAGTTTGCTGTTTCATTCTGATGAAAACATTCTGGGTCATGTCCACTTGAATGCACGCACACACATTTGTGTCTGTTTGTGTATGCAATGTGGGTTTGCATCCTCATGCTGCACATGCCTGGTTAATTCTGTCATTCTGTAACTGACCTGGTCCTAACTTGGCCACCGCACACAGCAAATCATAGTTGATGACAGGCGTAGCGTCTTCACTTTGGCTCCAGCCCACAGGCGGTGATGCAGGTGGCGAGATCAGGAACTGTTTGACAGGTTGAGGAGGGGCCAGGTACGACTTGTCCACATCCTCACCTCCGTTCTGGACCTATCGGGGGGAGACATATGCCAGATGATATGGGTTGTGTCTCTCCAAGGGGGAGATGAGGGAGGCACAATGAATGATTTGTAGTGTAACTCTACATTATCTGGTGGGGATGTTGCCCTACATGTTTCATACATGTTTTTTTGATGCACTCTGTAAGTGTATTACTGGATACTCACTGGATACTTATTGCTAATTGTGAGTGCATACTTTGCATAGATATGTTTAAAAAATGTACAGTTTACTGTAAGTCTTGCAGCACCCCCTTGCTATGGAGTGGAGTGATGCATAGAATATGAGGAATGTGATATTCTGTTGTCCTTGCATTCATGTACTAGGATGTACTCATGTTGCTACTACAAGTTAACTTTTGGCATATCCATCCATACATCTCAGCAAGAAAAAAAATCCTGCAAATTTTTAATGCTTGCTGTTCATGGTAATTCTGAGTTTAATTTATACTCGATAGAGGTACAAGATATTTGAGACTGCAGTCATGACTTCAGTTTTTCATTTTCAAATTGTTATCTGCTTCCCTTGTAAGGGCAGCCAGGAATTTGAGCAATATGATAGCTGCCAATTGCCATAGCTACCAATATTTTGCATCTGGCTATGTTATGAATTCCAGTCATTTTGGATCAGATTTGGTTCAGAGTGCCTGAGAGCTATGGGTTGTAGCTAAAGGTCTATTTCAGCAAAAGGGGCATCCAGTGGAGTTTGATTCATAATTCATGCTGTTCTTGCAGATACATTCTAGTTATTGTGGCTAAAAGTGGATCTGTATGCAGGATTGTTTCATCTGTTTCAGCATATCTGCTATATAAACATGCTATATGTGAAGGTCACAGAAAGTTGAATCAGTCCATCTGGACACAAAGTTTATTGAGAGTAACATTTCATCACTCATCTAAGTGACCTCTTCAGTCTCAACTGGCTGCATGTATCCCCACCCTTATAAACAATACAGTAGCATAACGACCGAAGACAACGTTCGGTTTCATATGCAAATTACTGTGGCCATTAACAAGAGTTACAATGACCATGTGTACTATTCACAGAGATGTGCACATCCTTGATAGGGAGGAATGCTTGTTTAAATGGGGAGTCAAAGTGGTCATCTATGTTAACAGGGAACGACCATCCCTGAACCAAGGGGGGGCCTAAGAGTACATCTGTCACCATTTTACAATGCTGTGATTGCAACCATTCCCAAATCCTCTGTGAATATTACATATTGTCATTGAAACTCTAGTTAATGCTAATGGAATTTGCATATGAAACCAATCGTTTTCATTCATAATGCCACTGTATTTCCGCTTGTATCTTCTGGTGGCGCAAATTCATGTTTGCGGCGGCCTCACCCAGTACTGTCCATGCAGTGTCTTTGTCCACGTCTGCGTTTAAGTTTGTCTTTGTTTGATGGCTGGGAGAGCTGATACTGGATCGGCTGGGAGAGCTTGATCTGCTGCGCCCTGTGGGCCCAGGGACCATGGCTCTACCTGCAGCTGTGCCCGAAAAGGTAACACCGAGGGTGGTCTGACAGGACGCAGAAGCGGGGCAGGCTAGCTAAGAGCGAGCCCAAGCAGACTGGCAGTTCCGATAACACCAAGGGTGGTCTGGCGGTGGCCTCGCCTAGCCTTGACTGTGTTTTTAGCATTGTCGCATGGAGTGCGGGGGGGGGGGGTCGAAGATGTCTGGCCGGGAGAGCTGGCATTGGATCGGCTGAAGGAGCTTGGTCTGCTGCATCCTGTAGGCCCAAGGACCACGACCCTGACCGGATCTGTGCCCGAAGAGGAAACACTGAGGGTGGTCTGACAGGACGTGGAAGCGGGGCAGGCTAAGCTAACTGCTAGCCCACGCAGACCAGCAGTTCCAACAGCCATCCTGGCTGGCTGGCATTCGTTCTCCTGGACAGTGAATTTTCTTTTTTTTTTTAGTTTAGATATATGTGTTAGTTTGGATATGTGTTCTTGTAGCTCTTGTAGTTTTTGGATATGTGTTTTTGTCTTTGTATTACACTGCTGAGGGCTGGGGGAAATTATGTTTCGTTTCATTTCATGTACACAAGTGCATAAATGAAATGACAATAAAGTGTTTCTGATTCTGATTTCTGATTCTGTATTGTTTATAAGGTTGGGGATACCTGCAGTCAGTTGAGACTGAAGAGGTCACTTAGATGGGTGATGAACCAATTTTCCCAATAAACATTGTGTCCAGATGAACTGATTCAACTTTGTGATTTCCTTAGCTGTATTATTGAGCATGCATAGAGATATAGTACCTTAGAGACATCATACCACTACTTGATATGATGTATTGGGACTTTACAGCAGCCTCTCTCATTTGCACTTTTTTTGTCTTTTATCTCTTTTAAATAAGGTGGAGAGTATTAGGTCCCAAATACAACCAGGCTCCTGCATTCGTTCTATTCCCCATGTTAATTCTGCCTTTTTTACCCAGTTTCAACATATTACGGTGTGTTAGAGAGTACAGTATCCAATATGAATGCTTCGTCCTGCATCTTAGACATCATTCCCACTAAGCTGCTCAAGGAGGTATTTTCAACTATCAGCCCCGTTATTCTGCAAATGCTTAATAATTCTCTGGCCTCTGGTTCTTTTCCAGACAGTTTTAAGCATGCCATTGTTCACCCATTGCTGAAGAAACCTAATTTAGATCCCCTTTCCCTAAGTAACTGCATAACAATCTCCATATTGTCTTTTCTAGCTAAGGTTCTGGAGAGAGTAATTTCTTCTCAATGGATTTCTTTTATGAACACTAATACTGTTTTTAATAGTTTCCAGTCTGGTTTTAGAGCACTTCATAGTACTAAGACAGCTCTAGTTAAGGTCATTAATGATCTACTACTGACTGCAGACACAGGTGCCTGCTCTATTTTAGTTCTTTCAGACGCAAGCGCTGTCTTTGACACAGTCGATCACACCATCCTCTTACATTGCTTAGAGACTTGGGTTGGTGTTAAGGGCTCAGCTCTTAGCTTATTATGCTCTTACCTCACCAACATAACTTTTTCTGTTGTTTTGGGTAACTCTACCTCCTCGGTGACTCAGTTGAGTTGTGGTGTCCCTCAAGACTTAGTTCTTGGCCCCCTTCTCTTTTCTATGTACATGCTGTCCGTTGGCAAAGGTCATTCAAAATCACGATATGCTCTACCATTTTTATACTGATGACACTCAGTTATACATGCCATAAACCCACAGATCCGAGCACCCAAGCAAATTTCACAACTTGCCTCTCTGACATTAAATCCTGGATGTCCAAAAGTTTTCTTAAATTTAATGATGATAAGTCTGAGGTCATTGTGTTCGGTCGCAAAAATTCCATCAGCCCTTTTGTGACTAATCTTAATGGTCTGCCAGGTAGTTTTAAGCAGGCTGCTAGGAATCTTAGGATAATATCTGATGCAAACCTCGGTTTTGGTAATCAAATCAAACATGTTGTTCAGTCATACTTTCTCCAGCTCAAGCTAATCTCCAAAATTAGGCCATTTTTATCAATAGCTGATCTACAAAAAGTTGTACATGTCTTTACCTATTCTCAGGTTGACTACTATCCATCCATCCATCCATTATCTGAACCGCTTATCCTGCTCTCAGGGTCGCAGGAGCTTATTCCAGCAGTCATTGGGTCGCAGGCAGGGAGACACCCTGGACAGGCCGCCAGGCCATCACGCACACTCACACTCACACACACACACACACACACACACACACACACACACACCTATAGACAATTTAGTATGGCCGATTCACCTGACCTACATGTCTTTGGACTGTAGGAGGAAACCGGAGCCCCCGGACGAAACCCACACAGACACGGGGTGAACATGCAAACTCCACACAGAGGATGACCCACTAAGGTTGGACTACCCCGGGGCTCGAACCCAGGACCTTCTTGCTGTGATGCGATGCGCTAACTACTGCACCACTGTGCCGCCCCGGCTTTACTATTGTAATACACCTTATTCTGGTATCAACAAGGGCTCCCTCCACCGTCTGTAGTTGGTACAAAACTCCGCTGCTCAGCTCATTACCGGGACAAAGAGGCATGGCCATATCACTCGTCTATGAATGTTCTCATTCATCCAGGTCATGGTTATCCAATGGAATTGAATCGAGTGCAACTGGACTTGGTATATATCCGTGAAGACGTTTCGCCTCTCATCCAAGAGGCTTCATCAGTTCGTGCCTTTCTGACTAGACCAAGCTAGTCTGACTGGCTGGTGATGAAACTCAGATATTTATCCTCTTTGGAGTTGTTATCAGCGCTGACGATGTCCATGGCTCTTTGTGTTCCGATGTGTAGCAACACCCGTTGTTATCAAAGCTATTGATATGCGTGGCTCTTTGTGATCTGATGTTAAGCAGCGACGGTCGTTGGGGGTGTTAGTTTCGACTTCGTTAGTGCTCCATTCAGTGGTCATGAGTCATTGGAGCCGTTAGTGACCGACTGTTGTTCTTGGAGGCGAAGCTTCTTGATTCTCCTGGGTGGAAATGAAAGGACGGCATTGTAAGAGGGAGATAGGTGGTGTCGCAGACCTCCTCCTCTGTTGAGGGATGGTTTTTCCAATTTCGCATAGATGGCTTCCTTCACCCTCTTTCAAACCATCTATCTTCCCTGTCCAAAATGTGTACGTTGCTGTCCTCAAAGGAGTGTGTCTTCTCCTTTAGGTGTCGATAAACTGCTGAGTCTTGTCCTGAGGAGTTTGGCCTTCTGTGTTGGGCCATCTGTTTGTGTAATGGTTGTTTGGTTTCTCCTATGTATAGGTCAGTGCAATCCTCATTGCATTGTACAGCATACACCAGATTGCTTTTTTGGGTGTGTGGTACACGGTCTTTGGGATGAACCAGTCTGTGTCGGAGTGTGTTGCTGGGTTTGAAGTATACCAGGATGCGGTGTTTGTTAAAAATTCTCCTGAGTTTCTCGGAGACCCCAGAAACATACGGGATGACTGTGGTATTCCTTCTGTTCCTTTTTTCCTCATCATTCCTGTCTTCCCCAATGTGGATGTCACAGTCAAAGAAGGGCAAACTTTTGTTCTTTATGTCTTCCTTTGTGAACTTAATGTTCTTGTCCACTGAGTTGATGTGTTTGGTAAACGCTTGCACCTCTTGTGTTTGGATTTTGGCCCATGTGTTGTCAAAATCCAAACACAAGAGGTGCAAGCGTTTACCAAACATCAACTCAGTGGACAAGAATATTACGTTCACAAGGGAAGACGTAAAGAACAACAGTTTGTTCTTCTTGGACTGTGACGTCCACATTGAGGAAGACAGGAGCCTCCACATTGGGGTTTACAGGAAACCTACACACACAGACCAATATCAACTTTTCGACTCACACCACCCTCTGGAACACAAACTGAGTGTCATCAGAACTTTGCAACACAGAGCTGACAATGTGCCCAGCAGCACTCAGGCCCAGCGGGAAGAACACAAACACCTGAGGGGAGCTTTAAAAACCTGCGGCTACCCCAGTTGGACCTTTGTGAAAACTGCAACACGTTCCAAAAAGACCAACCGGGTGAGCGATGAGGAGAAAAGGAACAGAAGGAATAACACAGTCATCCCGTATGTTTCTGGGGTCTATGAGAAACTCGGGAGAATTTTTAACAAACACCGCATCCCGGTACAATGCAATGAGGATTGCACTGAGGAGAAACCAAACAACCATTACACAAACGGATGGCCCAACACAGAAGGCCAAACTCCTCAGGACAAGACTCAGCAGTTTATCGACACCTAAAGGAGAAGACACACTCCTTCGAGGACAGCAACGTACACATTTTGGACAGGGAAGATAGATGGTTTGAAAGAGGGGTGACGGAAGCCATCTATGTGAAACTGGAAAAACCATCCCTCAACAGAGGAGGAGGTCTGCGACACCACCTATCTCCCACTTACAATGCCGTCCTTTCATCTCTACCCAGGAGACTCAGGAAGCTTCGCCTCCAAGAACAACAGTCGGTCACTAACGGCTCCAACGACTCTCATGACCACTGAATGGAGCACTAACGAAGTCAAAACTAACACCCACAACGACCGTCGCTGCTTAACATCGGATCACAAAGAGCCACGCATATCAACACCTCTGATAATGACGGGCGTTGCTACACATCGGAACACAAAGAGCCATGGACAGTCTCATCACCAGCCAGTCAGACTAGCTTGGTCTAGTCAGAAAGGCACGAACTGATGAAGCCTCTTGGATGAGAGGCGAAACGTCTTCACGGATATATACCAAGTCCAGTTGCACTTGATTCAACTCCTTTGGATAACCATATCACTCCTGTGCTTCCCTCCCTACAATGGCTCCCTGTTATTTTTCAAATTGCTTTTAAAATTTCATTGCTCACTTTTAAAGCTTTAAATGGTCTTGGTCCTACATACATTTGTGATTTATTGACCTGATATATGCGCATTAAGATCTGCAGATGGAGCCCTGCTGGTTATTCCCAGATCTCAGTTTGTTACAAAGGGTGATTTGGCTTTTGCTGTTAGAGCCCCCACACTATGGAGCGCTCTTCCTATTGAATCAAGACAAACCAATCTCCGGTTCTTTTAAATCTCATCTTAAAATTTTTATTTTTATGAACGCTTTTACAAATGTTTCACATTTGTTTTTATATATTTATACTATTTTTATTTTTGTGCATCCTTATTTGATCTTACTCTTATTTTTGCTTTGTCTGGTTTTATTTCTTTGTAAAGCACTTCGTAACATTCTTTTAGAAAAATGCATATAAATACAGTTATTATTATTATTATTATTATCTCTTCTCTTTCTCTCTTTCCCTCTCCCTCCTTCCATTTGTCTTTGTTACAGGCAAGACACGGTTACATAGATACAGACACAGAAAGCATGAACACATATATCTAATTCAGGAACACACACAGACACATACAGACACACACAGGTATAATGGAAGCAATATCAAGGATTTATAGCCAAGCTTATGAACGTGTTGAATCATCTGAGTGACTGATGGGCTGGCTTCTGACAAAGGGGAATAAAGAGTAATGATGGGCTGAGGAACCACTCAGATGTGGATCAGAGGAAAGGGAAATGGAAAAGAAACAAGGAATAAAAAAGGAAGAAGGAAAGAAAGAAGATGAGAGCATATCACAATTTTGATGATGATGATGATGATGCAGAATGTTCCTGGTTAATAAGCAGCATTCTTCCTTGGTTATTTTTAATTTCCACAGTGAAATCCCCTGCTGTCCAGACCCAGAGTTGACACTCACCTGAGCAAAGTACAGTTTGAGCTTCTTTCCATTGAACTCAGACTCGTGCAGTTCTATGCGAGCGCGTGCAGCAGCCTCTGGGGTGCTGAAGCTGATCCGGACTCTCCGGAAACTTTTAAACATCTGGAAGGACGTCTGTTCATCATAGATCCTGAACAATGCCTCAAACCTCTCCTGTAAATAACAAAAGAAAACACAAACAAATGTCTTTATGCCAACTCAATAATCCGGGTAAGGAAATCACAGAAGGTTGAATCAGTCCATCTGGACACAACGTTTATTGAGAGAAATGTTTCATCACTCATCTAAGTGACCTCTTCAGTCTCAACTGACTGCAGGTATCCCACCCTTATAAACAATACAGTGGCATAACAACCGAAACCAACGATCGGTTTCATATGCAAAATAGCTAACTCTAGTTACTGGTCACGCCAATTTGCATATGAAACCAATCGTTGGTTTCGGTCTTTATACAACTGTATTTTTATAAGGCTGGGGGCTACCTACAGTCATTTTAGACTGAAGAGGTCACTTAGATGAATGATGAAACATCCATCCATCCATCCATCATCCAAACCGTTTATCCTGCTCTCAGGGATGCTGGAACCTATCCCAGCAGTCATTGGGTGGCAGTCGGGGAGACACCCTGGACAGGCCGCCAGGCCATCCCAGGGCCAACACACACACACACACACACACACACACACACACACACACACACACACACACACACACACACACACACACACACACACACACACACACACACACACACACACACACACACACTCATACCTAGGGGCAATTTAGTACGGCCGATTCACCTGACCTACATGTCTTTGGACTGTGGGAGGAAACCAGAGTACCCGGAGGAAACCCACGCAGACATGGGGAGAACTCCACACAGAGGACGACTGGGATGACCCCCAAGGTTGGACTACCCCGAGGCTCAAACCCAGGACCTTCTTGCTGTGAGGCGACTGTACTAACCACTGCGCCACCATGCCGCCCCATAATGAAACGTTTCTCTCAATAAATGGTTGTGTCCAGATGAACGGATTCAACTTTCCGTGACACAAACAAATGCATAATTTTTTTAGGGTGAAAATATTGACATAAAAAGTTTTAACAGTATATTTTTATAAGTTAACAGTAACTCATGGGGCTTCAGTGTGTTGCAGAAAGACACACGGCTGAGAAATGGATAATTGCTATTATGTGTATCCCGATGGCTGCACCAAGACAAATACCGCTTCACTGTCACATGCTTCTTCACACTTCGCACCTCTAACACGAAGGGGAGGAGTATAGGAAAATAATTGGAAAATATGACATCTAAGTCATTCAGGTACTGGAAATCCTTTCCTATAGCTTTCTCCCTGGCAACAGCGGTGTATCAGATGCCAAACATCTCTTTAACCAGCTAGCACCCTGCAGGGAACCTCCGTCATGTAAAAGTAAACAGACATATAAAAGTAAATAAAGATTACAAAGGGAAACAGTTGCCTCCTTGTTTACAGTTCCAGCAGAGGTGCTCAGCAGTTTATTTCAGACATGTCCATTATTATGAAGGTGGAAGTCACAAAATAATAAATGAAACACTGAACTGAATAAATTAAATGGTGGATTGAATAAAATGCCATTATGTTAAATGTTACATCAAATAAAATCGACAGAATTAAACATTATATCAGAAAAATTGAATTAAAATTCATTTACAAATTGTATCCTGTGCAAAAATGTTCATATTTATTAATGATCAAATTAAAACCACTTATTAAAAGTTCTAAATTATGAGCGGAAACGGTATCAATTGTGTTGAAGAGGAGAATCATTTCAGAAGGACCTACAATATTTAAATTCACTTTGACAAAGAAAGACAAACTGTCAAGTCATTCATGTCCATCGTTCCTAAAGGACTGGTTTTGCATGAGATTTATCGTGTCCCTAAATGTTCCTTATGTCCGAGGTCTAAGTTATTGGATGAATCTATCTCAGTGGTAGACATAGCTCCCCTTCCTCAGCACACATATCATTCCTGATCTATTTAATTGGAAAATTGAATTTCCAGTTCCCCATCTGTCCCTTTCCTGTGAGCTTTTCTAATCTGATGCTGTATGGCGCCTTCACTCTTCTCTCTCTCTTTCTAAAGGGTATTTTTCTCTATATCTCATCGTTTTCTCCCTTCCCTCTTCCCTTCCGCTATGTTACAAATAGTCCCACGTCTCCCGCCATGGGCATCAAATTGGCATTCCCAGCTGTGAACTCAATCAGGCAGCTCAGTCGGAGGGCTGCAGGAAAAGGAAAGGGCCGGTGGGAGAGGCAGTGGCAACGTGTCGGTTGCTAGCACACAGAAAAGATGGAGCAATCAGGAGGACTATTCTTTGCCTCCTGTTCGACCATCTCCCCCAGCACCGGCTGATAAGGGGCTAAGAAAGTGGGCCCAGACAGGTGACAGATTGAGTGGGCCATTTCAGTTTGAGGAAAAGCCTTTGGAAATGGTAAAAGAGGCTGAATAGAAAGATTGTCGTGAACGCTGTGTATGTGATCCATGTGAGTGCTCAATGTCAGCAATCTTAGAACAAGATGTAATGTAAGGATAGCATTTATTAGTGGTGGACTGATAAGTGTCATTGAAACATTCTTGGATTATGATACACAGTTCATGAAAGGGGAAGATAGGAAATAGAAGATTTGTCTATTATTTAGATGCTGGAGGATTTAGCATCCAATCTGACTAGGGTCTTCTAAAGATGAGTATAAGAAACGATATGCTGAAAATACTTTTTGCCCTACAATGTTTTTATGAGAAGATTTACATCAACAGTTTCAAATTCTATAGGTTCTAAATACCATACACTATATAGGTTGTAGTCAGTAGCTGTTG
The DNA here is from genome assembly GCF_029633865.1 of Lampris incognitus. NCBI lineage: Eukaryota > Metazoa > Chordata > Actinopteri > Lampriformes > Lampridae > Lampris > Lampris incognitus. The sequence goes on from NC_079226.1 coordinate 25,206,253, forward strand.
AATGGCCATTTTGATTCATGCTCAGTAATCCCGCTAAGAAAATCAAAGAAGGTTGAATCAGTTCATCTGGATACAATGTTTATTGACAGATGTTTCATCACTTAGTTGAGTGATGAAACACATCTGTCAATAAACATTGTATCCAGATGAACTGATTCAACCTTCTTTGATATTAGTTGTACAGTTAAGTGTCACTGTTATGCGGTTGTTCCCTTTTTGTCGATGAGCGGAATGGCTGTGAATAATATCGCTTTGATTTTTTTATCATGCAACACTTGATAACTTCATTGTTTTCTGTGTTCTTTTACTTGCTTTTAAATTCAAGATACAGGAACAGACGTAGACAAACAACACTGACTTATTGACATAGAAAAAAAGAAAAAGCACAAACAACATTGATTCAAAAGGAAAGAAGACAATGAAGTATATGTGAAGCGATAACAAAGATTGCACAAACTGTATTAATGGTGTATTATAATCTACTGAGAGCGTATAAATGATCTGGTGGTGGAGGTGATGGAGGGCCATCATGCAGGTCATGGTCATGGTATGTGTTATATATGTGTATGAATAACTGAGAGAGTGAGGTGGAGCTGGGGGCTTCTTGGTTCCCCTGTAAAGAAAACTGCTGAACAAATGTCTTCAACTTCGTCTGTTGTAGGTGTTATGAGGGACGCTGGAAAACGCCTAGCACACATACTCGGTATACCTATGGAGATGTCACATGGTCATGCCATCTGATACATGCAGAGGTGTCAAGGTGTGAGCCACAACTTAAGAAACTGCCGTAGTGGGTTGTGTATTCTGAGACGAGAAAAAAGCATTTGTGATGTCTACAAGTGAGACGTTCTCAGATCAACATTTGACATGTTGTCCCTGGGCTATGGTACCATATCCAATTACACTCATGTTATAGATAGGTTTCGAAATAGAAATTGAAAAATAGAAATCAGGATGTGCGGTATTTTTACAACACAGAACAATTCCCCCAAGTACCCTCAACTCCTTCCTCTCTCAGCTTTCTGCCTTTTTCCCCTGTATGTGAGAGCATCTGGTCCTCCTTTCCCGACTGCCGCCAAATAGTTGGCTAAACTTCACAGTAACTTCACCTCCAGGCTCCATGCTACCATTTTTAGTCCAGTTTCTATTTCACCATATAAGGTGCGCATCTAAGAAGAAGTTTGGAAAAAAAGGTCAAATGTTTCCCCAAGAATGTGTGAGAATCTTGTCTCCCCTCGGCATAGCTGGTATAGTATTACCAGCTAAGAGACCTTTGAAAACTGGATTTCTTTGTGAAGCACAAGAAGTGAATCCGCGCTCAATCACATGAGTGTAAAAGAGGCAAGGTGCTAAGCTTTAAGTGTTAATTATAACCTTTTAGCTTGAGTTTTGGGGCCCTTTGGAACTGAGCGCCTTAATGCATCGCCTTAAAGCTACCCTGGGTTGCTAATGAGTTCAAATTATTCAAGTAATGTGTTCAACCAGTTTTTATGAGTAGCTAGGTGTAGCTTGATGACTGTAATTGTACAGGGAAAATGGCAGTCATACCCAGCTCTATTCCTATTGAAAGAGATTCCTGTTTCTGCCAAAATCCATTTCTTAATTATGACGTTAATCTCGGTATTTATGTGTAAACATACAGCAGCGACATCAGGACACACCTTGTAATTAAGGCGTATGTGGTTGTGTGCATGTCGGTGTGTGCGTTTCTGCATGTGTGCATGCACAGATAGAGTGGGAGCAGCTCTAACGCAACCGCAATTGAAGGTTTTGAGTTATGTGAGGTGTTAGGTGAGTTATTGAAAAAAGGGTAGGTCTTTGCATAGGAGCACTTCATAGGCTTGTACCAGTAATGCAAAAACGAATGCCAATGTTAACAATGACTGTAGAAATTGTTAACGTCAAGTTAAGTGAGGACCTTCCCACTGTTCTTTTTTAAAAAAAAATTTCTCCCCAATTGTACTTGGCCAATTACCTTATTTTCTGAGCTGTTCCAGTCATTGCTTCACACCCTCTGCCGATCCGGGGGAGGGCTGCAGCCCACACATGCCTCATCTGATAAATGTGGAGTTGCCAGCCACTTCTTTCATCTGACAGTGAGGAGTTTCACCAGGGGGATGTTGTATGTGGGAAGATAACCCTATTCCCCCCAGCCTCCCCCACCCCCGAACAGGCGCCCCGACTGACCAGAGGAGGCACTAGTGCAGCGACCAGGACACATACCCACATCCGGCTTCCCACCCGTAGACACGGCCAATTGTGTTTGTAGGGCCACCCGACCAAGCCAGGGGTAACATGGGGATTTCAACCGGCAATCCCCGTGTTGGTAGGCGATGGAATAGACCACTGTACCCCCCAGATGCCCCTTCCCACTATATAAAGCACTAGTGCAGCCATAAATAATGCTGCACAAAACACAGTGTTGATTTTGCCTTTTTGATGGAAAGTTCACTGTTCGTTGGTTTCCTGTTTTCGCAGCACCCGGTTACATCTAGGAGATGCCCAACAGAGGAACGCTCTTCTTAACAGCCACATCGAGTCAATAATAAAATCAGCCTATCATCATCTCGAAAATATAGCAAGAACTAGATGATTCATGATGACACAACACTTAAAAAAACCTTATCCACACTTATATCTCCAGCAGTCTAAACTACTATAATGGTCTTTTCTCGGGTCTTTCCAAAAAAGCTCTCAGGCAGCTCCAGCTCATCCATAATGCTGCTGGGGTCCTAACAAAGACCAAGAAAACTGAACACATTACACCAGCTCTCAGGTCTCTGCACCGGCCTCCATTGTGCCACAAACAGAAGAGACTTTAAAATACTGCTGCTCCGCTATATATCTCTAGTTTAAATGATTTTGGGACCAAAATACATCTCTGACCTACTTTTACCATATGAACCCTCTTGACCCCTCATGTCATCTGGGAATGGACGGCTAACTACTCCCTGAGTCAAAACAAAACATAATGAAGCAGCACTTAGTTGTTATGCAACACTTTGTAGCTGGAACAAATGAGTGATGAAACTCAAAGAAGGTTGAATCAGTTCATGTGGATACAAGGTTTATTGACAGATACGTTTCATCACTCATGTGAGTGACCTCTTCAGTGATGAAACATTTCTCTCAATAAACATTGTGTCCGGATGAATTGATTCAACCTTGTGTGATTTTCATACCTGGATCATTGAGTATGCATAAAGACAACTTTCAACATGACTATAAAAGGAAAAACAAAATCAAAACCTTAACATAATGGAATTTAAAATCAAATCCAAGATAGCTTTTTGAAAAGTCATCAGTGTTACATTAACACCTCACAGCCGGTGCCGAATGAGGGAACAACGTTGGACCTGAGCTTTACTTACTTACATTGTATTATCTCTAGATTAAAGTCTTCTACAGTGTCTGCTTGTTACCTACAATATATCTGATTCCTCTTTAAAAAGCAACTTTACAGGGGTGTCTGGGTAGCGTAGTGGTCTATTCCGTTGCCTACCAACACGGGGCTCGCCGGTTCAAATCCCAGCGTTACCTTCGGCTTGGTCGGGCGTCCCTACAGACACAATTGACCATGTCTGTGGGTGGGAAGCCAGATGTGGGTATGTGTCCTGGTTGCTGCACCAGCGCCTCCTCTGGTCGGTCAGGGCACCTATTCAGGGGGACAGGGGAAATGGGGGGAATAGTGTGATCCTCCCATGCACTACGTCCCCCTGGCAAAACCCCTCACTGTCAGGTGAAAAGCAGTAGCTGGTGACTCCACATGTATCGGAGGAGGCATGTGGTAGTGTGCAGCCCTTCCCAGATCGGCAGAGGGGGTGGAGCAGCGACCGGGATGGCTTGGAAGAGTGGGGTAATTGGCCGGATACAATTGGGGAGAAAAAGGAAGGGGGGAAAAAAGCAACATTACCACCCAAGTATCAGTATCAGTGTGCTCTACCCCTTCTTCACCGTTGAAGAATGTATAGAAACAGGACAGTTTGGAAGGGGGACTGCGACCAGAACAGAGAAGAGAGAGGCAGTGGTTGGTGGGAATTAGTGGGTAACATTCATACATTTTGTTTGCATTTGTGGTGCGTCTGTGATCAAAATCAATTGGACACATTAGCATTTAGGCTTATGGCATAGTTCAACCAGCAGGGGCACAATGCCTGCGGATTTCCATCCATCCATCCATTATCCGAACCTCTTATTCCGCTCTCAGGGTCGCCGCAGCCTATCCCACTAGTCATTGGGCGGCAGGCAGGGAGACACCCTAGACAGGCTTCAAGGCCCCCCCCCCCCCACACACACACACACACACACAGACCTAGGGGCAATTTAGTATGGCCAATTCACCTGACCTGCACGTCTTTGGACTGTGGGAGGAAACCAGAGCCCCCGGAGGAAACCCACACAGACACGGGGAGAACATGCAAACTCCACTCAGAGGACGACCCGGGACGACCCCCAAGGTTGGACTGCCCTGGGGCTCGAACTCAGGACCTTCTTGCTGTGAGGCAGCCATGCTAATCACCGTGCCACCCTGCTGCCTGCCTGCAGATGTATTAAAGCAAATGAATTATTACATTTAACACAGAAATAATGTCTTTCATTGAAACATGTAAGACGTTAAACCGAGGTCCTGACTCACTGTGGTCATTAAAGAGCCCCATGGCAATTATCCCAAAGAGTAGGGGGTTCCCGGGTGTCCTGGCAAAATTCCCAACCTGGCTCTCTCCATCTGGCCACCTAATCATCCCCCCCATGCAATTGGCTCAATGACTCCTCCCTCTCCACCCCAAGCTGATGTGTGGTGAGCATTCTGGCGCAAAATGGCTGCCGTGCATCACCCAGGTGGGTGCTACACACTGGTGGTCGTTGAAGTGAGTTTCCCCCCTTCACTGTGAAGGCTACGAAAGCATTCATGATTTGGATATTTGTGAGTCAGCTATTGTCTTAATTATGCCAGCAATAATATGGAAAAACACATTTGTTTGTATTTAAATCTCCAGGATTCTACCTTTAACTTCTACTTAAACCTAAAAGCCTTTCAAGATGGACAGACTTCCTCCTTTTAATCTGATCATTTCATGGTAATTAGAGTGGGAATGGAAACAAGACCCCTGTTTGGCCTATCGACAGTGCCTACGCTGACCCCTTATAAAAACCATGAAGTTTCCATAAACCTTAGCCAGCTACTGCGAACAAGTTCTGGACACATCAGGACTTGAACAACATGTTATGAAACTCTGTGTCATCTGATAAGTAGACGATTAGACCCTTATCCAAAGGGGTTAAATCAACTGCAACTGGACTTGGTATATATCCGTGAAGATGTTTCACCTCTCATCCAAGAGGCTTCCTCAGTTCGTGCCTTTCTGACTAGACCAAGCTAGTCTGACTGGCTGGTGATGGGACTCAGAATGTATCCTCTTTGGAGTCGTTGTCAGAGCTATAGATGTCCATGGCTCTTTGTGTCCCGTTGTTTATCAACGCCCGTCGCTAACAGAGCCACAGATATGAGTGGCTCTTTTGTGTACTGATGTTTGGCCGCGCCCGTCGTTATCGGAGCTGGATGAATGAGAACATTCACAGACAGCTTAGACCCTTCCCATTTTACTCATACACACACACAAAAACCATACATACAACACCAATACACCGATGCATGCACGCACACACACACACACACACACACACACACACACACACACACACACACACACACACACACACACACACACACACACACACACACACACTTTGTGATGTTATTTCATTCCATCAAATTGATGTTTTAGCAAGGGGATGATGGGGGGAGGCACCAATATAATATCCCATAATAGCATCAACTGTGTTCAACTAGCGCGCGCACACACACACACACACACACATACGCGCATGCAGAAACACACAAGCACACCCAGGCTGGATTAGCATGTAATATAAGCAAGTGTGTTGATCACTTATTCATGTGGTCCTCTATGAGTGGACATCCTTTGGGAAGAGGAGGAGGAAGAGGAGGGGAAAAGAGGAAGAGGAGAAGGGTGTTGAGTTACAGACCATGAAAAGAGGGTTGCTCAGCTGCCATTGCTCCGCTCTCCGCTGCGACCCACTCCCTTTGTTCTTCTTTGTGGGCGTGTATGGATGTATGTATGCATGTCTGTGCATGCGTGCAAGTATGTGTGCATTAGAGTTTGTACACGGTACGGACCATGTGTATGATCCCTCCTGCTATTTTTCCACAATGAGTCGGTATATATTTCTGTCTACTCACACACACACACACACACACAATGTGGACAGGCAATACCTTTATGGTCCAAGCTCAACTGGAGTACACCCAGTAATCTGTCAGCAGAGCCAGACTACTTTTAACCACTCACACACATGCACATGCAAACACAAACATACCGAATTATATCAAACACCTGCTTCTTCTAAGTGAGGTAAGCGAGCGAGAGTAGCCAAACAGCAGGTGAGTTTGGGGGAGAGAACATCAAGTCCTTGTGTTTGATTCTCAGCCAGGCAGCGAACAGCATCTATTAACAGGCCCAACTCAAAATAAATCCAATCTATCTCGGCTTGAGAACAAAAATAAAAAAATAAAAGATATATTTGCATGAAATGTTTACAAGGTCAAAATGTTTCGGCTAACACCGCCTTGTCACAACCGTTTTGTCTTCTTTGGATGGGTTATCCATACATTTTAAATTTCAAAAGTTCATATTAATTTCAAGTCGTGTTGACAAAGAAAAATGATATTGAGGTAACATTAGCAAATGTTTGAATGACAGCTGGGTGGCTGCAGAAATGGGTGGTTTATTTTGGCAACAGTTCCCACATTCTCAAATAACCTGTGGCTGCTGACTCTTTGTGTCTCCATGTCACCTTTATGTAACACCCCGGGTGAATCTCAACAGTCTCAAGTCCTTTTCCTTGCCTGTCCTACACGGTCACCTTTCCTTTTCCTCGGTCCTCCTCTGTAGCCATTGCTGGTAGACGAGATCAAATTACATGAGGAAATAATATCATGGTTCATAAACATATGCCACTTCAGACCACGGAGTGAGAATATATAGGAATAACTGCAGCTGTGCAGGGGAGGTGAGCAAGCTAGAATGAAGGAGAGGGAGAGAGAGAGAGAGAGAGAGAGAGAGAGAGAGAGAGAGAGAGAGAGAGAGAGAGAGAGAGAGAGAGAGAGAGAGAGAGAGAGAGAGAGAGAGAGAGAGACAGAGACAGAGAGAGAGAGAGAGAGAACGAGAGAGAGCGCATGAGAGAGAGAGAGAGCACGCGAGAGAGAGCGTGTGCGAGAGTGAGCGTGAGAGAGAGAGCGTGAGAGAGCATGAGAGAGAGAGAGAAAGAGAGAGAGACAGACAGACAGAGACAGAGAGAGAGCACACGAGAGAGAGCACACGAGAGAGAGCGAGAGAGCACGCGAGAAACAGAGCGTGTGCGAGAGAGAGCGTGCGTGAGAGAGAGAGCATGAGAGAGAACATGAGAGAGAGAGAGAGAGAGAGAGAGAGAGAGAGAGAGAGAGAGAGAGAGAGAGAGAGAGAGAGAGAGAGAGAGAGAGGGAGGGAGGGAGGGGAAGCTAAGATCTGACTAAGAGATAAATAGTGACACAACCCCGTAAAATGCAGTTCGGTCATACGTAACACTAGTGACAGTGAACTGAAGCCACCCTGGTGATAGCTGTGCAGTCATTCTTCAGCAGATTGCCTCATGGGTAATGAGGCGGTTATTTTCCTGATGGTAATGGAAAAGCTGTCATCACTGTGGCGACAGCACATCGCTGTCAGCATGACATAGGGCCGCAATACAGGAAGGCCACAAACCACAGCGCCAGCTAGTTATCTGATGCACAATCATCTGAACAAAAGCTCAGCCTGCTCAGGGCTCAACCAGAAATCCACTGCTTCCATCTTGCAGCTCTCATCTAAATGGAGGTCAGAAGGCACAGCAGTGTCTGACAACAGCGGAGAAAAATAGAGCACCGAGGAGACACAGCTGAAGAAACGATCATATCTCACACTACGATCCCGTCGAAATCCCTGATTTACATAGATAACAATTACACGGTCAATACAGTGAACTCAAACTGAAGGTGAAATGACGGTTAAAAGGAAGTCCTGTGTCCTCTGCTTTCATAGAGAACCAGTGTCAAGCCTGCACTTCCAAGCCTCTGCCTGATGTGTTCCCCTCCTGTGATCATTGACTGATATCTGCTAATACAAAGAACGAGAAACCGAAACGATGCCAGGTATACCCAACCAATCTGCCCAAGATCATCCTCCATGTAACTCTCTGACATTCAAGTCCAACACAGTGTGTTAACACTATGTGATAACAAGCACAGGGCTAGTTTTTTTTTCTATTTAAAGTGTAGCTGCATGTCCAGTTCACTCTGTTGGACAGGCAGACACAAAGACACACACTCGTACACACAAAAAACGCCGATGGGCATACATTTGCAAACACAAACATACTGTATAGACCTGTGTACACAGAAATGTTAAAATGAGAGATCCTTATCCTTGTCATGAGCAGTTAAGTACACACACACACACCATGTCACCCTATACTTATTCCCTAGCCCTTAACCCTAACCTTAACCCTTACCCTTACCTTGACACAATCCTAATTCTAACATTAACCCTAAACCAAAGTCCCAACCCTAAAATGGACAATTTTCCTCATGGGACCCCATAAAATGTCCCCACAAGGTAGGTGGTTTCAGGTTTTTCTATCCTCATGGGGACATTTGGTCCCCATGAGGATAGAAAATCTGGTATACACACACACACACACACACACACGTGTTGAAGTGAAGGCCAACTTCCATAGCTGAGAATTATAAATGTGCCCTGAATCGTGCACTGAGAAGGTATCCTGAGTAAAAGGTATTCTTGTTAAACTCTGATGTTCCATTACAATTTGTCTGCCGTTTCCTCTCATTGTCAACTCATTATGTGGTTTAGCGAGTTAAATTAGGTACACACACACTCAATACACTTTGTTCCCTGCAGATGGTAAGAATGAACAAGCCACATCAGCAGAAGCACGCTGACATCTCAGAACAGCTCTCTGATCAGCCATATGTGTCGGGATAAACGTGGCAAGTGCGCAGGCATGGGCAAACACCTAAACACATACACACGCTCATCAAAATGAAAGACGTCGACTAACACCGGGAATGAGATTACACACCACTAAAACTTGTGCAATAAAATGTGAGGCGAAGGCCTAAAAAAACCCCCACTTCTGCAGCTCTCTGCCCCTGAATGACAGGCTGTTGCATAATGAAGCCCTTGCAACAGTCGGCAAGCATACCCTCACTATTTAGAAATGTGCAGCAGCGCTACTCACATTTACTGACTGAAGTGATGTTTTTCGAAGCAAATGCATGATAGAAAATCAGTTTTTTTCCCTTGTTTAATCCAGATCCTAATTTAATCCAGTATTTAAATTTCATTTCTGCTTCTGAACCAAAATCCATGACTATAATCCACAAACTAGATCAGTTTGATGCAGAGGTATCCCATTTGGCATTTTGGATCAAAATGAAAAGATTAACCAAACCTAATTGGGGATGACTGAAGGCTTATTTTGATGTATATTTTATTTATTTATTCGTTTGTTTATTTATTTATTTTTGTGAACAAGCTTTTTCAGCGACACGTGCAGTCTCAGCTCAGTATAATCCAGACTGTCTTGGTTGAATGGGATTTGGGTGAAAACCAACAAACTAGGCCACGGAGCCTGAGGATGAGTCAGCGACAGCTCAACGCTCAAAAATAGAACCTGTAGAAATAATTAAGAAAATCCACCTCTTGAGTATGTGTACCACCATTTTAATTACCACCATCCCTCAAGGACCCAACGAAAGCTGGTCTAATGAGGTCAAAGGTTAAACGAGTATAGGGATAAGGAGCAGAATATGCTTTCCAGTATATCTTTTAATCAGGATTTCGACATGTTCTCAAATCTCTAACCTTTTCAGGTCTAAAAAATTGTTTTCAAACATTTTCTTGGCTGAGAGCAAACTTCTGAGCAGAACCTCTTTAATGTGAACGATGTGCATGGTTCCCAGCTGAATTGTTCACCCAGCGTATTTTAACACATGATCTAAATGTCCCCTTTCTTTGGAAATTCCTTGTTGGTGCATGACCTTTCAGCACTGAATTAGTTTTGTACATCGAATAAGCTTTGACTTCTTTACTTCCATTTGTTTTTGCTATCCAAACAATCCCATTAGTTTAAACCATACTCAGCTCCAGGGACAGTTTGGATTAGCAAGAGTTAGATGAATATACAAACTCAGAATGACAGACGAACCCTGATGTAAGAAAAACATTGCCTTTCAAATGTTGCAGTGCAAACAGTGCAAGACTGTTGATGCAAACAACCAAGCTTTTGTCCAGATTTTTGGAGACCACCAGAAACACAATGGCTCCTTCCTGAGGCTAGAAGAGACCGCTGTGAATAACTGGCCAGTGGCTGGGCAACATGGAAAATATTATTATCATGACAATCTCAGGGAATTTTACACGCTCTCAGTATGTATCATGATGTCAGATTAAATATGCAAAAATACCATAAATAAGAATCCAAGTATTGTATGAGGAAGTCAGGAGTTGCAGAGAAGTATGTAGGAGTGGTGCAGGATACGTATGAGGGCAGTGTGACAGTGGTGAGGTGTGCGGTTGGAATGACAGATGGGTTCAAGGTGGAGGTGGGATTACATCAAGGATCGGCTCTGAGCCCTTTCTTGTTTGCAATGGTGATGGACAGGTTGACGGACAAGATCAGGCAGGAGTCTCCATGGACAATGATGTTCGCGGATGACATTGTGATCTGTAGTGAGAGTAGGGTGCAGGTTGAGGAGAGCCTGGAGAGGTGGAGGTATGCATTGGAGAGAAGAGGAATGAAAGTCAGTAGGAGCAAGACAGAATACCTATGCGTGAATGAGAGAGAGGACAGTGGAATGGTCAGGATGCAAGGAGTGGAGGTGACAAAGGCATTTGAGTTTAAATACTTGGGGTCAACTGTCCAAAGTAACGGGGAGTGCAGTAGAGAGGTGAAAAAGAGAGTGCAGGCAGGTTGGAGTGGGTGGAGAAGTGTGTCAGGAGTGATTTGCGACAGAAGGGTACCAGCAAGAGTTAAAGGGAAAGTTTACAAGATGGTTGCGAGACCAGCTATGTTATATGGTTTGGAGACAGTGGCACTGACGAAAAGACAGGAGGCGGAGCTGGAGGTGGCAGAGTTGAAGATGCTAAGATTTTCACTGGGAGTAACAAAGAAGGACAGGATTAGGAACGATTATATTAGAGGGACCACTCAGGTTGGACAGTTTGGAGACAAAGCAAGAGAGGCAAGATTGAGATGGCTTGGACATGTGTGGAGGAGAGATGCTGAGTATATTGGGAGAAGGATGCTGAATATGGAGCTGCCAGGGAAGAGGAGAAGAGGAAGGCCAAAGTGGAGGTTTATGGATGTGGTAAGGGAAGACATGCAGGTGGCTGGTGTGACAGAGGAAGACGCAGAAGACAGGAAGAAATGGAAACGGATGATCCGCTGTGGCGACCCCTAACGGGAGCAGCTGAAAGCAGTAGTAGAAGACCATAAATAAGAATCCAAATGAGATTCATCACATTGACGTGTTTGGTGATGTCAAGTATAATATCAAGCAACAACTGGTTTTGAAATAATACCGTTAAATATTTCAGACCTCATTTTGTGAGGAATTTTAGAAAATAAAGCTTCATTGTCATTAATTGAGACAACGCAATTATGTAGGGTTTATAATGCATGTGATGCTTCTTGTGTTGTAATTTGATGTTTTATTTTATTCATTGAGGGGCGCTCTTGGTTCATTTTTGTTATAAGCGGTTGTGGGTTTGAAGAGAGAAGAAGAAATCCCGGAAACTGTGGGATCGCCCCTAGTGGGGCGGACTCGCGTGATTTTTTTCATACCCGTTTTCCGGGAACTCTGTCTCTGATTGGCTAGTACTCGTTGAGAGAGCGTTCACCTGGATTCCGGAAAGACCCGCCCCATACTCTATCTATGATTGGCTAACCCTAACCCTATCTCTAACCCCACTCTAACCCTAACCTTAACCAACCTAATCAACGGAGGCAACGAGTACTAGCCAATCAGAGGCAGAGTTCCCGGAAAACGGGTACGAAAAAAATCACGCGTGGGAACTCCCTAAAAACTTGGGTGTTTCGCCCGGGGGCGGTGCCTTACGTACTGCGTCACACAGAGGTTCGGGTGCCTAATGCGCGCGCAGCTCCGTGACCGTCTTTTCCACAAGTCACATTTTGCGTCATTCCATCTATCGAGCACAGTATTGGGAGATGATGAAAATAAATTGCACTTGGTTTTTTATTTTTGTTTGGATGAAAACGAGAAGTTGGACTGAGTGCCAAAGTGTAGGCCAGTTTTGTTTCTAAAGATTGTTAAATTAGGTAGACTAGACTGAATAATACACGCATACAATATGAGAATGGGTTTATTTGATGCATATCAAGTGTTGGTAAACAAGGGTTTACCGCTTTAAGAGCAAGGTCTGTGGTCGGACTCTGATTGGTTGGTAGGGAGGGGGGAATGAGGAAGTTGTTGTTGTTGTGTGGCGCGAACGGTATTGGGAGCTCCGCGCAAGTGAAAGGAAATACTATTACTAAGAACTGTGATATATTGGACCTATGTCAACGTTTTGTGCAGCTGTGAAGAAGGATTAAATGTGTTTCCAATGAGAGAAGACGGTGTCCTCGCCATTTTCAGATGAAGTGAACTATTGAACTGTGTTGGGTTGTACTCCGGAGTTTAGCTAGCTAGCACCAGGCAGTGACGGACAGCGCCAGCGAACTTCGGCCCTGGATCCGAAATAAATTCGGTTCCCCTGTATCTTCCGGCGAAGGTAGTCAGAAGACGGAGACAGGAAAAGTAACACAAGTGTAAACTACTAATAAGACACGTTAGTCCCTATCTAACGGGTCTGACCCTTTAGCCGAGCGGTTAGTGATGTCGCCTTGTGGTGCAGTACACCGTATCGAATCCCGCACCGGGCAAGAAAATAACCGGTTACACAAGTATGAAGGTATACAGAATACACGCCTCATCCAACACCGGCGGAGTGAGGGGGCGGGGTCCTGCCCCGCAACACAACCCACAACAAAACAGTCATGCCACGTCTGAAATAATATAACACTTGGATAAAGCAAACTTGCCTGTTATGAAGGGCCGACTACACACATACACACGTCGAGATGTAGGATCCCATAAATGTCCTGACATATCCTGCCGCCCGATAGCCTGCAGCCACTTTGTTCTCCTTGCCGGTTCCATAAGTTTATATAAAAAGTTTATATACAATTTTAGTTCGAGATTTTTTAATTTACACTACCGTTCAAAAGTTTGGGATCACCCAAACAATTTTGTGTTTTCCATGAAAAGTCACACTTATTCACCACCATATGTTGTGAAATGAATAGAAAATAGAGTCAAGACATTGACAAGGTTAGAAATAAGGATTTGTATTTGAAATAAGATTTTTTTTACATCAAACTTTGCTTTCGTCAAAGAATCCTCCATTTGCAGCAATTACAGCATTGCAGACCTTTGGCATTCTAGCTGTTAATTTGTTGAGGTAATCTGGAGAAATTGCACCCCACGCTTCCAGAAGCAGCTCCCACAAGTTGGATTGGTTGGATGGGCACTTCTTGCGTACCACACGGTCAAGCTGCTCCCACAACAGCTCAATGGGGTTCAGATCTGGTGACTGCGCTGGCCACTCCATTACCGATAGAATACCAGCTGCCTGCTTCTGCTCTAAATAGTTCTTGCACAATTTGGAGGTGTGTTTAGGGTCATTGTCCTGTTGTAGGATGAAATTGGCTCCAATCAAGCGCTGTCCACTGGGTATGGCATGGCATTGCAAAATGGAGTGATAGCCTTCCTTATTCAGAATCCCTTTTACCCTGTACAAATCTCCCACCTTACCAGCACCAAAGCAACCCCAGACCATCACATTACCTCCACCATGCTTAACAGATGGCGTCAGGCATTCTTCCAGCATCTTTTCATTTGTTCTGCGTCTCACAAACGTTCTTCTTTGTGATCCAAACACCTCAAACTTGGATTCATCCGTCCACAACACTTTTTTCCAGTCTTCCTCTGTCCAATGTCTGTGTTCTTTTGCCCATCTTAATCTTTTTCTTTTATTGGTCAGTCTCAGATATGGCTTTTTCTTTGCCACTCTGCCCTGAAGCCCAGAATCCCGCAGCCGCCTCTTCACTGTAGATGTTGACACTGGTGTTTTGCGGGTACTATTTAATGAAGATGCCAGTTGGGGACCTGTGAGGGCGTCTGTTTCTCAAACTAGAGACTCTAATGTACTTATCTTCTTGCTCAGTTGTGCAACGCGGCCTCCCACTTCTTTTTCTACTCTGGTTAGAGCCTGTTTGTGCTGTCCTCTGAAGGGAGTAGTACACACCGGTGTAGGAAATCTTCAATTTCTTAGCAATTTCTCGCATGGAATAGCCTTCATTTCTAAGAACAAGAATAGACTGTCGAGTTTCAGATGAAAGTTCTCTTTTTCTGGCCATTTTGAGCGTTTAATTGACCCCACAAATGTGATGCTCCAGAAACTCAATCTGCTCAAAGGAAGGTCAGTTTTGTAGCTTCTGTAACGAGCTAAACTGTTTTCAGATGTGTGAACATGATTGCACAAGGGTTTTCTAATCATCAATTAGCCTTCTGAGCCAATGAGCAAACACATTGTACCATTAGAACACTGGAGTGATAGTTGCTTGAAATGGGCCTCTATACACCTATGTAGATATTGCACCAAAAACCAGACATTTGCAGCTAGAATAGTCATTTACCACATTAGCAATGTATAGAGTGTATTTCTTTAAAGTTAAGACTAGTTTAAAGTTATCTTCATTGAAAAGTACAGTGCTTTTCCTTCAAAAATATGGACATTTCAATGTGATCCCAAACTTTTGAACGGTAGTGTAGGTGCTTTCATAGTCTGCGCCATTCAGGCTTGTGCGATTGCGAAAAAACACCATCGTGGACACACACACACACACACACACAAAGAAATGTTAGCATATCCCCAGAATCCCGGGCTGAGCCACCCATTTAAGAGGTGACTTTGTTACATAAGGCGGCTGAGAGATGCTGCACCATACTTTCACCTTATGCCACCACAGCATATGGAGAGATGTACTTTGCCTCTCTCTCTCTCTCTCTCTCTCTCTCTCTCTCTCTCTCTCTCTCTCTCTCTCTCTCTCTCTCTCTCTCTCTCTCTCTCTCTCTCTCTCTCTCTCTCTCTCTCTCTCTCTCTCTCTCTCTCTCTCTCTCTCTCTCTCTCTCTCTCTCTCTCCCCTGCTCTTGCTCTCGCTCTCTCATGGTATTCAGAGTGTCACCTTGGTGGTTATGCAGCAGCCTGTTCCAGTGATGATCAAGCATTATAGGATTTATACTGCGAAAGTAGAAGTGGGACCCGAACAAGACCCTGCAATACAGTATGTGGCTGTGAGCAGGGGCTTGAAAGGTTGAAGATACTGCATGTCAGCCTGCATTAGCATTTAGGAGTCTTATGTACCGTGAAACCGGAGATTTGCGTGCCTTTAGGCGCAAACTGGTACAATGTTAAGTAGTCATAGACGGAGCCATTTCATTCCCTGGTTTTACTGTTTGCAGTGGTGCATTGTAACTGCACCGCCTCCAAGGGCAAATATTGATTATTTTTTTTATTGTGAAAAGCGCAAGATTTCAGGCTTTGAGTGTGAATATGATGCTTTGTCTGCTGGAGGAAAGCATCGTTAATAATGAATTTTATCTAATTAAAGTAAACACATCATAGACAACACTGCTTTGGAACACATACACACACACAAAAAAAACTAAAAAAGAAATGAGTAAAAAAAGTAAATAAAAAGGAAAGTTACTTATTATGCTTCAAAATCCCATCCTTTACATTTGGTTAATCGTGGCCTTAAGGGGTCATTGTCGATATATATATATATAGTTTTTTTTTTGTTATCAAACTGCAATACCACATTGAGCATTGTATACAGTTCCATATGAGCCACCAGTAATTTCAGTGGCACAGATGTTTAGTATGACGTTCCCTTTCCATTGATGAACAACGCATCAACTTTCATCGTCATCGCATTGCCTATTTTTGAATTTTTTTGGCTTCTAATCTTATTACATCTTTGTCTCTTGCCATGTCTACATCTTGTAACCAGATCTCCTCAGCCCAGGAGACGGCCCTTTTGTTCTACGTCACCCTAACGGACACGGCGTTGACCTTTAGGTGATACCTGAGCCCCAGCACTTCTCTAAGGTTTCAGGCCAAAGTGAGCCGGCTGGCCCCACCTCACTTCGTGCCCAGACTGGGGGAGCAGGCACACCTGAGCCCAATGCCCCCGCCCTGGCTAGCTCAACCCTGCCAGGGTGTAGATCTGGTTTCCTACAGCAGAGAATATGATACTGTCACCGTCTCTCTCTCTCTCTCTCTCTCTCCATCCTCTCCATCCTGCGTCAACTTCTCTACATCTCCCCTTCACTATGACAACTACTATGTTTGTCAGAATTTAACGGTAAAAAGAAAAGGTTGAACATCCACTTTAATGAGGATCAGCTATATGGACTGAGACGAGTATATAGCACATATGAATATCTATGAATGTGACACGATTGAAAAATGGCATGTTGGCCTACTGGTATAATCCAATGTTATTTTTCATCGGGCATAACATTGCATTTAACTGCACCTCGGCTGATTTGAGAAAGATGGCTTTTAAAGGTTCACAATAAATTAAGCTCCAAGTAAGCTAGTGAGCTTGGTAGTTATATTATGATTCACTGTGAATATCAAGGGCAGCACAGTGGCGCAGTGGTTAGTGCAGTCGCCTCACAGCAAGAAGGTCCTGGGTTCGAGCCCCGGGGTAGTCCAACCTTGGTGGGTCATCGCAGGTCGTCCTCTGTGTGGAGTTTGCATGTTCTTCCCGTGTCTGCGTGGGTTTCCTCCCACAGTCAAAATACATGTAGGGTCAGTGAATCGGCCATACTAAACTGTCCCTAGGTGTGTGTGTGTGTGTGTGTGTGTGTGTGTGTGTGTGTGTGTGTGTGTGTGTGTGTGTGTGTGTGTGTGTGTGTGTGTGTGTGTGTGTGGGTGGGCCCTGTGATGGCCTGGCGGGTCTGTCCAGGGTGTCTCCCCGCCTGCCGCCCAATGACTGCTGGAATAGGCTCCAGCATCCTTGAGAGCAGGATAAGCGGTTCAGATAATGGATGGATGGATGGATGTTAAGATCAACAAATTGGTGTCAAATTGAATTAATAGTGATTAAAAAAAAATCTCAGCAAACTTTATTGGATCCATAAATCTCAACTTGCAAATGTCAAATTCCACTTTGTGTGTTATTACAAAGTTGCATCAAATTAATCGTTACAAAATCACAACTATCATCATCATTCATGTCATATCAAGATTGCAGACAGTCTCGGGAAAATATGATTGCCGGTGTTATTGTGGAAACATACATTGGTTTGGCCAGTGGCCACAACCCAATGCTCGTAGCTCAGGCTGTGATTTGTTAAAAAGTATTGATTTTCCCACCAGAGGTCGGCCATCAGTTGTTGATATTATCAAATGGAGTATCAGGGGAGCGGCTACAAAACTGCCAAGTGTGTTGGTCAATAATAATTCAAGACAGCTTCTGTGGCAATGAATAGAGCTAATGGGATTTTGGATGATGCTCTCAGCTAATCATCGATAGCCTGATAAAAGCTCGTGTCTGACATGCTGATGGATGGAAGTCTATGCAAAGTGCATGAATGCACTAACGGCGTAGTACAGCATATCCAAAAGGGGACATCAGGAAAACAATAATCTTCATTGCAACCATAGAAAACGGTATGTAGGCTGTTACATTGCCTTGCCCTAAAGTAAGGAAAAATACAGAAAACATTTTTTTTGGGATTAAAACTGGTTATTAAAGTGGCAGAGGGCAAAGACAAAAAAGATCAGACTTCAGCAAATTCATGACGTGTTTGCTGAACTTTACATACTGTACACAGATTACTCGTCAAATCCTTCCCCCCTCCTCCAACCTCAATATCATGCTGTGGTAATATGCCTGAAAACCGACATTTGCAACATCACTGACGGGCATCCACACAGATACAGGAGGAGTGACGGGGCATGCTGATGATAACCAACTCCGGGCTGTCTCAGTGAGGAGGTGTGTGTGTGTGCGCGCGCGTGTGTGTTTGCTCACAGGGCAATCTGTCTGTTGGTCTGTCAGTCCACTCACTGGTGATGTTGGTATGTGCGTGTGTGCGTGTGTGTGTGTGTGTGTGTGTGTGTGTGTGTGTGTGTGTGTGCGTGCGTGTGTGTTTGCTCACAGGGCAGTCTGTCTGTTGGTCTGTCAGTCCAATCACTGGTGATGTTGGTATTTGCGTGTGTGTGTGTGTGTGTGTGTGTGAGCATGCATGCATGCATGCATTGGTGCATTCATTGTGTGTGTATGTGACTATGCCAGTGTCACTACTGTTTGTTTGTTTTTTTGTGAACGTGAAAATGCAGACTAAAGGAAGAAATAGCTGTCCTTTAAGTACAGATTATCTAGTGCTCAGTGGTGTCTGTCATTCAGTCGCCATGATGGAGCATGAATAAGTCACCATGCCCTTGTGTTGCCCGGCCTCGATGCTTCAGTGTGACAACACTATCATTATTCATTGCCAGATTTAAATACTG